>NC_089755.1:672854-830354 GCF_040412425.1 Macrobrachium rosenbergii
TATTTATTCTAATTGCTTTTAACATCAAATTTACCTGTATAAATAAGCTATTATTATTCAATATTATTAACAAATTTACCTGTACTAATAAGTCATTATGATTCAGTATTATTCACTAATACCAGTCGCTCCTTCTTCCTGCCTCCTCTTTACAATCGCTTCCTTAACTGAATATTCAGAAGTCATTTTTGTTTTCCCATAAGTGAAGCAAAGGTTGAACAGAATTCAAATTTCAGAAGCTATTCTTCTTCTTCTTCTTCTTCTCCTTCTTCTTCTTCTTCTTCTTCTTCTTCTTCAGTGTTTTTCGTTGCTGACTGTGACCCCATGTTGCTAACATTTGATTCCTCTGGTCTGTTACAAGTGTCAGAGGACTGATTTCTTGGATGAGATAGTTAGTCCATGGTCAAAATTTGGTCAAGTGTCCTGGAATATTTCCTGAAAGTGTGGCCCATCAAATGTATTGGGAATAGTACTTGAGTTTACTTAATAATGAGGTTGTTAACTGTTTATATATATATATATATATATATATATATATATATATATATATATATATATATATATATATATATATATATATATATATATATATATATATATATATATGTATATATATATATTTATATGTATATATATATATATATATATATATATATATATATATATATATATATATATATATATATATATATATATATGTTGCTGTCGCTCTTTGTTTTGTCTGTCCGTCTCCGATACTTTCCATTTCGGTGAAACGCGATCGGAAGAAAGTTAATGGTCATCGATAGTCCCAATCCTCTGGAGAAATCGACCAAACTTTCAAGAAAGAAAGTTTTCGGTCCCTAAGAAGTTTGTTTTCTCCTTCGTTTCAAAGATGTCGAGGAACCTAGACATATATATTCATACATATATACATACCACAACCCAGCAACAATACCAGACTCCAACATAACCACCTTACATCTTCATTAGTAATACACAGTTCATGAGCAATCACCAACAGGGGACAAGCACATTGCTACAGCAATAACTGACAAGGTGAAGAAGTCTCATTAAAAGCTTTATGAAGGTAATTCCCGGAGGGAGATCTCATCTCTTTTCATCTCTGCCATAATGGCAGTAATAATAACAGTTACATTTTATGTATAATCTATTTCAGTTGAAGTGGGTGGGGATTCATTTCGATTCATTTTTTCTTTATAACGAAAATGAATAACTTTTTATTCAGTGTAGTAATTCACTCTTTTTCTTTATAATGAAATCATCAATTAAACTCTTGTTATTCAATGTAATGATTTCACTCTCTTTTTTTTCTTAGTAATGTAAGTGAATAGCTCCTATTATTCAGTTTAGTAATAACAGTAATTATTTTTTATATATTATCGATTTCAATTTAAGTGAGTGGGGAGTTTTTGTTTTTATACCTTTTGTCTTTACAGTGAAAGCGAATAACTCTTGTTACTCAGTATAGGAATATCACTTTCCTTATCTTGTTCTTTTCTGAAGATATTTAATTGGAAGTTTATATGTAAAATATGGAATTAGGAATCGAGATTTAAGGACATTTCAGATTATTCCTCAAAGATTTTGGCTATTCTTGTTTATCTTATCATTTTAATAATATTACCATTGTTGGAAAAATCTTCATCTTCAAACATAATAATAATAATAATAATAAATAATAATAATAATAATAATAAAATAATAATAATAATAATAATAATAAATTGGAAGGAGATCTTCTCTGAGGGTAGTAGAGTTGAAACATGTATTATTTTCAATAATAATAATAATAATAATAATAATAATAATAATAATAATAATAATAATAATAATATCACTGATATTACCATTGCTATTATTAAGCAATATTAATAAAAAGAAGGAAGATTCTCTTGGTCAGAAAACAGACTAATGAAGAATAAAAAAAAAATAAATTCAAACAAAACAGAATTGTTAACAGGTAAAAATTATTTTTTAGCTGAAAGTATACGACAACTAACTGCCAATTGGAAAATATTTTCAAATTTTACCTAAAAAAAGGATAAAATATTTTTGGAATTCATTCCAAAGGAAAGATTCGAAAAACAGAACAAATAAACATAGGTTTAGGAATTATATATACACACAAATTATCTGTTATACACTGTGAATGAAAATTGTAAATTATTTTAAGTTATTTGACCTAAACAGAATAAGATATCATTGGAATTCAGACCAATCCAATTATGCGAAATAAAGAAAAAATAAGACTAGATTTATTTAAGGTCTATAAACAGTTATCTGTTATACACTGAGAATGCAAATAGTAATGTTCTTAAGTTACATACAGCCACCTGAGCATAATATCTTGTAGAATAATTATATAATAAGCGTAAAGTTTAAACTATAAATAATTTTTCTACCTATTAAAAATTCCATTTTGTTTGAATCTATTTTTGTTCTTCATTGTTCTGTTCTCTGACCAACTGGAATCTCTCTTTTCTTCTGTTTAGATTGTTCAACATTAACAATGGTAATACAAGTGACATTATTATTATTATTATTATTATTATTATTATTATTATTATTATTATTATTATTATTATTATTATTATTATTATTATTATTAGCTGTTTCAACGCTAAAGCACAAAGAGAAGTATAGATTAATTATCTTTTGATCAATGTAACTTAGACTGCATACATACATACATACATACATACATACATACATACATACATACATACATACATACAAATATCAATAAATACATACACACATAAAGGTGAAAGAGAGTTTCTTAGCAATAAAAGAGTTCCAACTTGAGGAAAGTAAGTGGAACATTCCTCTCATATTCCAAAGATAAAGCGAGAGAATCTGTGAGAGATTCCAGTTTTCCCCAGGAATAACTGTTCCAGCGATTCTTCTTCTTTCTGCTGTCTCTTCTGTTACCTCTTCTTCAATTCCACCTTTTTTGGTGATACTTCATCTGATTTTATTTTCTGCATCTCTTTATCCTCGCTGTCCAACCCCTCAACTCCTCTTTCAGTGCACTTTAAGCTGAATAGCAAAAGTTGTTTGGAGTCCGTTCATTGGAACTAGATGTAGAATGGATGAGAGTATTTGGGGAGTGGATGGGAGTAGTTCCAACACCTCTAACTGTTACCTCATAGTGGAAATCCAGCAGGGATCCTGATTGGGATTTTCTGATCTGGATGAACTATTTGGGGGAGTGGATGAGAATAGGTAAGTTGTGGATGGAAATAGTTAGGAGTGGATTGGAATAGTTGTGAATGGATGAGAGTATTTGGGAGTGGATGGGAAATAGTTAAGAGTGGATGGAAATAGGGGAGTAGATGGGAGTAGTTGGGAGTGAATGGGAGTGGTGAGGTATTGGATGGGAGTAGTGGAGGGAGTGAATAGGAGTAATTCGGGAGTGGATGGGAGTAGTTTGGGAGTGGATGGGATTAGTTGGAGAGTGGATGAGTGGATGGTAGTAGTAGGGGGAATGGCTGGGAGTAGTTGGGTGAGTGGATGGGAGTAGTGGAATGAATGGATAGGAGTAGTGAAGTGAGTGGATTGGAGTAGCTGGGAGTGGAGGGAGTAGTTTGGAGAGCAGTTGTGTGAGTGGATGGGAGTAGTTGTGTGAGTGGATGGAAGTAGTTATGCGAGTGGATGGGAGTAGTGGAATGAGGGAATGGGAGTAGTTAAGGAATGAATGGAAATAGTTGGGAGAGTGGATAAAAGTAGATGGGGAGTGAATTGGAGTAGTTAAGGAATGGATGGAGCAGTGGAGGGAGTGGATGGGAGTAGTGGAGGGAGTGGATGGGAGTTGTGGAGGGAGTGGATGGAAGTAGTTGGGAGAGCGGATGAGAGTAAACTCGGAGTGAATGGGAGTTGTTAAGGAGTGGATGGGAGTATTTGGGGATTCAAATGGAGTAGTGGAGGTAGTGGATGGGAGTAGTGGAGCAAATGGGCTGGTGTAGCGGAGGGAGTGGATGAGAGTACAGTAGTTGGGGGAGGAGGATGGGAGTAGTAGGATGGTGACTGGATGAAGGTGGGAACACATGGGGTAGGGAGCATGGATGGGATTAAGTGTGAAGTGGATGGGCTTAGAGGAGATGGGGAGTAGCTGGGGGAGTGGATGGGAGTAGTTGAAGTGAGTGGATGGTAGTGTGGCTTGGAGTAGTGAGAGAGTAGATGGTAGTAGTTTCGGGGGGCCGGATAAGAAAAGTGGATGAAAGTAGGGTAGTGGATGGAAGAAGTTGGGAGGTCTGGGTGAATGGATGAGATTAGTCAGGGGAATGGGTGGTACTAGTCTGGGTGAATGAATGAGATTGGGAGGAGTGGGTGGTAGATAGTTGGGGTTGTTGAGGGAGTGGATGGGATTATTTGGCCGTAGATAGACTGCAGGTGAGGAGAGGATGGGAGTAGCGGCAGAGTGGATAAAGAGTAAGTGGGAACAGATTGGAGAAAGTGGGAGAGTGGATATAAGATGGGAGAATGGGGATATATATATAGAAAGTGGGGAATGGATAAAATTATATATAGGGTATAGAAGTAGTTGGTGAGTCAATGGGAGTACCAGGGTAGTGGTTGAGAATGTGATTGGAGTGGATGGGAGTAGTCCGATGGGTGGATGAGATTAAGGGTGGAGTGGATGGGGTTATTTTTGAAATGGTTGGGAGAACCCTGACATGGACCCATTCAACGACTTGGGATAAGTGCCCAGTGGTAGTTGATTTATCACTTATATAAATTCCTTCGGTGATATTCTCCATCGGAGATATATATAATATGATATTAAATATATTTATATATATATATATATATATATATATATATATATATATATATATATATATATATATATATATATATATATATATGTATATGTGTGTGTGTGTGTGTGTGTGTGTGTGTGTAGTGTGTGTGTGTGTGTGCATGTATGTATGTATGTATGGGTGTATGTCGTATTGCTTTGATGTTCAAATGAACTCTTTACAGTTTTAAGAAAGATAAATGGCCCAGTCATAAGCTGTAAAGGACAGTCAAATCCCTTATCTGAAGAAACAGTTCCAGTTTTCTTGGAAACACTCTCCAGTTTCTTTTTCATCCAAAATGTCCAGGAATGAAGGATTTAAACACTAATTTTTTTATTCTTTTTGATTTAATGTAAATATGGCCATTTATTGACAGTAGTAGATCCCATTATTGATATTTATCATTATTATTTATTATATTATTCCTGTGGCATATTTAAATGTATTCTGTACTTTTTCGTTTTAGATTAAATAGTTTATAGAAACTGATTCATTTTACGTCCATACAAATGATTTATTTTCGTTGATTCCCGTCACTCATAAGCTCAGTTTATTTGCAACTGTCTCTATCCTCCGATTATTTATCCCAAAACTATTAACCTTGATTCATTCCTCCACGGACGATATTTGTTGCTGGTATATAACCGAACAAAGAATACCAATATAAATATCTCTCTCCTGTTCACATATGTCTGCGTGTCATCCACTCTCATATTTCTGTTCTGTGGAAACATTCTCTCTCTCTCTCTCTCTCTCTCTCTCTCTCTCTCTCTCTCTCTCTCTCTCTCTCTCTCTCTCTCTCTCTGACAAATCTGCGTTTTCTGATGAATCATAGTTTTTTATTATTATATTTTCGTGTCGTGTACCTGTTCCGACTGATTGTTCCAATTCGTTCCTTGGCAAGTGATTTACCAGAAAGATTGTTGGTCACACGATGAAACAATTGTATGACAATCGCATGACGTCATTTCTTTATATCAACTGCGTTTTTCCGAAGTCTCGTTGATGTATGATGCTGTTATTCCTGCTGAGATTAGTGTACAAAGTTTTTTTTTTGTTTTTTTTTAGTGATAAATGCGTACATGGTCGGCGTATTTTCTTGATTTATCATCAATATAAACCTTTGCGTGTACCCCATACACAAATTTGCATGTTGGGTGCATGTATATTTTGTCTAATTCCTTTAAAGTATTGAAGTTTTATCTGTTCGTTAATTTATTAATTTATTTTGTCTTTTTAATGAGTGAGATCTCTTCGTTTTGCATTTCCCTTTACGTTCTCTTACTTCCTTCCTAATGAACACCATATTCTTTGGAAGCTTGAATTTTAAGTCAGTGGCCCCTTTGGTGGGTTTATTCTCTGAATAATAATAATAATAATAATAATAATAATAATAAATAATAACAACAACAATAATAATAACAACAACAACAACTTAATTTTCAAACACTTACTATGGCTTCGACAACAGTGCACCAATTTTTTTTACGGTCGTTTTCCCAAATCCTGAAATAGTGTTTTTATTAATAAGTATCAGATATCCACCAGGGACTGTTCAGTGTTTTAATTTATTACATCTTTTTCATGAATACAAATCCATTTCGTTTGATTTTCACCAAAAGCAAAACCCTTATCAGTGATTTATAAGTGGTTAAGAACGTGTTAAAAGTATTTCGAAAATATTAACATTTAACTAAAAATTTAACCAATGTTTGTATATATATTTAGGTCATTTATGAACGAAATCTAACAGTTCAAGTTAGGTACGCTTATTAAGGTTGTGGGGATATACTGACATTTAACAAAAAATTTAGACAATGTTTATATCTGCATATATATTTAGCTCATTTATACACAAGGTCCAATGGTCAATGATTTTTTTAATATTAAAATCAAAATATTTCATGTTAAAAATGCTTTAGTTTGTATGGTTATACTGACATTAACTGATAATTTATACAGTATTTATTTGTGAATATATTTCTAGGGCATTTATACAACAAGTCTAAAGGTCAGTGAGTTTTCAGTTTTCTTTTTTTTAGTGTTCAAATGAAAAGTAGAGAAAAAGATACATGTATACCAATACAGAACATTTAAGCTGATTCTTCAATGCTGACATCCGCTCAAACTTTCCTTTCGAACGCGCAAGAATCATCAAAGATTCCGTTGCCGATTTAGACAGGTAAGAAAAACAGTTCCTTTATAGTGCCCACCTGCTGACCTGCTGGAGGTAACACCCCTCCCCCTCCCCCCCAAAAAAATAAATGAGGGGTTAACCTTACATTCCTGCCCAAAAATACGACGGTCCTCATACCCGTATATATATTTCCGGTAACGAAGAGACCTGTCGTAACAGCCAGTCATTCTCCAATGCCTGAGGTTTACGGAGAATTGACGGCCTTGCAAAAACACGCGATCGATCCTTCGTGGCGATAAGTGGTAGAGGAGGCGACGCCAGGTAGCACAGGTGACGGAAGGCGAGAGAGAGAGAGAGTGCGTGCATGCTTTGAGTGAGTGTAATTTGCATTAGCGTGGCAATTTTCTGTTCGTGTTTGCGTGAGCTTTTCTCATTTCGCTCCTGGGCTGTAAAGAAGAAGAAGAAGAAGGGGAAGTCTTTATTTTGTTTGTTTTCTGTAGAAAGTCTCTTGTTTTCTCTCTATTTCTCTTTATTTATTTATTTATTTTTGTATTTATTTATTTTCTAAATCGAGGCGACAGTAAACAAGCAAATAGATCTTTCCTGACATGAAGGCTTCACTGTCAAAAAAAGTCAGTCTCATTTTTTCGACTTGAGTTAAAAACAAAAGCGAATCGCACCTTGATTTAGCCAAGGTCTCCAAAGAAGAGATGACTGAAATATATTTATTCTATATCATAAACATGGCTATTCCAAGCCTCGAACCCCACGAAACTAGATTAAAGGAAAATGTTCTTTTGGGTAAACTCATTCAAGAAAGTTCCCTCAACAAAGTTATCAAAATAACTGATGACAAAAAGCTGATAAAACACTTTATATATTTTCCAAGAAGTGCCAATTTTCACGCGTATCTTGAGATCACACAATGGATAATTCTCTCTCTCTCTCTCTCTCTCTCTCTCTCTCTCTCTCTCTCTCTCTCTCTCTCTCTCTCTTAAAAGCTAATTTCAAAGGTCAAGGCTGGAAAATGGCTACCGTTGAATGGATTCAGTGAACATTGCAGTGATATGCTGGGCTATTTCTAGATTCGAAATTGCAGCGACGGGAGTTCAAGGTGCTGCAATATAAAGAAAACTGCTTATAATAAATTTTCTGTTATTATTATTTTAATGCAAAATGTCAGCTGCAATATCGTGTCTATGTTTCCGAAGACTTAGGTCAGTCAGTTGCAATGCATTGCTAGCAATTCACCTTGTATCTTCATAACAATTTATCTATATTTTCACCTAAACCCGAATGAATCTGTAATTATTAAGTAACTTCAAAATTTATCGTTGAAATTCAAGAGCGGAATGGCTTTTTTGAAGGTTCGAGAATATTGAATCAATTAACCCCCCCCCCCTCTGGCGAGGGTCGAACAGCAATGAAGATGGTCAATTATATCGGATTTTCCTTAATGGAAAACTAATGATTTCTTGATGAGATTTGAGCACTGGGGCCTGGTCTCTGGTTCAGTAGGCTTATTGTCAATAAACTCTGCTTAGATTTTAATTTTCGGTTCTCGTTTAGTGGAAGACAAAGATGTCAAGTCGTGATGTATACATAAGCATATACATGTTTAAACATATTTCTTTTCCATAGTAAAATTCTCTCTCTCTCTCTCTCTCTCTCTCTCTCTCTCTCTCTCTCTCTCTCTCTCTCTCTCTCTCTCTCTCTCTGTACGGATAAAGTCTGGTCCTACAACGATCTCCCAAAAACTAAAGGTGGTGTACCTTTTCGCGCTGGGAAAACAGGAGTAATAATTTATGCTCATAACATCATATACCCGTTATTATTTTGTTTTCAGGGTTAGGCTCAAAAGAAAAATAACTGTTTACTTAAAGAAGGAAGTTCAATTGTATATATATTTCCAAATAACTCTTAGTATATATATGCATTCTAAAGGTGCATTATTACGGCCATTGTATAAACATAGGAGTTGATTCCTTAGTTACATTAACTGGTTAGAAATTGAATATTATTTTTTGCCAGTACCTTCAATGACTTTACAGGCTGGATGTCAAACTCATTTGCATGGTAGATGTCTCCTAATGTATCATTCAAGAATAATTAGCCAGGACGTAATTAGGCTTGATTTTTACGTCTAGACCAACGTTGCAAATGAAACCTTTTCCCAAACTCTCTCTCTCTCTCGCGCTTCTTGGCGCCCACGAAAGACAGACTTATTTCCAAGACAAATAAAACCACTTCAGGAAATTAGAAATATTACGCGACGACGCAGATGCTGATAAGAGAGTTACAAAGCATATTCACCAAGTTCTGGAACGCTTCCGCACTGCTATTTTATCGCTGTCATATCCTGTTTTACCGCTTTTATGTCCTTTTTTTCCACTGTCTTATACTGTTTTACAGCTGTCATTTCCTGTTTTCCATTGTCTTATCCCGCCTTGCTCTTGTCACATCCTGTTTTATCGCTGTCATTTCTTGTTTTACCGTTGTCATATCCTGTTCTCCACTGTCTTATCCTGTCTTACCGCTGTCACACCCTGTTTTATCGCTACCATATCCTGTTTTAACGCTGTCATATCCTGCTTTACTGTTGTCATGTCCTGTTTACGCAGTGCAAATGTATGATAAAAACGCATAATCTAATGAGCGTCTCCCTTCCATTGGCAAACCGGGCGAGAGAACAAAAAGATTATGGATTTGATTAAGGAATATTTAAGGCACAGAGGAGATGCCATAATAATCTGTTAATCATTTCGCGTTTGAAACTCAAAATTGTATTTGATTCCTGTCACCACCATTTCATTTTCGAATGACTCGGGACCTTTAGACTTTTGTTTTTATATATTTTTATCTTGTCCCTTTTGCGAATCGGTAAAAGTAACTTTTAATAGCTTTTTTATAACTGTAAATATACTTTTAGAAAAGTTTTAGTCTATTTTTATATATAATAAGAAAATTGTTTGTATTTTTTATTGTCATCTTTCTTCAAATGGTATAATAGTTGTTCATGTTCAATCTATTTTCTATAATAACTTTTTATATCGTATTTGCTTTCCATAGTAACCTTTCTAACTTATAGCGTTATCGCCACCGGAAAGAGAGAGAGAGAGAGAGAGAGAGAGAGAGAGAGAGGGCATATTTCCTTGTGCAGTCAATATTCAAATGGCTTTTTCTCTCCCTTCCCACATAAATTTAGCTTTTTATATCTCTTGGAGAAGTGTTCCTCGTTCATTACTTGTAAAAGATAAAAGAGAGAGAGAGAGAGAGAGAGAGAGAGATCGCGTATATGCTTCAGCCTTTGATGATCTTTCAAGGGTCTTTTTCTTCTTGTTGTGAAAATAACAAAGGAAAAATGACGTCACCTCACACCAGATGGCTTCACTGTAGTTGCACAACATTTGGACAACAAAAAGAAACGCTCATCACAGTATACAAACAATACATCCGCTCCATAATAAACTACGCCAGCCCAGCCTGGCACCCTGCCATATCAACACACAACTAAGCAAACTACAAATAATACAAAACACAGCTCTGAGAATCATCCTTGGCAGTACACAATCCACACCAATAGAACACTTACACGCCAAAACCAAGATTCTCACCATCAGGCAACACTTAGACATGGAGGCACACAATTCTTGGCATCGGTCATAAACAACACAAACAGCCCATGCTAATTACCTTCACCACCCTCCAACACACAGGCAAATAGTGAATACACCACACAGACACTATACAGATATCTTGAATTCTATACCACCACCCACAAACAGCACACAAAACAAAAATACATCCACACTCACCTCACCAGACAAGCACTTAATAACCTTCCCAACAACAAAATACTCGTTTAAACCCCCACCCAACATAAGCAGCACAGAAACACAGCTCTCAAGATTGGAGAGAGTACACCTGACTCGACTTCTGCTGTGGTCATCACCAATCACTAAACACCTACAAACACCGCATAGACAACACCCAAACAGACATATGTCCACTCTGCCAAGTTAGTCCCCACACAATTACACATTTCTTAGTAGATTGCCCTAACTTGGCAGCCCTTGATGAACAACACAACATCCACACTACCACACAGTTATGGTCGGATCCAGTAGCGTGGTGTCCTTCTTGAAACGGTGCAGGCTTCCTGGCATAACAGAGTCTGGGAACCACAACAACAACAACAACTCACTAGTTGCTCGTAGGCCAAAGACTCCATATACCATATTTGGAAAATAATATACATACAACACGTATATACATACATACATACATACAGTACATACATACATAAGTATACAGTACAACCCTACTCACTTCTCATTTCTTAGCTTATTATATTTTCGTATCCTTTACAGATTTCGTTTTCTGCTGGACTATGTATTAATCATTCATAGATTTTTTTTTTATTTATTTTTGCATTATCCAAGATTCGTCTGCTTAACAATGCCCAAGCACAGGTACACAGGAATAAAACACCTCACCTGTTTATTTAAAATTGAAAACTTCAGGAAAACCCACTGGGTTTAATTGTGGCGTTATATCTAGCCTATAATAAACCAGGTTTTTTTATTTTAGATATCTTTACTATACGATACCTAATAAGTAATCACAAGAGTCTGTAGATTCCTAATTTGTTTATTTCTTTCTTTTTCAACAAAGCAGGTGAAACTAATAATTTTCCTTTTAAAATATTGCAACAATACTTTTCGAAATGCGAAGACAAAGTTGGTAATAGTCTTTTGAAGAATGCAGTAATATTTACCGAAATGCCAAGACAAAATTGACAGTAGGCCCATTCTTTTTAAAAGAATATTGCAACAATACTCTTCGAAATGCAAAGACAATGTCGGCAATCGTCTTCTGAAGAATGTAGTAATATTTATCGAAAGGCAAGGACAAAATTGACAATTTTATTTTTAGAATATAGCAACAATACTTCCCGAAATGCAGAGCTGCAAGAGGAGAATTTTTTCTCGCAGACATAAAGAGCACCTTTTAAAAAGAACGAGATTGAACGCAACTTCTGAGCAGTTGCCTTCGAGTTTCTGCGGAAGTGAGAAAAAGATGACTGGAGCGACAGGGAAAATCTGCAAGCTCAGCAACTTACAAAACTCTATGCTTTTATGCAAAGAGAGAGAGAGAGAGAGAGAGAGAGAGAGAGAGAGAGAGAGAGAGACCCTAACTTTGTTACATCATCAGCAACTTGAGCGCGAATTCACAAGAAAAACTTCAGTAAGTTGGCCAAACAAAGTTGATGAATAGTTAGGAAACAAAAACTCCCCGGCTCTCAGTCAGAACAAAGGACGATCGATCTTGACTGAAATTCTCACTGACTGACTCATTCACTCACTGACTCACTCACTCAATGACTCATTCACTCACTCATTCACTTGTCTGGCTCACTCACAGACTCACTCGCTTCCTCACTCACTCATTCGTTCACTCACTCACTCACTCACTCACTTGACTGAGTGACTGACTTACCCACCTCACTCACTCACTCACCACTCCACCTCACTTGACTGACTGGGTGACTGACTCACCTCACTCACTCACCTCACTCACTGACTGACTGACTGACTGACTCACTTCACTCACCACTCACTCACTCACTCACTGACTCACTCCTCCCATTATGCTCACCACTCAAAAATTGCTGAGACACCGTTAATCGACAACTATATGATTTATAGTAAACATTGTTAGTGCTATTTCTTCTAAGGCTATTTAATGCTGGTGTTAGGTGAGGTTACAGTGATAACGAAAAGACTAAAATCGTAATTGAGAAACCTCAAGAAGAAGAAGAAGAAGAAGAATGTACCCCAATGCAAGAACCATCCAATAAAGATAAACACAACTACTTCATCCCATTCTTTTGTCGAGAGCCTGCGATAATACGTTTTCCTCCTGACTAAAAATAAAAAAAAAAAAACTAACATTGGATAAAACTGTTCGTACTATTGACAAATCCATTACATCCCATTTCACATGTCATGTCAACAACATTTCATCACCAACGATTGGTGCTAACAAGACCTGTCTCATCCCAAACATTTGTTTAACTGAAAGTATTGACATTCATTAAATCGGCTGAATGAATCGTAAGTCATTCACGCGCATGCGTCTTATCTCATGACGTGACGTAAGCATTGCTTTGTTTTATTTTGCTGCTGTCCAGTATTGAATATGACAGCAACGAAAGGCGACGTCAGAATTCTAACAACAGAAAAAATAATTTTTAAAAAGTGAGACCTACGGAATAATACCAGCCCTGAAATCACGCTCTTTTTAATGAGTACCAACTTCGCACTGGGGCCGAAAATAAACACAGAGAGAGAGAGAGAGAGAGAGAGAGAGAGAGACAGAAATGAGCTAAAGCTAAAGGGAAAACCGATCTTTTATTAGGAGTCCATATAAGTGAAAGACTGTGGCACAAATTGACATGACACGACCCTTGTATTCGACTTTGGGTCATAATGAACAGAGGCTGAGATGGACTGAGGAGGGTCAGAGGCCTCATACAGAAAGAACCTTTTCGCTCTGGCTTTTTTCGTGGATGAATGTTGCTGCCCTCCTCCTCCTCCTCCTCCGGGAAGGGACTTCTACAGTATATGGACCTTGTTGCTGCTCTGTTTTCATCGCATTCTGACTTCGATAGCTTCTCTCCACCCCACCTTACTTCACCCCACCTCACCTCACCCCATCCCACTTCACCTTGCCTCACCCCACCTCTCCCTACCCCACCTCAAGTCATCCCATCCCACCTCAGCTCAGCTTATCCCACCTTAAGTCAGCCCACATCACCTCTCCCACCCCCACCCCAAGTCACCTGACACCACCTCTCCCAAATTCAGATTGTTGGAGATCCCACCTCTATTTAGAACATCATTGTCATCCCACAAAGTCCACCTCCCCACCCCACCCTCACCCCCACCCCAAAGTCACCTCACACCACTCCCACCCCACCTCAGCAGACACCCCACCCCAAGTGAAAAATTACTACTGTAAGTCACCAATTACCTTGACCACCTCTCCCGAGATCACCCCACCCCACCTCTCTCCATCCCACCTAAACCCCAGCCCATCCCACCTCTCCCCACCCCACCTCACTTCACTTCACCCCACCTTTCTTTACCTTACACACACACATGCTACCCCACCTCTCCCACGCCACCACAAGTCACTGCACCCCACCCAAGTCACCCCAGCCACCTCAAGTCACCCCATTCCACCTCTCCCCACCCAAGTCACCCCAGCCACCTCAAGTCACCCCACCCCACCTCTCCCAACCCACCTCGTCACCCCACCCCACCCCATCTCATCTCACCTCATCCCATTGATGAAAAGAGAGAGAGAGAGAGAGAGAGAGAGAGAGAGAGAGAGAGAGAGAGAGAGAGAGAGAGAGAATCGCAGCAACCTATCTACATCATATCAATAGTTAACTGAGCGATAGTTATCCAAGACAGCAAAAGTCATATTCATTATACGATACTGAAACCGCTCTCCCTTCCTCCTCTACCCACCACTCCCCCTTAGCCTCCCCTCCACTCTCCTCCCCCCCCTTCCCCATCCCCTGTCTTCTCTCCCCCCCTTCCCCCTCCCCCTTCTCCCCGAAACAAAAACTCGCCTCCATCTGTTGCAGAGGTCAAAAAGTCAGAATCTCTGAATGAGAGAAAGAACAAAACCCCAAAAGAAGGTGTGGAGGAATGCTTTGGCAATCGGGAAAGAGAGAGAAAAAAATATATCAATAACTGACGAGCGAAAACCTTCAATTGGAATTTCCGAGAAATTTAAAGCCAAGAATGAAAAAACTACCAATTAATTCTGAAGCATGTCAGGAAGTCTTCCCTCCAACGGGTGATAATTAATTAATTAATACTTTAGTTCAATTTCATCACTTGACCGAAAATTGTAGAATCTGAAAAAAGTTGGCTAACTTTTATTATGGATTGAAAAGGTCGAATGATAAGCGAATTGAAAACTTCGAGAAATTTTAAATTTAAAAAGCCCTCCTTTACCTATCTACCTGGAGGGTATAAGGTTGAAATAAGTCTGAATAATATTCACATCCCCAACGTTATCTCTCTTCGGATTTCTTAAAAAAGTCTAAAAGTCTAAAGCGCTGATAAAATGGTCTTTGAAGATTAATTGGGTCTGCACTGCAGACCCCATTGAGTTCTTCGTATTTTCCTCTTTTTAAGAGAGAGAGAGAGTTTTCTTATTATTTCTCTGGTACACCAGGTAATCCCCTGCAGGAAAATGGACTTCATAACTGATTACTGATAAGTTCTATAAACTAGCATTAAATTACTGAGGTCGTCAATAATAGCTATATATATATATATATATATATATATATATATATATATATATATATATATATATATATACATATATATATATGTGTGTGTGTGTGTGTGTGTATATATATGTATGTATGTATGTATGTATGTATGTATGTTTTTATAGTATCTACTGGCCAATGTTACCAGATGTACACATGTAATCTAAAGAGCTGCAATGACCTTTTAACTAACAGATCCCTACACAATTTTCGGACCCACCTATCCCACTACAAGCCTTGAATCCAGACGGGTAATAAACGAGGGATTAATTATTTTCCTCCTGGGCGCGATTCGAACCCACCCACCTTACTGAGGTTTCTGGCGAATAGAAAATCTTGAAATTTAAGTGTCTAATTTTATATCTCGCTTCTTGAACCTGCTGGAAAACTGTTGGGGAAATTGAGTAGAAAGATTAATAAAGAAAATTAGCACAGTAAGTTGTCAATACGAAATAAATATATGGAAAGAAAATAAACTTTTTTCCTCTATTAACAAACAACAACAACAACAAAAAGATTCAGGTGTTGGTCCCAGGTGAAGAGAGCGAGGAACAAATCAGATCGAGCAGATGGAGGAAGTCGTGGCCTTTAAAGGAACCACACAAGAACCCCCAACAGGAGCTTTGGTGAAAGTTCCTGAGGGTTCAATGGTGAGCTGGTGAACGGTGGTTTGGTTCCTGGCTCATAAACCGGGTTAGGGAATGTCCGGGACTGATTTAGGAGCAAAATACTACAAACTGCAGCGTCGTGCTTTCTGTCTGATGTGTAGTGCTTCTTAAGACAACATCCACAAGACTTTATATATATATATATATATATATATATATATATATATATATATATATATATATATATATATATATATATATATATATATATTAGAGAGAGAGAGAGAGAGAGAGAGAGAGAGAGAGAGAGAGAGAGAGAGAGAGAGAGAGAGGTGTCTGAATCAACTGGAAGCCTTTTGCACGTCATAACCAAAGGAAGAAGAAAGAATTGGGTGAGGAAATGAAGTGAGGAAAATCACTTGAGGAGACATTTGAGGGAAGAGACGAGAGCGAATTCCCATGATGCCTCACAAGATCATCAAAAGATGTGGTTAAATAGACGTTTGTTGACGTAATCATAAAATAATTCAAAGGTCAAAATATCTTCGTGGTGATAAATCTCTTTTTATCAAGAAAATAGTGATGATTTCACCAAACGACGCTTGGGATAAAATGTCGAACCAGTTAGGCCTAACGTCATAAGCTACAACTCAGGTCCAACTCAATCTAGGATAAAAAAAAAAAATCTTCATTTAGCTAAAGGACTCCATTTTTAAAGGGACGCTTTAATTCCCAATCGCTGATGGACCCAGAGAAAGGAGGAAATATAAATGATATTCATTATCATACTGACATCCGGGGCTTCGAAGCAGTTTGCCAAGTTAATAAAATCATATTTAATCGGCAGGTGGTGTTAAGCGACGCCCTTCTGCAGTCGTTATGGCTCTCCAGTTCTGCATCGTGATTTTCGACATTAAGGGAAATGAACCAGAAGGAATTTGGGTCGTAAAAAGGAGAGTGAGCCCTTGCAATATCCGGGAAGGTAACTGTGCGATTTTCCGAGTCCCACTTAGGCCGTTGTATGGTCATTAATACTCTCTCTCTCTCTCTCTCTCTCTCTCTCTCTCTCTCTCTCTCTCTTTCGGACAAAAGCTTCGGCAAATAAAAAATAAAAAATAATAAACTCTCAAATAACACCCCCTCTACTCTCTGTCTCTCTCTCTCTTCTCTCTCTTCTCCTAACACCCTCTCTCTCTCTCTCTCTCTCTCTCTCTCTCTCTCTCTCTCTACTCTCTCTCTCTCTCTCTCTCTCTCTAACACACCTCTTCTCTCTCTCTCTCTCTCTCTTCCTTTTTTGTTAAGACAGTTGCTTCAGTTGCATTGCCCAGCATTTTTTGCATTTTACATTTCACCCCTTCTCACCCCACATTCCTATCGGGGCGTTCAGACTTAAAGAGTATCGGGAGTATCACCATTATCTCAACAATCTCGAAAACTATGGATTAGGCACTAATATCTGTCGTTTCGGGTATTTTTATGTCACCCCCTTTCCACCCCCACCCGCTTTGGTACCAGAGATGTCTTACCCCCACAGTGTTCTTTCCCAGATAGTAAGTCATATTATGTATACCAAGTTTGGCTGAAATTGCTCGATGCGTTTCAGAGTTATGCTGGAACATAGGCACACACACGTACACATGCATACGTACATACATCTTTATATTATATATATATATATATATATATATATATATATATATATATATATATATATATATATATATATATATATATATATATATATATATATATATATATATATATATATATGAATGATTTTTTATTTGTATGAAATTTTATGTCGTTCTGATTTATTGATTATATATTGCTTCCAATCGATTTTTATATTGATTCTATCAAATATTTTATATATTATAATAGTGACTATTGTGTAGTTTATTAGAAATTTCAGACCACCTTTATTATCTAGTTCCCATATCTGCCAGCAGGTGCCCTCAACGTCGCTTCTTTTCAGAAGTACTTGCATTGGCTCTCATGTGTAACATTTAAAATTAACGCTAAAATAAGGAATTTTTAGCTAAACTGGTAAGGGAAAACTAAAATACTTCAATATTTATATTCATAAGCACATTTTACGCTGTTGGAGCTATAATATATCAAATTTTAATTAAAACCCCCTGCTGCTAAACAATCGTATATTTAATTGCAGCCAGATTAATACCAGCTACATCATTTTGGAAAATTCATATTCTAATATGAATTAACATTGTAATGAAGCTAAAAATTAGTTAAAATAAGTAAAAAGGAACGTAATATAAAACGAATATAATGTTTCAAATCTTGCAGGACATTATTGGAACCCCCTTGAACCTCCACAGGGCTCCACTTCACTTCTTCTCCGGCCAAAGAAAAGAAGTCGTAGTTCTTGTTGTGATTCTTGAGTTGTTTTTTAGTTGCTCGAGAAAGCGAGGTGAGGAAGTTCGTGTTAACTACAAAAAGAAGAAGGACTTTCGTGGATTTTATTCAGAGGTTGAGGTGAGAGTTTTCCCTTTACTTCAGAGTGAAAAAACTTTCGTTAAATTTTATTTACTAATTTGTGAGCAGTTGTCATGGCCTCCGTCCAAGGGTGAGAAATAGACGTCTCACGTTCTTCGTGATTTATGGATGGATCCTGAAGTTTATTATTAAGTAATTAATGAGGTAAATTAAAGCGTCTTTTAAAAACTTGGGCTCTGGTGGTAGATATTATATAGTTTAGTTTAAGCTGGACTCGAGAAATAGGTTAATTAGGCAAATAAGGGTAGTCTGCCCAAAACGTCCAAGTGTCGTCAAGTGTTAAAGTATAATAATATAATGTAAATATTTGTCATTTTCCGTCGGATTTTGACGAATTTAACTTTAATTCTACGTAATTTTTGCTTCTACGCTCCCATTGTGACTGTGGGCGTCATGACCTATCCTACCCTATAGGCTATACCTATAGCTTATAGCTATGTGACCTTGACCTTGACCTGGGGGGAGATAGGAGCCACCTGACCCTAAAGGTCAATGTCTAGTTGAGTTGGGAAGAATGTTATTTTCACCATTATCACATTTTGATCTTGCAGATATTTTTCTAAGAGTTAATGTGCATTGATCGCCTCTATTCTGGGATTTGGGCCTGGTACCCTGGGTGAGGTTGGTTAGGCCTCTCCAAAGGAAACAAAGGTCAGAAACTTTTAAACACATTAAAACAGGATTCCATTGGGGGATAGCATTGGCAGTGTACCTCATGTGGTGCACTGTAGGCATTGCTTAAGGGTCTTTGCAGCATCCCTTCGGCCCCTATCTGCGACCCCTTTCATTCCTTTTACTGTACCACCAATCATATTCTCTTTCTTCCATCTGACTTTCCTCAACCCTCTCCTGACAATTGATTCATAGTGCATCTGCAAAAGGTTTTTCTCCTTTTACACCTTTCAATAAACCTTTTTACAATTAGTTTCACTTTTCAGTGCAGAATGACCTCATAGGTCCCGACACTTGGCCTTGGGCCTAAATTCTGTATTCTGTTCCATTCTACCATGTTTCTGCTCTTGATCTGAAGATATTCTCTGTATCTACTGTAATGTAATGTCCAGTGGTGAAGAAATTCATAATGGTGCAGTAAATATATATATATATATATATATATATATATATATATATATATATATATATATATATATATATATATATATATATATATATATATATATATATATATATATATATATAAATACATATATATATATATATATTAGAAATATATACATATACATAAATATAGCTTTCATATCCTATATATTTTCCTCAATCTTCCAGTGTTGGAGGTTGGACAGTAGGCCTAAACACTATAGACTAAGCACTATTACCCCACAACTGTTTGTGGTTTAAAGCCAAATTTAATAAGCACTCTAATCCAAAGACAGCTTCTTGTCATCTTAGCTTGCTTTTCAGTGGGAATTCCATATTTAAGGAATAGTATATATATATAGAATTTGTCGTATATAGAGGTACCTATATGTGTTCTGGATGTCATTAATTTGCATTCTATATAGAAATATATATAAATTTATACTTTATATAACCATTATCTCACTTGGTTGTGAAACATTTCTTTTTTATATGTATATATAATATTTAAACATGCACTTTGAACTTTTCTGATATTCATTTTGTTCTAAATGACCCTAACCTAACCAAATCTAACTTATATATATATATATAGGTCCTTACCCTAGTACAGTACATGATTTTGAGTGATTGATTAGGTCATTTGTGAATAAATGAACGTGCTATTAAATAAATGCCTGAGAGTAGTCTGTATCATATGGAAATAGTGTAGCTGTTGATATGCTTTATATTTTGCAATATATGTCTATTGTCAGCAATCTGTATTTGAATGAGGCCAAGAGCCAAAATATATATAACATTATATTATTATTATTATTATTATTATTATTATTATATATATATTATTATTATTATTATTATATATATATCAAACTTTTTTATGCAGTTCATATATTGTTTGCATTAAATCTACTCAAATATATAGACTTTAATTAATGCTGAAAATCCCTATATATATATAGTATATATATCAGTGCACTATATATATATAATTATATATATATATATATATATTCTTTGCAGCTTCCCTTTGGCCCCTAGCTGCAACTATTTCATTCCTTTTACTGTGGCCCCATTCATATTCTATTATATTCCATTTTATATATTCCTCAACCCTTTCCTAACAATTGATTCTTAGTGCAACTGTGTATGAAGTTTTCCTATGTTGCACCTTTTATATATAATTCCCTCTCAGCACAGAATGACCTCTTGTGTCTCAGTGCTTGGCCTTTGGCCTAAATTCTAGTCTATTAATGCTGAAAGTGTCAAGTAATTACAGTGCTACTGGTGCTAAAGGGACAGTAAGGAACAGTCTTGATTGCAATCTATAGGATCCCATAAAAGGCATACCCTAAAGGATGAGGATAATGCATGATTTGTCTAAAGATTCTTGACTTGATATATGTATACAAAATACTTTGCTTCTCAATCTTTTGGGGTTTTGAATGATTTAAAAAGTAATTAGCACTCCAATATAAAGACAGCTTCTCTTATTAGCTTGGAATTCATTTACTTATTTACCAATATATACATATATTTTTCTTTAGTTGAGTTATCTTTCTTCTATGCATATTTAAATGTGCACTTTGAACAAAAATTTTGTGTATCTGTCAAAATGTACAGTAACACTGGAATTTTTGAATTGATTAGATGTTCTGTAAAACGAACGTCAGAAACATTCAAAGCAATGTTAAAATATATGAATTTTAAGTTCAAAATGTAAAAATAATTAGCTCATAACAACTTAATTTTAGTTGAAGAGCAGTGTTCAGGTCTTATTCTTTTCTAATTTGAACTTGAAGTGTATATCAGTTGTTTAGTTCTTTAGTGACCTGTTTTGTAAAACTCAGTCAGTTTGTCAATTTTAGGCCTGTATGAGTATTCTGTCAGTAATTTTATTTTCTTCAGAACCACAGGGTCACTGTCAACCCAAACTTGGCATAACTTCTTGGGTGAAGGGTCAGAGTTTTCCCAGAAGCAGTGCCACATCTAAGGGAGATCATTAAAAATACGGGAAACAAGGTTAGGTCAGTTTGAAAACCACTGACTAAAATCATTCCCGTAGGGGGTTACAGTAGTAACATCAGTGCACCTCACACAGTGCACTGAAGTCATTACATAAAGGTTCTTTGCAGTGTACCTTTGGCCCCTAGCTCCAACCCCTTTGAATCCTTTTACTGTACCTCCATTCTTATTCTCTTCCATCATACTTTCCACCCTCTCCTAACAATTGTTTCATAGTGCAACTGCAAGGTTTTATTCCTGTTACACCTCTCAAACCACCTTTACTCTCAATTTTGCTTTCAGCTCTGAATGACCTCATAGTTCCCAGAGCTTGGCCTTTGGCCTAACTCTTGTATTACCTAAAACTTCCAGAAATAAAAAAAAAACTTGTCACTTTCCATAAGTAGTATAGAATAGATTCAAATGTATTCAAACTATGGCTCCAATCATGCAAATCCTGGTCCATGGCAAGGGTCATTTCAGTATGAATACAGGAGATGAGTCCTATCAAATGGTATGGCTCAGAAAACTGGTATGGCCTGTGTGCTTCTTGTTCTATTTACAATTTTTATTTATTGTAACCAAACTACTTGGTCATATCAAGGGTTGAGGCATTTGTTCCTGAACTAAAAATGACATGGAAGTAAAAGTCATTCTGAAAAAAGTGGGTCCCTTTCTGGTCAATAAAGGAAGAGTTGATACAGCATGGCAGTAAGATGGATGAAGTGAGACAACTTTGAGATAAAAGAACCCAAGGGGTTAGTTAAGAAGTAGAAAACAGAATACAAATACTGTCTACCATTTGGCCAAGGGACATTTTAAAAATTGTGCTTTACTCCCTTACAGAGTTTTCCTGTGTGTATATATAGGCCCATATGGTAGAGTAGCTTTATTGTAACTCAATTTCAGTTGATGCATTTTTGTTGTATCATTTTATTGAGGCAGTTGTATGTAGGATAAGTATTTGAATGCTGAATCAGGTGCAGGCTTTAGTATGAGTACAACTATCGTTGCTGGTTTTACATTCAGAACTATGCTAAATACAGTGAGCACTATTGCAACATAAGATTGCAATAGACTCCTGAACACCTGAATTAGCCTGTGGTCACTGACCAGCCCGAACTACATTCCCATAGCTTTACCCACTAAGTGGGTAATAAACTGTCAGCCCATTACCAATGCTTACTGGTAAAATCTTGTCAAATGAGTTACCTGAAGTACAGATGGCAACACTGACTGCAATCCCACCGAGTGAGGCCGAGATCCCCATTGCTTTTTGTTCGCCATGCTGTGTGGGTGTGTCCCACATCAGGCGAACTTTTGGTCATTTAGCCCGACGCCCATTCAAGAATTTGGACATCAGATCACAATTTGGAGTGTTTTCAACGCATTTCCTCCTGATGGATACTTTTTGATGGATTTGGAACTTCTCTCCCGATTTTGACTTTGGGATCGGTACTTTGGATTCGATTGATAAGTCAAACAAGAAGACGTCGCACTGCTAGTGCCGATAGGGGGGGCAACTTCGTTTACATCTTCGACGATAGAGCCTTCTTCAAGCTGTTGAGATACTGACGTTGATCGCCTGTACACATCCTGCAAGCGTGGATGAGTACCTCAAACACGATCAACGTTCTGTTCAGTGTTTTTATGAGGAAGACACCGTGTAGTATCAGTCAGATGGGCGGCAAGTCTTGGTCGGTAGATCAGATGGAAGAATTATTCAAAAAGTTAGAGGACAAGTTACTAGCTGAGTATGTCTAGTTCATTTTTCTAGCTTTATGACTAAATTAACAGAAACCAGAGATAAGGGCCCTAGTAGTAATAGTGTTGTAGATACTAATTGTTCTTTTTCATCCCCTGCCTGTTCCAGAACCAGCCCCTAACGGGTGCCTGGGGTCATGGAGAACCGCAAACCTCGAAGTGTAGGATCTACCATCAAAGTGCTGAGCAGGCAGTGTTGGTAGCAGATTTCCCCCTTCCTCTAAAAGCGTAAGTTCTAAGGTGGATTTAGAATTAGGAATCACTCAGAAGGGTAGGAATTCTAATTAGGAAGCATTCAGGAAAGTAGTTGAGCGTGGTGGTCTTTGGGTTTAGGTCTCTCATTCAGATCAATCGTCGGTTTTATTTCCTGCTTCATGCTGTGTGCAACAAAGGTTTCAGATCCACGAAGGTCGTTCAGTTTTGGTTTGATATACCTGGTTCTGAATTTTGTTTTTCCTGAATACTCCTCCTTCAGAATGTTCCTTTTCCTTTGGGGGTTTTAAAATTTCGTTTGTCTTGCGATGGTGGTAATTCTGGCGATCGGGTTTTTTTTTTTTTCCAATATTCATGATCATGTCTTAAAGAATTTTCTGATTTGATAATGTCTATCAAGATTGTCAGGGGGGGAAATGAACCAGTCTATTTTCTTTGAAATCTATGGCCTCTTCGGCCGTTAGAAATTTTCCCTGTTTTCCCCTTTTTCTTCTAAGCCTTTTTTCCATTGCCCTTCTCAATATTCTCTTAGGTCCGCTCTTTGGGGGCTCTCGGAGTCTTTGTTGCATCCTATTTTCTTGGCTTTGACTCAGCAGAGTAAGGCTTTCTTGCTTCAACCCTGTATTTTAGAGCTCAGCGGCCCCTGTTCGGGGTTAAGGAAGGGGTACTTTTACGGATCCGTCGTCTTATCACCTTTTGCAAATCCGGTGGTTTCTCAGGCATCCGGTCTAGTTGCTTCTCAGTTGTTTGCGGAGGCGTCAGCAACTCCTTATTTCATTCTTGGGTTCTAACTGTAATGTATCCTCCGCAATTCTTGCTTGGATGTTCTACGGCAGACGGCGATTCGCCAGCGCCAGCGTTCATGGTATCAGCACCAATAGTTTCCTCATTGTAATGTATCCTCCGCGATTCTTGTGGATGCTACGCAGTCTGCGATTCGCCTGCGCCAGCGTTCAGTGTATCAGCACCAATAGTTTCCTTTGTAATGCATCCTCCACGATTCTTGGGATGCTACGAAGCGTTCGGCGATTCGCCTGCGCCAGCGTTCAGTGTATCAGCACCGATAGTTTTCGCAGCCTTTCCATTCTCCAGGATAGTTGGTAACTACTACTTCCTGTTACCTTCGGTTCCGGTACCTCGTAACTTCCCCTTCAATACTCTGTTTGAGTTTCGGTCCGGTTGGGACCTTTCTCCATCTGTCCAACGTCGGCGTTGAAGGCTCCGTGGTTACTGGTGTGGCTTCTTCCTTCTTCCTCCTCCGGCTTCTTCTTTCTCAACTTTCCGGCAGGTTTTCTCTTCCCTCCGTCTAGGCATCCATGTTGGTTTTGGGTCTTCAGTTCCGGATTCCACTGTCTTGCGGTTTTGATACATCTGGATTTGAGTGGTTCGTGTTGCGGCCTCTTCTCTCTCAGGAGGGGCGTGGTCTGCCCAGGTGTTGCGTCATCCTGTTGGGTGGTGCGGGTTTGCTCAACCTACACTTTGGTGCCTCCAGTATGTTCGAGTTTGATACATCAGTTGTCCTTCTCTTGCACCCAGGTGTAGCAGTTCCAGACTGGTTTTCCTTCGGGCGTTTGCTATGGATCGCCTGCCTCTTTCCTGTTCCTGCTCGGTTGGACCAGTCCGACAATCCTCCGGCTCAGTCGAACCAGTCCTACAATGATTGTTCATTTGAAGTAGAGGATCCAGTACCGATATTAGTTCTTCAGCCAATGAGAATGAGTATAAGCGGATGGTAGACTTCATCCTCACGTGGATCCTCAATCCAAGGTTCGGAGGAGCGGCACTTCTGGGAGAATTGTTCGTGCCGCTATGCGACAGAACCAGTAGTTGCTCAAACAAGATGATTTCTCCAACCGGTCCGGTACTGGTGACACCTCTTCACTTTGGTGTCAGTAAGGCTGACATACCAGGTTAACATGTCGCCTGAATACAATGTTTGGCAGAGAGGAGGGGTTCTTTGAAGCTCTGCCTCACTATCCGGACTTTCGGAGAGGGTTCTGTTGTGGGCGCCTTTTGCGCTCTGCAACAGTCTTTTTTAAGGGAGGAGGATATCTCCTCCATGGTCTATTTCGTGTAGCCGTCCAGCAGTAGCGTCACAGCAAGCTATGTTTAGTGTGGCTGCTCCCTGGGTTCAAGAGATGGCAGTATAACGAACTTGTTGGGATAACTCATGTCTCCAGTTTCGGCAATATGCTTCGTTGAAAGTACAAAAATGTAGAAATAGAGGTTCTGTTTAACCTCCAGCCAGACCCACTTGAAGAAATGTCCCTCTTTCTCTCCTGTCCTCTCCCTCTCTCTCTCTCTCTCTCTCTCTCTCTAATTCCAGGGTCTTGTGTTCCACATGCTTTCTCTTCCTCATGTCTCAGGAATCGCTGGGACTTCCTTATCGAGAATACAGGTATAATCAGGAACGATTCTCAAACTTGTCGATCGTCTGTGATAGTCTGAAGAAGCGCATCTGACATCTGAAGGTCTTTAGTCTCCCTCTTCCCGACGTTCTTCTTTACTCAGATGCCTTCATATCAAGGTTGGGAGCAACTGGCTTGAGGAACCCAGGCTTCGGGCCTGTGGAGGATCGAACGAGGAGTCATAACCTTCAGGAACCTCAGGGCTCATAAAGGAAGCCCTCAGGTGTTTCTCAGTCCTAGTGCACAACAACAATAGTGGGTCTGCTTTGAACATCGAACTGCCGTGTCGATATGAGGAGAACTGGGAACAAGATCATTAGAACTTAGAGGTGTATACTTTCCGCCATTCGGTCTCATTCATTGGGTAATCAGGAATTGTGTAGTGTCCAGATCAACTGACTCTAGCTCCTTGCTGGCTCTAACACCTCGGTTCCGGAATTCCTAATGCTCCCTACGAAGTTCCGATATTCCTCTCCTCGTGGAAGATCTTTAGACAACCGCATTTTCACCATTATCATCCAAACTCTTGCGTGATAAACCTAGTTGCGGGCAACTGCTGAGATTGGTCAGCTAGACAGTCCAGACACTCTAAAGTTATGTCTGGACAGTATTTCCTTCAGCTTCAGAAGTCAACCGATAGCTTTACCAGGTCAACTTGACATTGAGAAGTTTGTGTCGAAGGAAGAGGCATTCCATCTTTAGGCCATAACTGAAATAGCTGGCTTTCTTTTCCTTCGGAAAGTCAAGATTCTAACCATTTGTCTTTATTGCTGGCTACCGCTTCAGCACTTTGCAGTACATTTTCTATTTCCTGAAATTTCTAGCAGTAAGATCATCTTTTGACTTGTTACGTTCCCTCGGGTCCCTCGTGAGATTTGTCGGAAGTTCTAATGTTAAGATAATTGGTTAGGTGTTTTATTTCTTTCTTTCGGCTTTAGCTGCAGATAAAACAATGGGCGAGCTTCAAAGTTTTCCTGGCCAGTTTCAGACTAGGCGGAAATGATAAGTATTTCTTTCTTCCGGAAGTCGTGGAGGCTTAAACTCTGCTTCACGTTTAAGGTTCTTTATCTGCAAGTGTTCGGTTCCGCATCAGCGGGGATATCTTTATGTCTGATGCGAATAATTATCAAAGGTTGATAAACTCCAAAGCTTCCGTGTACACTTCTTGTCTCTCCGGAGAATCCTTCCGTCCGCGGGCGAAGGAAGCGATTAGTTACTTTCGGAGAAATGGTTCCTGGTTCATAAGCACTCACCTACAACACAGTTGCGGACACACTTCACAACAGTTGCAGGCACACTTCACGATTCTCGTGGTGCGAAGTTTATGCCTTAACAGTATTCGGAGGATGTCCACTTAATCTTCTTTCTAAGGAATGGTTCAGAGTCTTCATTCTGGAGGTAGTTGTTAGAGTTTGTCTTTGTTTTCTTCCTTCAACTTAAGAGACGTTCAACCGCCCTATTAAGTGACCTGCCTCCGTGCCATCATACAGGTTCTTTAAAAACAAACAATTGGGCTGAAATGACTGACAAGAGGTGACAAACAAAGGAGAGAGGAGAACAAATACAAAAGTTACCTTAAAATTAATTTATTTATAAAATTCAAGTGATTCAGGTCCAGGAGAGAAAAAAACTTAAAAAAAGATAAAAAAAAAGTAACAGAGGCATTCAAGGTAGAAATTTACGTAATTAAATTTTTACATAAATCCATTTAACAAATCTGGAGCAGCAACATACAAAAAAAGTAGGCAGCATAATAAATACATCAACAAACAACAGAAAATCAAACAGCATAATCATTAAAACTGCAGGACAAAGTTCAGAGCTGATACAGCAACTCATCACGTCCTCAGACACAGTTCCAACAAGACTGGACCAAAACGACAGAGTCGATATGACAACCATCGCATCCAAAAGGGTGCCTCCGCATTTGCTGCCGTGACCTGCTGCTCCTGACCTGACTGGCGAAGTCTGACACCATCCACCAACTGCTCAACTCGCCAGCAAGAAAAAACAAAAAAACAAAAGGAGGCAACAACCTACTAAGGGAACAATCGGCAAACGATTGTTCTTATTTGCGTATAGTGGCGAATTCTCCTGTCCAGGGTGGTTTAGCTGAGGTGGTATTCTCTTTGTGCGAAGACTCAAGGTTATTCACTTAGTCCATGTTTAAGATCAGAGCACCCCCAGTCTATTATCTAGGTGCGCTCATTTAGACTAAGGTAGTATTCACGTAGTGCGGTGATTATTAGGTTAACCAGATAAAAAAAAAAAAAAAAATAGGCTTTAGAATCTTAGCAACAGTGATAGTATAATCACATGAACTTAAGTTCAGAGTATCTTAAGGTCCTAGTCTTTGGATACCAAAGAGGTGCTCTCATCCTAGCCTATGTTTATGAAATGGGATACTTCTTATCCTCTCTGCCTTTGCCGCAACCTGCAGAGGCAAAGGGTCATCGGCTCGGCACACTGCCTTTCCCTCCTTAATGGGTAGGCTCTGAATAGTCACTTGGGAGATGCATCGTTCTCCTTTTACATGAAGTTATTCTCTAGTCCATGTGTAGCCGCTAACCCTTCTATTGTGGGTGCGTTCATTTAGCTAAGGGGGTACTTTTAGTGCGGAGGTTCTTAGATCTCTTGGAAGTCGGTGTCGTTTTTCACGACTTCTACCTAAAGACGTTCAGTTTCTTCAAGAAGAATTTCTCGCTTGTTCCCTTTGCGATGACCAACTGATCTTATAATTATGTTGTAATGTTAAGGGTGGGGGAACTATAGGTAATGAATGTAGCCAGGAAATTTGGAATTTTGGATTAACTGTCCAGTGGACAGGTTTGGTTTCTTCAACCTCTTCTGGCAGACATCGGCGGCAAGTGGACAGGTTTGAACTCAAAGACCTTCTGTTGCAACTTCTCCTCCATACATGAGAGGCTAAGAATAGCCACATGGGAGGTTCTTCTATTCTCCATACATGAGAGGCTTTGATTAGCCATGGGAGGTTCATCGTACCTCCATACATGAGAGTGCTTTGATTAGCCACATGGAGGTTCATCGCACCCTCCATACATGAGAGTGCTTTGATTAGCCACATGGGAGGTTCATCGTTCTCACTAATCATGGGAGGCTGTGATTAGCCACATGGTAGGTTGTTTTTTTTTTTTTTTTTGCTACTCTCTATCCATGAGGAGGTTTGAATAATACCACATGAGAGGTAGCCTGACTTTAGACCCTCCATTAGTGAGAGTGCTTTGATTAGCCACATGGGAGGTTCATCGTTCTCCGCTAATCATGGGAGGCTGTGATTAGCCACATGGTAGGTTGGTTTTTATTTTGCTACCTCTATCCATGAGGAGGTTTGAATACCACATGAGAGGTAGCTCGACTCAGACAGTACTCTAGACATGAGACTGACGTCGGGGTACTCTCTCTACAGACATTCTCACCTGCCGAGTGGGATAACCAGGTGAGGATACATTCATTTATACAGAGTAGGCAAATAATGAGTTACCTGCTTTCCCTGATGGCAGGTTAGGCTGAATTAGATTGATCCCACCTCCACTAAATTTTGTTAATTGGGCTAATTCAGGTATTCAGGGAGTGTATTGCAATATGAAGTTTTCAAATAAAACTAATATTGTAATTGGTTTACCTGAACCTGGAACCTGAATGATTCCCACCTCCTCCCCACTTCAATTTGAATAGTGGATAACGCAGAGTCAATCTTGGCCTCACTCGGCCGGGACTTGCAGCAGTGCAGGCAACGGTACTTCAGGTAACTCATTTGACAAGATTTTTCCTGTGTGTTGGTAACGCTGACAGTTTATTACCCACTTAGTGGGTCAAAGCTATGGGGATGTAGTTCGGGCTGGTCAGTGACCAGGGCTAAATTCAGGTGTTCAGGTAAGGTCTGTATTACAATATTAGTTTTATTATGAAAACTTCATTTTTTACACAGATCAGGGAACAAGTCATCTGGTTTGGAAAATATTTTTCCTTCAGCATTATCCATCCCCAAATTTGCCATTCGTGCTTTTTTAACTTGAGATTGCACTGGAATTTGTCCTGACTCCAATGTCACCTTTGATTTGCAAAAGCTTCTATTGCTGCATTTGGGTCTAGAAATGTCTTGCTAAGCTATTTTACTGGTGATAATGTCTGTTCTTGCATACCATCATCTACAGTGTGATGTTGATTCAGATGTTAACTACTTAGCCTGTATATTATGAAGGTAAAGTATAGTTTTATATATGTAACTTACCAAGTAATTACATTGCTTATAGTTTCACTCACCGGCAGCTTAAAAATTTTGAAACTCGCGGTAGCACTAGTGTCGGTGTAGGTGACTAGTCCCCGCCCACTTTCAGGGTATGAGAGGAGAAACTTCAACAGTGTGATTCAGTTGTTTTTCTGCCGGCTCTGACAGTGGTTCAGTTGTGAGCAGTCAGCTTTTTTGCCACTTTTCCTTTTGAGATTCTTCTTTGGGTGAAGTAGTGGTAGCCTACGGCTTTTGTATTTGTTAGGTTCTCTCTTACTGATACCGTTAATTTTCAATTTAGGAAGCTTTTTCTTCAATTTGACTTATATTATAACTCAATTGTTGACTGCTTAGACTTAGCCTAGTATGTCTGACTAGTGCTGCTAGCCTACGCTATTGCAGCAAAGACTGCAATACTAGGCTCACTAAAGAGAAATGACTCTCACTCTATGTGCGTAGAATGTAGGGGACAAGAGTGTTCAGTTGATTGAAAATGTGATGAATGTTCAGAGAGGGATGCTAGAAAATGGAAGGTTTTGGGGTCTCATTTGGCAAAATTAGACAGACAGGAAACTTAAGGTGGCTGCTAGAGCCAAAAAACAGACAGTAGATAGCAAGACCATAGTTAGTTCTGCTGATGATGATATTCCTGCTTTACCTTTACCTGCTCCCACTGTGTCACCTGTTCCCAATTCTCTGACTATTCAGCCTATTGCTTCCAAACCCCACACTTCCGAACCTGACCCTTGCCAGCCTCGAGTTGAAACTTGTAATTTTGATGTCAAAATGGGGTTAATTATGGATACTGTGACCCAGTTGGGTACAGTTTCAGTGCGTGTCCTTATGGACAAAGTGGAAAAAGTGCTAGTGTTAGTGAAGTGTCAGTGGGTGGCGTCTTTTCCCGCTGACACCTAGGCAAAGGTCACTGGCATACTGTACTTCCTTACACCTGGGAGCAGTCATACCAGAGGCTCAAGGGAGGTCAGTGGGGTCTGCCCACAGGCAGTCGTTGCCTCAGTCGGGCCTGTTGCAACTTCCCAGGTCGCAGCAAAGGATAGCCATTGGAAAGGCATCCAAATGGAAGTGAGTAGGCTATCCTCGAGTTCGAGGCTTCCAGCCCTGAGAACAGGCGCTGCTGGCACTTTAGTGATGAATCACTGCCACCAAAAAGGCCAGCGGTGGACACAGTCCACTCACCTCCAGTGCCTTACAAGAAATTTAGCGAGCCATTGCAGCAGCCTTCGTGTAGCTTCCGGGATTCCTCAGAACGCTTTTCTCCATTGTCTCATTAGCACCCAGTAGTGCCCAAGAGCAACCAATCTTCCAGCAACGCCTGAACGCTCGGTCAACCAATGTGTTTCAGCCCATTACCAACAGAACTAACCCTCCTCCAGTTGCACCTGAGCACCTGTCATTGCACAAGCACCCTTCAGTACCTGAGCACCCTTCAGTACCCGAGCACCCTTCAGTACCCGAGCACCCTTCAGTACCCGAGCACCATTCAGTACCCGAGCATCCTTCAGTATCCGAGTGCCCTTCAATGCCCAAGACTCCAGCTCAGATGCCTTCTGCAGACATAACGGACCCATCGCTATCTCCCATTCAGTATCAGCTGGCGGACATCTTAAATTTGCTCAAGGGAGAGCCGCCTTCTTTGGCCCAGGCCCCTCAAAATTTGCTTCTATCCCCCATTTTGTCAGAGGATAAAGGTGAAGTTGAAGTGGATCAGGGCTCCCCTCTGACAGTTTATGCAGCTTTATTGACATACTTGCTGCAGAACTTTCCGGGATTCTTCTTGTCTCCGCCCCCAAGCTTCCCGGCTTCAACATTTTTCATCAGTGACAAGACTTCCGACTCCTCCAGGTTACCAAAGATGGTGCTTTCATCTTCCACTAGGAAGGCTCTCAATGATCTGGACAGCTGGCTCTCAGAGAAGAGAGAGCAGGGGAAGTCTTTCCTCAGCTATCCCCCCTTGTCTTGTGCGCTGGAGGTAGGAGGTATTCTTTGTACGAGACCCGAGAACCTCGGTCTAGGTCAGCCTTCATTGCCGCTAAAGTGCTGTTCTCCCCTACAGAACTTGACCACCTTTTTGTTCAGGATTTTTGATGTTTCAAGCCCATTTAGACTGGTCGGTGTAACGTTCACCCATTTAAGAATTGTTCTTTCAAGAGCCAATCACATCAGATTTGAATGTCCCATCATTTTTGGCCATCAGTTTGGCTTTCAAAAGTTAGACTGGTCAGTCAGATGGGGTTCTGAAGATGACAAGCTGGACCCTTGTTTACTTGAAGAGTGTCCACTGGCAGAGTCTTAAAGTCTGCCCAGATTGAGATTTCTTCTCCAGCCAGCAGACCCCTCAGATTTGCTGTCTATCTTCCATTTCATTGAGATGAAGGTGAAAAGTTCATTTTGTGGATCAGGTCCCATGAAGAGCCAACAGCTTATTCAGTCTTTATCAACAAGTTTGCCAGACCTTTCTCCATTCTTTCTACCCTTTCGAGCCCTGACCAGAGCCCAGTCTTCAAACCTGCTTTCATCCCCACAAGAAGCCCACTTATCCATGTCTCAAAATGGTCCTTTCATGATCCATTTCAGTAGGAAGGCTCTTTCCATTACTGGGAGAGGTGGATTTCCAGAGAGAGTGGATTGTGTCAGGCCAGAAACAGGGCTCTCCATCTCATCTTGTGCACCCCATTACCAACTGAAGCTTCCTAGAGCCTGTTGAGGGCTTGCCTCCGAGAACCACTTCCCAGGACTTATTGACTCAATGACCTAGGAAGCCTTCACAACTGCCTGAGGGTGATGTTCTCCCCCAAGAAATTCAAACCTTTTGACAACTTGTTCAGGATTTTTAGTTTTAAGGCTTTTCCAGACTGGTTGTGAGGGCCAGTAGTCCACAAGATTAAGAATTGCTTTTGCTTACTGACAAAATTCACGATGGATTAGCTGAATGTCCTGTCACCAGGGCACAGATAGGGGCATCATGCAAGATGATGGCCATTCAAACTCAAAATCACCTACAGAAGTTGTATTCATTTTGTGTTGCTTCCCCACAAACATTATTTCAGCTTTGAATTAGCATGGGTGTCTTTTCATGCTAGTATCACCCATTGCAAACCCTCTGTTGTATTAAAGTAAATCCATTTTGTAGTATTTGCTAATTTTGGGATGTGCATTGAACCCTCGATTTTGTTGCATGGGTGGGCCATGAGGCCAGGCTAGTTCCAGTGGTAAACTTGTGTAGAGTGGAGAGTAAAACAGACAGTGTGCAATTTTGAGGCATATTTTCATTTTGAATTCTGTACTAAAAAGTCAAAGCTTGCTGCTCATAGGCCTACCTCTTGAAAGATGTCTTTCAATGCAGATAAAGGTAATAAAATTGAACAAATTTAATAGCTAAGTGTGAAATGACCAGGGAGAACCTTTATTATATACTGACTGTAGTGTGTCACACAAGGCATGCTGTTGCAGATGTTTGTAGGATGATAGAACTGTCAAGCTGCTTATGACATCTTCTTTGTCGTATATGAGAAAGCACCGAGCTCTTTATGAAACAGCATAATCCCAGTTGTAAGCTGTACGACTTTAGTTGTGAAGTATTGAATTTTTTTGCATCACTGAATTTCCGTTCACCTTTTACATGTTGATAGAGTGATGCAGAACTTTTAATTTGAAATGCTGTGTGGAAATGAGAAAGCAATTCTGGGCCTGGTCATATTGCACTGGTGCAGTCCTATCATTAGACAATAATTCAGTGTTCACTAATGCTGTATAGATTTATTGCTACCATTGATTATAAGCCTTTCTCCCCTGTAGAGGGGTGGTGCTGCAGTGCACCAGATATGGTGCACTGTAAGCATTATTTAAGGTTCTTTGCAGCTGTCACTTTGGCCCTAAGCTGTAACCCCTTTCATTCCTTTAGTTATACCTCTCCATTTATATTCTCTTTCTTTGCGCTTACTTTCCATCCTCATTAACATTTGTTCAATCTGTGCAACTGCAAGATTTTCCTCTTGCTGCACCTTTCAAACCTCCTTTACTCTCATTCTTCCTTTCATCACTGAATGACCTGCATAAATCCCTGGCTTGGCCTTTAGCCTAAGTTTTACATTCCATTCCTATAAGCCTTTCTGTATACTACATTTAATATTGTAAGTAATGTTGTCTGTATTATAATAGTAGACTGTTTGATCCTCAGTCAACAGAATTGGTTCCCCGATACATCACTGTAAGGTTTTCCTCCTCTGTGTCTCAGTTCATCAGTCTGTCACACTTACCTTTTCATGGCACCTCTTCCTGCACAGTTGAAGGAGATTCAATGTCAAAGATGGTACAAAAGGCCTTTCTGAAAATGTGTTTAAGGAGGAGATTACCCTTCAGTAAGTTAAATTTACCAGTCAGGTCAATAACTAGGTGGCTGAGGGGATTTCATTCAGTGTCTACATGCATAAAGTAGGATGGGACATCATTTACCTGTGTCTGTATATAACTCTAAGCTTGGCCAGAACATTTCTTTAGAAATGGGAAAAATAAGACTAATTTTGGAGTTTGTAATCAAATAGTAAGATCCTTTCACATTACACAAAGAATAATGGCTGCAATTTGGATCATGACTCATAATCATGCTGTCTTCAATGATTCAAGCATTACTCTAAGAATACTTAATTTTTTCATCTTTTTGTGTGTGTTAAATAATGTAAAAAACCTTTGGCTGTTCTTTTTGTATATTGTCTGCAAGTCTTTTCAAAGAATGTTTGCAGAGCTGTCCCAATAGATTCTGTCTTTAAATGAGAGGTCAGTATTAGAGAAAGGTAAAGTTGAAAGTCAGATATGTAGAGTCAAAAGAGACCAAGAGCAACAACTGATAAGTAAAGGAAGAAAGGAATGAAACTTGTGTTGCTCAGAGGGCTCTTTTGTTTAGAATTCAATAACCTTGAATTGTTTGTTTCAGCAACAGAGTTTATTCTCAGAGTCATGAAGAAAATTTTCTTTCATCTTCTGTTAACTAAAGGATTTTTTTCATCTTTCAGAATTGTCAAAAAGTAACTGTTTCTCTTGTGCAAAATCTGGAACTTCAGAGCAGAGTGAAGTGCTTAATACTAAATCAAGACGTACCTGGAAGCATTGTTGATCAATGGATGTTTTAACATGGTAGGTGCTTTTTGTAGAGGCTTCATTGGTTGTTTTTTTCTTTAGATTTTGAATTATTTTATGTAAAATATTGTTGAAGTCTATTGAGCCCCATAGTCATGGCAAGGCTATGAAATGTTCTTATGTTCTCTTTGGGAAACAAGTCTCTTTGATACATTCTTATTGGTCAATGGTTTTGAGTCAGAAACAACTCTCTCTCTCTCTGATACTGATGCTGCCATATGGACAAGTCCAACTGTGTATTTATGGATGGATGTCTTCTTGTTGGCAAAGAGTAAATATCTACATTTGTAGTTAAGATCATGCCTACTCATGCTCATCCAAGAATAGTGTTGCCATTGGTAGTATAGCGAGGATGTTTGGCAGGTAAGAAGTCTTCATAGATCTCACAGTAGCCAGTGGTTACCATAATGTCAGTTGGGGTGGAGTCGCCGATTACTGATGGAGAAGGGAGGTCAGACTCCTCAGTTCCTGGCCTGCTTCAATATCGTGGAGAATTTTTCCAGTAAGACTTGCGATCTCTGGGATCGGAAAACAGTTCAGTGAGAATGCATAGTTATAGGAGTTTATGGAACTCTTTCCGAAGCTGTAGGTGTCTATTCAAATGGTGCAGTTCTTCAAATAGGCATCCAGGTTTATTAGGAATGCCCAGCAAAGTTATCATCATCTTCTCTCACAATTACGAGATCAAAGGACGGCAGTAGATACGTTTCAATGATTATAATCGCCGCTGCCTTGAAGGTAACCCCGTTAACTTCATTTCAAGCTCGGGGAGAGATCCAGAAACATTTTGTGCTCAGGTTCATACCAGCGGAGAGCCTTGAACGAGAATATGGCCAATGTACGTCGCTTCTTGCGTTTCGAGCGTTACCAGTGATGATCGTTCAAAGCTGAAAGGTTTCAAGACAGAAATGTTAATTCTTAGTTTTGTACTCAAATAATGCCTTTGTTCACTCCTGAAACTTATTGATGACAACCTTCATCAGCAACATCAGTCAAGTAGTCGTTTTGGTCATCTTCTCGAAACAATTTTTATGTCAGAGACGCTTAACCTTGTTCGCCGCCAAGCATAGACATTCTTAGACATTCCAAACACAGTTAAACTCATATATCGTTTTCTGGGAAGGGTCATTTTTGATGAGTAGCAGTTCTTACCTTGAGGCCAAAGAGGTACATGCTTTCCTCATAGTTAAGCAGAGTAACAAGAGTCATCACTACAAGTCAGATTCACCAAACAGCTCTTCAGAAGCCCTTGCCAGATAGACGAAAGAGAAGACATCTGCTGGTCTTCGCAGAGGAGATCCTCGCAGCAGGTACTTTTTCCTGCCCACTTCTGGGCAACGGCCCGTTTAGCTGGTAGGCAATTGGGAAATAGTTATTACAATAGGGGACCAGTTAGACAGTGCTGGAGAGTTTGGGAATCTCAGAGTGGAACAACGGGTCTAGTCCTCAAGTGAAAAAGTCACCAGCTCACTCATCGAAGGGGCACAGTCTCGTTGTTTGCCGTTGTACAGCGGAGAAGTTGGAGACTCCAAACAGATCTCTCTCACAAGAAGATGCAGCCAAACTCCAAAGAGTTGAAGATTGCCTCCAGACATCAGCTTTTCTGCACATATCAGAGCGATTGGACGACATGGACGCATTTTCAAAGCAACTCATTTCGTTCATTCTCAGGTAGTTGTTGGGGTGGGAGAATGCGGCAGTTTTGGGCGATGCAGTTATCTCCATAGCCCCCGTTATTTCATTTCGGATGGCCTAGCGTCAGGTCTCCTCAGGTTTTGGCGTTACCAACACCAGTACTGACGACTGGCTACTTCAGAACAGACCGAGAGGCTTCCATGCGCAGTTGAAGACAATTCTGCGCCTACCTCAGGTTTCACAATAGTTCTCGAAACACCATTCCGAAAGAAGCCACATAACCAGGAGCGAGATTCGAGACTGGCGCTTCGGAAGGCTTCATTTATCAAACTAGTCAGATATAATTCAAACTGTTGGGGTCAGAAAGACTCCCGCTGCGGCTTCGCGTTGGAATTGCCGATAGCACACTGCCAGAGACAAAAATGGGTTCAGCACTTGCTGCTCAATAAAAAACGGCAGCGAAGAAGATCCGACCTACGACCCAGAATACCGGTACTCCTAAGTCATCGGTGAGTTAGACTATGTACTGACGTTCATGTTATTTATTTAGCGCTTTCACAAGAATTTGTTGTTGGCTGGTTGTAATTAAGCTGTCATTGACCTCAAGATTACGTACTTGAACCAGGTAATAGTATTCCAGCACTTCACCTTCTCCATAGTTAATACGGTAATTGAAAATAGTAAATACTCAAATATCATAATACACCCCAGAGGCACACGGGTTACAATTTTGCCGTATTAGCTATAGAGGGGGCGGCCTGCCGCAACGCCGGCTTCTAGACCTACCCCGCGTTGTGCAAATTCAGTCGTGTAGTCTTCAAAGGTCAATCACAGTTTAGTTACAAACTGCGCTTTAATGTAAAATATTACTTTAAATTCTTGTAAAGCAAATAAAGTAACATAGGAAAACACCACCAAGCCAAGAAGTCCAGCTTCCTTCCACCGCGACAGCCGGCTTCAGAATTACCGAATTAATGGTGCGATGGATTAGCAGCCTTCAGCAAGTCTTCGAAATAAAATTTCAGATTTACACAATCTGCTTTCGATCGTGGGCAGATGCTGACAAAGGAAACACAAAGTCTGTCGGCCAGCCAGATCTTCACTTTCGCTGACAGCGCAGTTTCGGTGCGGCGGCCACCAGATAATACGTAACATTATACTCGAGAAAGAATGCAGGTTTTCTAACAATCTGTTCATGAAGTTCATGTGGGTCACACGTTTCTCAGCTTGTGATGGGGAGCAAGAATGTGTTGTAGATGCTTCGTATTGTCATAATAGTAGTGCATGTTAGCACAAGATGTCGCAGGACTACCTGAGTTCACGCCTCGCTAACAGTGATTTGTCACAACTCTCAGCCAGTCACCTTCAGTTTATTTCAGTTCACATCATGAGGGATGTTATGCTCTGCAACTGGTCAATACCTGGCGCACTCATTCTCCACCTCATTTACAACAGTGCTTGAACAAGATAAGAGTGCCATTCACGACACATTTACTCTGCATCAGAGCAGGTGATAGATCAGAGAATGCTCGTCGATGCCTCATCGGCAATAAATTACCGAACCTCGCGCCCAGCCACCAGCGCCTTCTCACATTGTGCGGTTCCTGTTGAAGTCTCCAGGCGATAGAATACAAATGTAAACTACCAACATATGTGAAGAGTCGCACTTGGTGTAGAATAATATCACAGTACAGTCTCAATAGCAACGCGTAAAGAGATTTTCGTTTCATTTGCAACATACATCATTGGACAGGTTCAAATCAGCATTCAGATCACCATTTGCCAAGAAGCAATTACGGTCACTTCATCACAGCCCTGTTTGACCAGGAGGTATTTGTGGGCCCATTCAAATAGGCAGAATGTCCCTTCGTTTCTTAGCGTCCACATAGATTAGCTGGTTTACTCACATGCCATTTTGTCTAATGCCAGCACGTCGTTGCCATGATGAGACGAAAGTGTTTTGCCAGTCATTACATGAGAGTTGCCGAAAAATACTTGTCCCATTGTTGCTGCTGAGTGATACTAATCAAAACCATTCATTCTCCCTCGTTCTCGGGTACCAGGACAGTAGTGACGCGGTCGTAGAGCTGGTTGCATACGGCAGTATACACGGTGCCGTGCGAAAGTCTCTCTTGTCATCCTCCACTCTCGTGTTGATGCGCAACGGAGCAAGAGTCGATGAATAGATAGTGGTCGGAGGTCTGATATTTTTGCCATTTCCGACAGAGAGAGAAAAGGTTTTGTCTGGAAGTTCGATATCGCCAGTTCAATTACGACACAATGCTTGTTTTGTATCGGGAGTATCGAACTTTGTTACGAAGAAAGGGTTGTTCGACCCGGCGTGAGCTTAAAAGGCACCCAGACAGACGACATAATGATAAGCCGACAACGTCACATTTTCTTTTCAGACATCACAAGCTCCTCATTGCGTCACTTTGCTACATCTGAGGTCTTGCGTTATAATACATATGCTTCAGCTTGGGTGTCTGCCGACTACTTCAATGTTGAATCATGCAACGTTCCCGCAGAGAACAAATGAATTTTTAATTTAATTAATTAATTTTTAACACTTCACCTCGCAGAACTGTCAGGCACTCCTCCTCCTCCTCACTTCAGCTAATAGCCAGTCGACGCACTTGCTTAAAGAAAGGAATGCTAAGGGTGGCTTTCCCGTCCTCCTCAGCTCTCATAGAGGACCAACTGGCTGCCTATTGTTTTGGGATCATAACCATATGATAGCTGTAGATATGTATGTACTACATGCGGTATTTGACAGCCAGATTAGCCTTTCAGACTAGTGTTGGTAGTTTGAACACAGTAACAAAGGCAACATGTCTTCTGCAGGTAAGCATTCAAAATAATTTAAAAATTGCCATTCCTGTTCATTCTTAGGCCAGTTTATCGTACATACTTCAGATTATTCAGTTACTCTAGAATGTTAGCAACAGAGAAAGAGATAGCAGTAAAATGATTACCAATTTTTTTCCAAAATATTATCAAAGGAATAAAATCTCTCAACAAAAACTTACAGACACAGGACAATCAAGCCTGACGAGCATCAAGAGACGGATAAACAGGTTATCAGCTGAAACCACACGAGCAAACAATCGCGCCGAATTTCTCCAGCAGGTATCAAATGAAACCGAGCGAGTACAGTAAAGAACAGACAAAGCAAACAGGAGAGATGGAGAATATTAAAAGCAGAATGCATTAAATACCGTTGAGAAAATGAAATTGAAACAAATTACAAGAAAGGCATTGAGACGTCGAATGTAAAGCCGATATGTGTTACGTTCTTGCAATTAGTGTCACAGGGTAGCCCCAAGAATTATGAGTGACTTAGAGTGACAAAGCTCAGCGAGGATGAAGGGTCAGTAACATATCAGAACGAAAGGGAAAGACATGCAGCGGAATGTTTCGTGAGATCGTCAATACAGATGCAGAGGATACCTTAATGATACAGCAAGAAGGTGAAGAAGACAGTTTTCTCCTAAATAAAATCACACTTCTTTAAGTGGATTCAATACAAAAAACACTCAGATTTACGATGCCACTGTAGAATACGATGTTTTCGCGCGTAGAAGATTATGATGGGCCACCGTAGAATACTACGATGGCGGCCAGAAGACATGATGTTTTCACTGCAGAATATTAGCTCGTGCAATACCGACTGCCGCATAGATACGTCCATATACAAGTTGAACCACAAATTGTCCTCATAAACTCCATATGTAGAACAATGTCTGTTCTCACCAATTCCGACAATAAGCAGCAGTCATTTGACAAGCCGCATATCATTCCAAGTACTGAAAGCCAATTGTTTGAATAATGGTAGTGTTAATGGCCGAAATTTAGTCTCGAAATGCTTCAAAGATCCAGTTTTCTCGGAGCGGTTGATCTTGCTGGAACCAGCGTACAGGGACGGTACCCGTGTTTCCTATCTTTAAGGCGTCACCAACGGTTCTCAGCAACCACCTTCTGTTTGCATCGCCTCGTTTCTTCCATGGAGGCTTCCACCGTTGCGCTCAGTTTTTTAGCTTTGTCGTTCAATGTTGCCAGTTCACCAGGTGTGTCTGTAGCGTCCACTAACTAATTAAACGAAAAATTCTGTAATATAATTCAGTCTCACATGTAAGAGAATGTACAGACACACAAAGATGTTATTTCATCGCATCGGCGTTTTAATATTCTGGTGAAACTTATTAACAATGTTAATGTTGATACTTGCCTTCGTTTTTAGCTTGCTGTACGATCATGGCTTTGGAATAAACTACGAAGATTCCGCTGAGTCATATTTGAATTTCCACACTGGCAATATTGAGATATGTAAATTATCGACTGCCATATCACTTATCTTCATTGGTCCTTTGCTAATACGTTCATTCAGCAGTAGCTCAACGATAGTTACGGTCATGTTAAGATGTTTCATCGCACTATCAGGCTTGCAGCCACTTTGTACGAAAGGCTGATCAGAATTGGTGCCAAGATACTCAGTGGCATATGCTCCGATCTTCTGCAGCCCGAGTAGGCATCTGCAGCTTATAAGCGTTTTGAAATTGGCTTCGGCAAAAGCATCATCACATCTTCCTTACCAACTGCAGCACGTGCGTATTCACAGTGTACAGTATTACCCAGGCTATTTTTATCATTGTTGGGCCGTTGTTATCTTCGATATAAGAGCTCACTAGTGGAAGCTGCTTAGCAAATTGAAGGCCTGCTTATTTTCATGCCATATTTCACAATAGCCGCATCAACAGAATTCGTTTGAAGACATGAAGCTTCCTGTTCCTCCACCACCCTTTTCCGTGAAAGAAGGTTGCTTAGCAAATTGCTTCCGATTCCAATAGCTGTCTCGGAATGGTATGGATGGATTACGAAAGCTCATTTTTGTTAATGGAAATGTACATTATACTCACTTCACTTTATTAGTATTACATGGTGTTAACAGAATGGTTTGAGCAATAGATCTTTGGAGGATATGCTAACTGCATTTATTCAGTGGTGTGCTGAATGACCATTGCTTTGCTCGCTGCTTGCTCTGAGAATTATGCGTGTAATTGTTTCGTACACGTATACAATATGACCCTATACATCCCCTCCTTCGACAGCAGGTGGTTGGGATTAGCTAAAGCACCATTCTTCGGAAGCCATTGTCCATCAGTGGGCGGTAGTTGTTTCAGCAGATTTGACTGTGAGCAACAATTTCTTTTGTGATGGCAGTCAGGTCCCGTGCCTGTTTGGGATGGTGCTCATAGTTCGAATATGACACATCATTTAGCATAATACTATTGTCTTTTGGCAACAAGTTATGACTGGTAGAACGATTACGTTCCTCCCAATGTTTAGCAGTGTTGCTACCATCATTGAAGGTGTTCATGTTATAATGGCCACTGGTCAAGGCAGGCTTCAGTTAGCCTCTGCGCATGATTTTTTGTAAATATCGCATTATCTTAGAAAAAGAAAAACAGCCAGTAAGACCACTCATTTGCCTCGGTTACGCGATGTAGTGTCTTCAGAAATCATTGCGGAAACATTACCTGCCTGCCATCACATCAACTTGTTGTGAATCCGAAAGAGACGTCTGTGCAGAATAATTATTTCAACATGTGCATTGGATTGCTTCAACCAGTGATGATTGTTCACAGGTCGCTAGTACCAGTTATTAGTTCATCTTTGTCGCGTTCGTGGAGGTTATCGTTATTCCTCAACTATTCAGTACTGCATTGTTTTGACCAGGTTCCTTTATTTCATAAATTATTTATCACTCCAATTCCTTAACTTCTTGCAGGCCGATTTTGCTTGAAAGCGTTCCGTTTATAGTTCGTTGACTCTGAATTCATGTTTTTCAGTTGAAAGACTTGACAGAAGGAAAGAAAGATGCCGATTAAGTCGTATGCGGCAGAGTGCGCAAACTCAAACATGATTCACTACCCAGATCAGCCACATTGAAGTCACAGCATACACAAGAAAAAGAAGGTGTTCATTTCGTGCCTGTAGAATTATTTGCGTTAAAGTATCAACACAAGCGATCGAGGCCATGGTTCATCAACGCCACCCAAGTCCGCACAAAAAATGGGAAAGCACAACGAAGAACGAAGAGCGGGCCGCGAATACACTGGCCGTAGCTAATACTTGTATGGCTTTCATTTTGCGATCATAGTGTCCTTATTTTACACACTGAGTGAAGCCAGGTTTATAATGTTCGACAATTCTCCTCATTTAGTCATTCTTCGATGGAAAGCTCAGGTTGATTGGCGCCATATCAAAGCCGTTGGCGTTATCATATGACCTGGCTTTTGTTATCTCCACATTTGGATGCAACAGTTAGTGTCCGCAAATATCTGGCCTATTAGTCGACACTCTCTTATCGCGATTGAAATAAAGCTCAGTTCACGTTATTGACCATGCAGTTATTCGCGAAATAGGCCAGCGATCAGGAACAGCAGCTTATCGTCGTAGCGGGGAAAGAGCCGCCAGGCGAATCTGATGAGACTTCGCAACACAAAGTCACCACCTGCCGATAATCATCGCCCAAAGCAGGCTCGGTCAGGTCGTCCCATCCATCAGGACAAACAACAACGAGCCTGATGGAGAACAGGCACAGCAGAAGGATCGTACGAGCATCGGCGAAGAATCGCATACGTGCCAAAGGCAAGATCACAAGGCACAGAATAGCCATCGGAGACTTCACCACAAAGCGATACTTTCGGGCACATTCATGCAGCACTAATTTTCTGCAGCATCAGGGGGATGCCAGATACCTCGACAAACACATACCGTTCCACGCGATGACCGTAGCAACCCCACGGCAGAAGCATCGCGCCTGCAATTCTTAAGCTCCCACTACTGCCGCATGTCGCCTAAAAGTGCGCCGACGATTTCAAGTTTCTTCTTCTGATATAAAGTCATTTGTGTATGTATATTTTGTTTCTTCCAGATCCAGAGATCATCACGACTTTTGTGTTGGAGATTGTTTTGTATTTCCATTTCTATATATTCAGTTGCATCATTGTCGTTTTTTTGTGTTTTTTTTGTTCCATTTCCATTATTCTATATGCTCTGATTACCCGTTTCGGTCACGTTCGAGCTTGCGGTCTTTCTCTGAGTTGCCGATTGCCTCTCTCCTTTTTCAGCCAGGGGCTTTCATCGCGCCTCACTGTTCGGTGTTCGCCAGTTATTATGGTTTTCGCCGTTCATGTTCTGAGCCTTCGAGCCTGATTCTCGTTCCGAGTCTCGTTGACCGAACCTGTTTACCTCTGTACTCGTAGTCGTGACCGAATTCTCATCATTTGCAGTCCAATGCTGCAAATTTTTCTCCAGTGCCTTCGGTCGTTGACCGCCGCCCTCATCTTCATGCGCCAAGCCATGATGAGTGCAGCGTTAATATTATGTTCTGTTGTTGGGGCACAATCAGGCCAGCGCCCCGTTTGCGCCGGGGTCGGTCGGTTTGACGGCACCGGCGGTTTCACCGGGGCGGTGGTTCATCAGTGCTGCGGCCGTGTGCAGGACATGTTTGTCTTCCTTCTCACCTTCTCTTCATCAATTTGCTGTATCTCAAGTATCAGTGACTCCTTAAGTCCGCAGTGCATGCACTTCAGCATTCGCGTATGTGTTATTTCTGCCGCAGTTAGAGCAGATTTATACTCTTACCAACGTTCTTCTCCACGGAAATCTCTGAGCAGCCACCGTATAGCATGCAAGAGCTACCATAGTTAATAAAATACTTCATGTAAGAGTTTTATTTTCGCATACGACGTTCCATCAAACCAAAGTCAACATAAAGCGCCAGAACAAATTCTTTTTGACGTTAGTCGTGGACGAATATTGCTACGCCATTAAAGGCACACGATCACGTGTTGTCATTCAAGAAGAAAGGCATTATCGAATCTTCATTGCAGGTGCTGACACAGTAACCGACTGGCGCCGAGCAAATGATAGCGTATATCATGGAAAGAAATATTTCTTTTCATATACTCTTCAACACGTATCTACCATGACACAAAAATGAAATCGTTCATGTATTCAAAGATCTAAAAGCCTCCTGCTTCTCTGACAAGAGCCTTCACTTATCAACCAGAAATTAACATTAAAAATTTTTCAAAATGATAGGTTCTAGCAAAACTTAAAATAGCATAACATTGATTTTCAAATCACCACAGACACCATATCATACAGGCAAAAATGTCAAGAATCCTCGCCTACGAAAATCATCTGAATAGTCATCATCAATAACAAACAATACTTCCACATAGTCGGTCAACCAAAGCCTATACAGCACTGCTCAGTCACCAGAAATGAAAAGTTTCATAGTTAAACGAAAAATGACGCAGATTCGTTGTTCCAGACCAAATTGATAGCATTGCAGCATTTACAGCATTAACAGAAGGAAAGAATGATAATTTTACAGCATAGTAAGCACTGTCTTAGTTAGATTTCATCATTACGATTTTTTGGCGAAACTACAAATTCGGTAATGATGCAAGATTACAGCGTCACCTGAGATATTTAAACAAGTAACATGGGCATACTGCATTAGTCCTCTCTTCAAAGCCTCACACACATTACTTACTAATCAGTCTGGTGATTGTTTATAAACACTTTCGATCATTGAATTTTTTGTCATCAGTTTATGATAAATTCGTTGGCTCTTTATTACTCAAGTCAAATTTCAGAATTGCTTGTATCTAAAATAAAACAATTTTCTCACTATTAATTCTTTGTGAATTGTAAGTATTGTAAATAATGCAATTCCCGTGATTTTTTGCATTAGATTGCTACTATCACAGTATCATGAACATAATAGCTTGCATTTAGTGTAATTAACAGAGTACGATTTCGTATAGGCCCTTATAATTTCCAAATATTTGATGCGTCACATTAAGATGGGTCTCTAAGACAGTGCATTACGGTTATTAAAAGCACATTACCATACTGTTAAAATCTGGTCTTAGTTTAATAATTTTACTGAAATAAATGTAAACATGTTATTTCTTTTCTCAAAGGTTTTATTAGCCAATGTAAAGTTTACATGAGCAACTGTATGTGAATATCATTATCTTCTCATTTACTGGGATTCGCGCAGTCTCAGTATTAAATCATCTACCGAAACTGCGACATCGGAAGCAAGCCGTCCGTTGGTGCATTTATTTCACTATGCAGATGCTTTCACGATTTTTCATTCTGATGTTTTGATGAATGACACTACAAAGAAAAAGTATAGCAATTATGAATATTGCAATTACAAATAGGCCAGATACACAATGTGTTTAACTGTGAGCGACATTTGACAATACTTTTGGCTCTTCATTTGTCTCAGTTATTGAATTAAGCTGAAGCTTATTTAGTACTTATTAACTAATGTTACATTATATACTGTTCTTTCCTAATCTCATGTTGTTCCATTAAAATGTGTAACTATACCTGTTGCTGATGCATAAGATTTTTGGTATTTTAATATAAATTCATTTAAAATATAGTCAGTAATGTTGTTCATTATGTACAATCAGTTTTTTATAATGTTAAAATTACTGTACAATCAATTTAAACACTTTGAGTATATAGAGTGAGCAGTATATAGCAGGCAGGGTGAACAGCACTGCATGATCAACACATATATGCATGCAATGTTCCTAGCTGTTAGTAATGCACACAAAAGATGGTGCATCACCACACTTCAGTGTTCATTGTCATCACAAAGTTACCTGCACCATTGAAACAGCACTCCACTGATGGCTGGGACCATATGCACTTCCTTATGTAGCTATCAAATATCTGAGTGTCTTGGAACTTGCTCCACAGCTAACTCCAACTCATGTAGCACTGCTTTGTTGTGTAAAAGTATACGTGCCATTTTGTCAACAATGCAAGTGTACAGTACAGCAAAGCCTGCTGTGACACACTGCTGCATGCCAATGTCAGCCTTTCAGTCATTTTCTCTCACATGAGTTAACAAAGAAATAAAGAAAAATTGTAACAGCTAGCTGTAGGTGGCTTTCATATGTACAGTTTACTGTTGCCGAATGCACAGTTATGTAAATGAGTACATATATGTAGGAATCCTCATTTACCATGGAGTTTTTCGTTGTATAACTTTCAAATGTAAGTTGCGTGGTAAACCACCTTAGCAATAAATGTAAAATTCAAGTTAAATACACAGAAATTATAGTAACACAGATCCAGGCAGCATTTAGGCCCCGCGATATTTGCAAGTTCATTTGAAGGTTAACCATAAGAGCAGTCATTCAGTTTGTTGTGCCAGACCCCGAATCACAGATATTGAAGAGCCAGTTGGGAATGACATGACCAAATTGTCTGCCGAATGTAGAGACTGTGACACACGTGCTCTTAGCATAAAGAGCACTGAAGTATGATGATGGTAAAGCTGATAAACAAAAACTGAATGAACACACAGTGAACAGTATCAATATACTGTATTACAATTCAAAGATTAGAAATCACATCCACATGCAGTCATTACACAACAGAATGAAATTCGATGCATAGGCAAGAGCTGTATCAATTGTCATCACTTCGTACATATCATAATACGTGCCTTCAAAAGACACATTACTTCAGCAAATATTCAGACTTCCATGGCGGTTGACAAGATTCGTACCAAACATCTATGCACAGGATACGAATGCCGAATTTAAATTGAGAAAACTGGGTCAATATGACACAGTACATTACTTTCCTCCACCAAATGACAGACAGCTTTGTACAGGAGGTTAATTTGTTCAAAATTGCCACTTACCATGTCTTCTTTCTGAGCAGCCAGTCAATAATAATAATGTCTGATGCCGAGTGATTTCGAAGAGCAGAGTCTGTGAAATAAAACAAGATTTTAGAAATTACTTTTAAAATACAAAAGACTCAATATTGAATACTCGCCACTATTCCTTGTTCATGCTGAGATGCCCAGTTCATGCTCTCCTGGGGGCTTTCTACACAAATTCATCTCAAGCTTCACTGAGGCCAAAAGAAAACATTAGTCAAAGCAGAACTAGAGATGTGCAGAGGTTCAATCCTCTGAACAAACACATGTTTCATGCAATCTTAAATCAAGTCAACAGCTCGTAAAAATTGTGACTCTCGATTCCCTTGCCAGAGGATTGTTTCGAGTTTGCTTATAAAGTCAAAGTCAAGATTAATTCACTATTTCATTTCCAATTTCCGTTGTTTAAGCAGAAATTTTGCGAATTAACTTTTGGGTGAAGACATTAGAATAGCTCACTGCCCGCTGGATGGCAATCAATGAGAACCACTTCATACTATTTCTGCGCGTTCATCATAATATAGAACAGAATATAGAATTCTAGCTGTTGCGATGTGACTCACAGCAACATGCTCAAAGACACCGAAACAGGGGCTTCAGTTAGTAAAAGAATCAGTGTAACAGGAGTGAGTGAAGAGAGGAAAGTAAGAGGGAAGAAAGAGAATATGAACAGAGGTACAGCAAAAGGAATGAAAGCGCTGCAGCCAGCCGGAGGCACGCTGCAAAGAACCAGCAATTAATAGTGCACTGCGCAAGGTGCACGGATGGCAAATTACTGTACTTTATGGGGACAACTCGAAATTTTCACCTTTAGGTGAATACTATCCAGCTTCTAAAAGTTTTTCACTGTTGATTCTGCGGCAATCACCATTTTGTTACCATATGCCAGTTTTTTCCACGTTTGGGTTGGTATTCATTTTGTTTACGTCAGCGCAGACTCATGACTGGCGTTGCGCAATGAATTTTCTAAGTGTAGACCTAAATTCTGTATAAACATAATTTTCAGAAGTGCTTGGGAGTACTGTATGTTGTACTCTTTTCATATCTCTCTGTTTCAGTTGTTTTTCCTAATGTTTAAAGAAACCGTTCTTGGTTGCTATTTTAATTTCAGGCGTTTTACTTGTAGAGCTAATATTAAGCTTGCATTTACATCTAATTACTTAATCTCTTTCTAAAAACGTTCATTTTATATTCATAAGCATGGGTACCTGGCATTTTGTATTTTCGTGGCCCAGAAATGTTCAGCTCGTTCTGTCGCTTTTACTATTAAATTATGGATAAGCTACTGTGTTGTAAGCCGCATTTGCCTTACGTTTAAACATTTGTTTTTATCTTCTGCTCGCTCAACATACGACTACAGCATAGCATAATAGCCACTTCGCTCACAGAACAGAGCGTCAGCCTGACAATCCCGCAGCTGTTACGAAACAGTTTCACCCTGGGTTAACATACTTCACTTTAGAATGTCAACCCGAAAAGATTATGCAAAGTTTCGATGGTACCGAAAGAAATATTTTCATCAGTCTGAGTAACAGATAATTACGGCTAATAGCCAAAGAACCTCTAAAAACTACTACACCAGTAATACTGCCTGCTTTCCCAACTCCGTACCATACATGCTTCTCAGTGCTCTGCCTCAGCATCTTCAATTTTCTGCTCCTCAGCCAACTTCCATAGTCGAATATAGGATCCAAGCGTCAGCTTCGATCTAGTCAGAGCTGCAAGACAGTCTTCACACCTGATACTTGAAACTCGACTTCCATTTCTTGACTCACGCAAGGTGTTCTCTCATCCAGCCTCCAAGAGTAGTCGCCTACAATGTAATCACTACCAACTCATAACTCTAGCCGGAATTGTGATCTCCACTATTCTTCCTGAATGACACTGCACCCACATCAACATGTTTGTTCATAACCACACCCAGTGAGCAGTTCATTTACAGGTGCGCAAAACATCGCCACCAGCAGCTGAGACAGAGGGCAAACATGCCAACTTTCCTGGCTCATGTCGTTGTTCAGAGAGGAGTTTCAATTTGTGCCGTTGGTTGTCAGACAAGGCTTTGAGCACATCCACGTTTGTTTTGGATATTGTCAGCAAGACACCTGAACAAAGGGACTCCAAGAGCGACCATTGTTCTCTTACCTGAACAAGAGGTGCGCCTGCTACCAAAGCAGACCAAAGCCTACCTGAACATTAGTTCCCAGGTGCACTCAAAGCTTGGCAAGGATCTAAAGAGTGTTCTCTCACAGGGCTGGTCAGACAACGATAATGTTTCTTTAATGAGACTCAGAATATAGATCCATTACCTTGGCCAAAATTCTTTGTTCGAGTTTCATTGTGGTTTCAAGGTTCATTAAAGGAAACATTATCATTGTCCCCGATAATTATAACAGGAACCTCTTAGTTATTCCGCCAACCGAAATGGAAATCGACTGTAAAAGGTCTTGAAAAGGTGCACAGGAATGTGACCACAGTTGCACTACGAATCAATCAGTTAGGAGAGCGCGAGTCGAAGAGAGAATACATCGAGGCACAGTGTGAATGAAAGGTTGCAGCTGAGGCCGAGAATAACAATCCAAGGTCCCAAAAGACCGATGGCACCGTTTCAACAGGGGAACGGACCCATATCTTCAACCCAACCGGAGCAGTGGCAGAGGCAAAGCCCACAGTGGCAGAGGCAGCATCTACGCACAAGATGCCATAACAGTGACAAACCAATGCAACTCGTTTTTAGTCATTTCATTTCACAGTGAATACACTAGTCTCTGGTGATAAACGAGATGTATCCTTTTAGATAGAGTCGCACTACGGTAGTTTCGTTTCTGGTCATAGCAGTTATGATTTGACCATCGATCGATGTCTTTGCCGTTGTCACTTCTCATATGTTGTATTAACAGACTTCACATCGCCACTGATCCTCGATCTTTACCGCCGAGGTCAGCAGATTCGTTGAAGAGCAGTGCCAATACGTAGCAATGTGCCTCTCTGTTGAACTTCGTTCCAGAGGCCCTTTATCCCTCACACCATCGGAATGAATGTCGTAATTGAACTCGCAGTTCAAGCAGCGCAATGCACCATCATCTTGCCTCGGCAGTTACTTTTTGACCATTATTCTTTCATTTTGGATAAGTGTGATCTTCATTTGTATTACTACTTTCTCTTCAATTTTTCCTAATGAACACCATATTTGGTGCTTGAATTTCGTTCATGGCTTCCCGTGGGCGAAATCAGATTGAATAATGATAATAATACATACTCGTAATAATACCTTCCTCAGAGGCCATAGTTGGCCGCATTGAATACCTGCAGTTGTTCGGCAACTGGGCAAAATTCTGTCACACAATCACTGCCTCTCACTTACATACAGTAACTGAGCACTCCAATAGCTGTTTCTGTTTCACTCATGCACTGTAAGAGATATATACTGAAACCATATATGAAAGGAATCAGCAAAGATGCAGAAAAAATAAGTGACTACATAAGAAACAGAAAGTTATGCTATTTGTTCGTCATAAATAAAGCAAAGAACAAAATGAGTTCGTTACAGATCGTTTACGCAACGACTCATCAAATAAAGATAGACTGAAGATCCAAACATTTTTCAGACCATGCAGTGTCCTTTTATAGCGTCAATTGTGTAATAGTATGCTCTTTTAAATAATTATTGTGATGATCGATGGTTCATATGCAATGATTGATAAAGATTCAAAGAGGGCAATAGTGAAACCCCTTCTGTTAGATGCGCACTTTCCTCGGTGAATAGTTGTAACCACGAATTACTAAACTTCTAAAAACACGAACCGCCCATTTCCTGAACACCAGAAAAAACTCAAAATGTTATACCAGTATATTTAATAGTTTTGTCACAAAGTGCATTTATTCATGAAAATTGCAGTATCAGCAGTACTGTCATATTTCTCAGCGAAAACACGAATGGGTGAATTTTCCACGAATAATGGTTAGATATGTTCACAGAAGAGTTCCGCACGTGCGAAAGTCCATTTAATCATGAGAACATGAATACGGGCTTTACTGCATACCATATGTCAGCATTAAGAACATCAACTTCACAGTCACATGGAGCCGCACCAATTACTTCACATTTGAGTGTTGGCAGAGTTGAAAAGCAACACTCCAAGAAAGAACGTTACCTAAGGAGAGAAAAGCAGTGGGTCCTCAAGAAAGAATGCATCAACTCCAAGCGAAGAAAGCGGTGCAGTATATAGTGACTTCAAGGAGAGAAAGCACCGAACCTATGAGCAGAATGCGGTGGCTCAAAATAAAAGGCACTGACTTTGCACAGTTAAAGAATCTTGCTGAGAAAGCAGTGAACCCAAGAGCAGAGTGGTGACCCCAGAGGAAGGCGCGAATTTATTGAGAAAGCAGTACCGTTAGTAAAGCAGTGAGTTTTTAAGAGGCAATGACCAAAGAAAGAAACAAGAGAGACAGCAGCACCAAAAGAGAAAGCCGTAACTTCCAAAGAACGATCTAAACAGATAAAATGACCACATAGCAACAGTGTCAGTAAAAGAAGAATAGTCAGCAGCATTTTAGCAGCCACTCTCAAAACACTTTCAGCAGTCAGTCCACTTGTCATTCCTCACTTCCAGAAGTGAACCTGAGTGTTTACTGCCTCATCAAGTCTCATCTGGTGGAAAGGAAGACAGTTCTCATTAAAATGCTGTAACAAATATGGTCAGCTTGGTGAGGAATCAGTGTCATTAGCAATTATACCTGGTGGTCTTGGTATACGTTGCATGAGCTGGCCCATGAAACTTAACCATTTGTTAAGTCTGCCAGATAATATGGCTAACTTTTAATCTCTGAAATAAATAAACACTACCGAGGTTGGCGTCTGATGATTTCAGTGATGATCAACATACACTTTCTGTGCAAGCCGCTCCAGTAGTTTTAAGATCTGAAAAAGTGCAGACAGACACAGACAGACAAAGGCAGCCTTCAATAGTTACCTTACAAGAAAACTAAAATTGAACATCACACCGTCTCATTTAACGGGACTATCTTCTGTTTTCTCATGCCAAAAATATTAAGTGGTAGCAACATTTGTTATATTTCTGAGAAATTCGTACTTTCAGTCAAGTTATCACACACAAAAGCACACATAAATTCATTCCAACATGGGTCATTTTTTGCATGAAAAAATGTATATATGTATCTCATTGCTTACATAGTTACTAAGCCAACATAGTTAAAATTTGAAATTGTTTGCAACGAGCCATTGTAGCGCAGGTAATTCAGATCCGCCACAGTCAGAAGAATACAACAGCAGCAAGAATACTGTTTTTGCCAGTCACTGCAAGGCTTCAGTTACAGTTTCGATTTGAATTTCGCCGATTTGTATTCAAGCCTGGTGAAGATTATCTGTGTTATAAAGTGCTTTATTAAGCGTAGCTACTCAGACTTCATTGTACTAGCATGTTGCTTCCAGTGCGTTCAGCAAGTATTAAAATTTCAGCTGGCTCGTAATATCATTGCCACTTCATGACTCCGCCCACTTGCAAGCCGTTATTGCAGTAGGTACAGAGCTCGTTCGACTAAATGTACCACGCAAATGGGATCGGGCAAATGGAGCAGTTACCAGATAGACCTGAGCTGCTGAGCTGAAAGGCATGTTAGTGGGTTTTCACTACCGATGTTTCGCCCGTGCTTGTGCCTCTGCCTGCTTCTTCCCTGATCATTTCAGCCCTCCGCCGAACTCAGCCAGCTCGGTTCGCTGCCTCTCAGTCCAGCATAACAGTAAGCGCAATTATATTGCGCGCAGAGAGGTCATCCACCAATGCTCCCAGACAAAGCACCTTCACAGACCCGAAGGAAGCGCAACCGAAGTCTGGTGTCGGCAGTTTGCCCAGTTTCCTTCATCGAGCCTTGATCGAACTCAGACTTTGGCGGAATATTGGTACCATACATACCGTGCGTGAAAGGGGGCAAACGATTGGGTAGTGTCGCTGAGCGTTACGCTCCTTCCACTGAATCGCCACGGCATTTTTCCGTGGGAAGCATAAGCTCCTGCAGCTTTTTGTTATCCCGAGCGGGTTTGCATAACACTCAGACAGAGAAGCCAGCCTGACGTGGCATTCCTCTTCCGTTGTATGCGTCAGAGCGTTCAAGCCGCCACTTGGTGCATGACATACTGCGAGCTACTTCACCAAATTGCCCGGAAGCATTCAGCAGCCGAAAGCCCGGTTCAAATGTGTAGTAATCCGATCGTTCTGCCGGAGCGTCTGTCTAAGCACTGACCAGATGTCCAACTTCGAGCACTGACCCGCACCGAACACTAATGTCCGAACATACGGCGTAAAAACCGAGCGATCACGCGACAATGGCCGAGTGTCGGTACAGCGCCACCAGCGTCAGCTTCAGGCCATGTGTCACCTGCCGCTTGCGCGCCATCACGGGACTGCCGTTGAATCATTCAACGGCAGTTGATAATATTCCGTTATTACAACTCGTTGTTATTATTAGATCAGGTGACCAGTTCTTCTCATTTATCAAACAGAGCCACGAGAAGAAGCCACGATCAAGATCATTTACGTCAAAGGGCCCTGCACAAGCAATCTCGATTCGCGGACTCAGCGCATTCGCGGCTTCGCGAATATAACCACCATATTTCGTAGCAGGCCTGCTCATTCATGGTAGTTTTCATCGAGAAATATCCGAGCTTCACCACGTAGCTTCATTATAATTTTCACGAATAAATGCACTTTTCAGACAAACCGTTAAAATACCAGGCATGCTATTTACATAGTTTTTCTGCCTAAACTAATAAATGACGTTCTTGTAGTGTTTTATTTTGTAACACCATTTTAACATGGGAGGGTCGCACATCTGCCAGTACCCGTCACGCCCGGCCTCCGCAAAGCGCGAGCAGAGGCCTCCAGACTGTTTCTCCTGTCCTCTGGTAGTCAGATAGCGGGCAGGGAGCCAAGCCAGCGCACTCTCCCATCTCACCAAGGAGGCACTACCACTGAGTTTCGCCTCTCCCGCGAGCCTTCACCTAGACACAACGCGGAAATGCTTCAACTCTGCTACAGATCTTCAGAAAACTTTTTTTGGGTGTCTTCGAGTTAGCTTCAGATCAACCATTGAAAATTATTTGCGACAAAAGTATTGTACATACGCTACCGGCAGACATATACTAGCCAGCAGCAACCGATCGCCCGACAGAAATTGCTGCAAGCACGCGGTCAGGCGATCTAAACATCTTCGCCGCCGGGCGGTGGGAACAGGAACCATTCCGCTTAACAGATTTTTCCTTCTTCCACTCGTTCTCCGAGGAAGCTGGGAAATATCAACGTATTCGCCGGTACAGTACAAAACTTTGCCTTATCATGCGAAAATATCATTTTGCGCATAACCATCTGTCAGATAGCATGATCGGTTCTGGAGGAAGGCAAGAGACACCAAAAAAAAAAAAACGGGAACAACATATGCCGTAGATGACAAAGCCCAGCGTTCTTTCCTCGATTGGGCGGCAGACTTCATGGATGCTGTTCATAGTCGCTTGCCTCGTTAATGATGCATCTTATCGACAGCCTTCTGGGATCATGTCAATGGGATGACCACTTCATGACAGAGTCGTTATGATCGTGTCAATGGGGCGACTCAATTGCATACGCAGCCTTTCCCGAATCATATCAATGGGGGCTGGTCCTTCAGCACATTGAGGAATCACAAATCAATCAGTTCACCTCGTTGCGATAAGGAGATATTTAAAGGATACTTCCTGGCTCTTTTCAATCAACCATAAAAACAATATCGACAAAAACAACTGGTCATAGTTGTGATTTCATAAAGACACCAGCTCGATTCAGCACACCCAGATGAGTCTACACTTCAGCAGCAACACGCAGCAGTCTCGTAAAGCAACACCGAACAGCACTCAGTGTGCAGTTCACACAGACCGGAGACTGAAGATGAAAGCCAGGAGAAAGTAGCTATGGCTCTCACCACAACCTCGTATTTCAAGTGCCGTCTCGTGAAAGATGCCTGACCATGTCGCTGGGCGTTCTAGAAATAGCTCTGTGATCTCACGAGCGAGGTCACTTAGTGAGCACCCGAGTTACTTTTCATCTGTATTATTCTGCTTCACCGGACAGAGTGTTTCACCTTTGCCCTGTTGTCGAAATCTCTGACTAAAATTCCTAGTCATGCTTGAAGGGTTCTCACTGGGAAACAGGCTAGCGAGCAAATCGCAGAGTCCTTTTTAACTTCACTGCACTTTCCAAAAAGCTCGTAATTCGCTTACCTTCAACATAGCAAAGGAACGAAAAGATCTTCCTGTCAGACGAGGTTTCAACTTCCCGACATCAGGAATTAAACACGTTCAAATTTCAGCCGGGAAAATTAGACCGTTTTTGCATTTGAACGATCTGATAAGGTCGCGAAGTCTCCATTCTCCGAGATGTTCAGAGCTCATACTAAAAACCGAAGAAAGTACTTCAGCTTCTCATGGGAAACCGCCAGATTACACTGCCCTTTGCAACAGAATGCGATGTCTGTTACAGAGGTACTGAGTTATTCGAGCTCCCGCACCATCTGTGTCTTCCACTTCGACTGAAAAAGAGGCAAGATAGAAGATCTCCTGCCTGGCTCTTGCGCGAAAAACCCCTTCGCTTCCACCGTCTCTCGATGTTCGAAAGGCAAAGCCAGCTGAGAGCGCGGAGACCCCGTGAATCTGTCATGCTGTCTGAAGATCGCTCGAGAGGGGAGCATCTGGGAGCCCACAACCACCCGTTACCTTCAGAAGTCCAGTCTTGAGACAAAGGCGATCAGGTCATTCGCCTATACCGAGGCAGCGAATTTTCTTACTACTTCTCCCTCAGGATCTGGAAGGGGGAAAGAGTACGTCCAGGCGTTCATCGCCAGCCGTTTCAGTCCGAGATGAGAGTCTGTGCGTTCCATCGAGCAGAAGATCAATACACCTTCGCACCACCAGCCTTCAGTCCTCTGACGGAGGGTCCACTCTGCGGGGAAGAACCTGGTCCTTCCTTACCATTAGCAGGTCTGCTCTCACGATTCCTCTCTTCCCGCACGAACTCCAAGTGAGTGATAACGATGTTCCTCTTCCTCGAGCCAGCAGCCCGCAGCAGCGAGCAGCCCGCCGATTATAAGCCAGCAACAGGCCAGAGTAAAAGTTCGAGGACGAGCGTCAGATGGATAGCCGCGAGTTGTCGAGGTCAGACACCTCTCGCTCCGAGCCCAGCGTTGCTCTCACCGATGTCCGAAAACACACAGTTATCGGCGGCGCCGAAGAGGAATTCCTTCGATCTGCTTTCCAACCAACCATCAACGGAAGACAAACGCGACCGGCCCGAAAAGAAGGAAGAATTCGTTATCCTTGGGACTTTCGACTCAATTTTTCGTTCAGGAACCGAAGAAATTTAGGCAGCCTTCTCAGAAGAACAGAGTCGGTTCTCAGGAGACTCATTCACTCTTCGCCGAACAACTGTCCTTCAAAGGCCGTCACCTTCAGTAGCGCCTCTTCTTTCAGAGAGGGAATGCTGAAAACCCTCGAGACCATCAGAATCTCAGGTAGATACTTTCAGTTGAGAACACTCACATTAAAAGTCTCTTAGGACTGATCACTTTCAAGGTGAGAGATACCTTCCAGACGTCGACTCCGAACGGGCGAGAATCGCCAATCGTCGACAGGGGAGATCTCACCCCTCTAAATGTAAAGTCACGAGCCATCGCTCGTGAACATTGGGGTTGTCGAGCACAGAGCCCGAAGCGTTCTTCCATCGATCTCATGAACCTCTGAAATCGGTCTTGGCGAAAGCGCTTTGCCGCAGCCTGATCGACAGCTGGCTTGTTCGAACGATAATCCCCTTGGAGTTGTCAAGGAGGTTTTCCGAGTGGATGAGGTATCTTTCTCAGAATGCCTGCCGTCCGCTCCTCTGCCCAGACTCGCGAACGCAGTTCGCACTCACCGGAGGACACTACTTCGAAACCAGCACTCTTCACCCGCACCTTCCGACCGGCGTCTTCGAAAGGCCCCGAAAGGAGCCTTCTCCTCTCTTGTAATTGCGCCAGCGTCCCGAGACGTGACCAAGCCTTCGACAAGGACGAGAAATCTTCATCGCCCTTGGGAACAGATGGCTGAAAATATGAGTACAAGAGGTGACCAGAGAAACAGATACCTGATGTGAGCTGACGGATCTTCTCTTCAAAGCAATTGAAACTCCGGGGAAGATCTTCCCAGGTCACCCACGAGCAGACAAAACGTTGCCGAAAAAGTCTTCCATACCGACGAGTTCGCCTGTGCCTTCAGCTGCGTTCATCAGTCCACGAAGCTGAAGACTTCATGACAGGCCGAAAAGGCCCCTTCAGTCGTGTCTTCGCCGATTGGAGAGCCTCTCGAAACAAATCAGCGAGCAAACCGATCCAGCCGATGAGGGTCCCGTCTCTGATACACTCCGCTCGCCAGAGTTCGGACAGGCAAGGAGAAACCGGTCTTGCCGAGTCAAACGCCCTCTTCATTGAGCATCGTCGGACGCACCTTCAACATAGAGGACCAGAGGCATCAACGTGCTCGAAAAGCAGAGTCAGAGAAGGAGAAGCAGGTTTGCGATTCTCTCAAATCTCCCGAACCAGTAAAGCGCCAACCTTCTTATGAAATACCGACATCTCGTCATCGACAGGCCCCAGGAGAACGCTGGGACGAAGAAGGGCACTTCGGAGAAAAGAGCGCCTAGAAGGAGGAGCCTTCTGACCACTCACGCCCATCAGAAGAAGCGTTCGGCGCTCGACAGTGAGTGTTAATTTCAGTTCATCGGCGAGCTCTCATTGGGAGAAAGGCGCTCACAGAAGGGGAGGGTGGCCGGGGAGAGTGCTTCATGTGAAAGAAGCACGCACTCTGAAGTGAGAAGAGCGCTGTCCGAGAGTAGTATGTTCTCTGTGAAGACCGATGCTGGAGGAGAGGTTGCCATCATCCGAGAAGTTGCTACCTAGAAGAGAAGCGCCTGGCCAAGGAGGGGCACTCAACAGGAAGAAGCGGCCTCAATCGCCAGCGAATCCTGTCAGAAGAGCGCCCGCAACCGCCGTTGGAGCGATGCTTACCGGGATGAAAGAGAACATCTTCCTGTTTGTTATTTTGAATAAAGAGCCAGCAAGTTCGGAGGCCAACCGTGACTTCGAACTTCGAAAGAGGATCTTGAGCTCCTTCTTTCACAACGGAGAACGCAAAAACCGGCCAGAATCATACGTTCTTCAGGCGCCTCCGCGTCCCCGGCTACCGTCACCGCTAAGATTTAGCAAAGAAGAAAACATTCTTTCAGATCCTTTTTCGTGGCGATTCATGCTGTGACGCAACAGGAGCGTTGCGCGATCGCTCGACCGTTGGGAATTTGCCATCTCAAAGCCGCCTATTCTCACTGGTCCCGAGTTTGGGAAGAGGTCTAGGCCTGAGTGTCAGCCCTCCATCACCGTTACTTTTGCCTTCAGCACGGCCGCAACAGAATCCATGGATCGCGAGCCATAGCTACTCTGACACACCAGGTCGCATTAGGAGAAGACGCCGAGTCCAAAGGAGCACAGGAATCTGCAAGAATGTTGTGTCTACTTGCCCCCAGAGAGAAGACCTACGCAGACTCTTCTCACATAAAGAACAAAAGTTCTCCATTCAGTAGCACCTCAACATTCAGCACAAGCATTGTCAATACAGTAGTCATTCCTCAGACACATACAAAGTGATTCACCGAAGCTGGTAAAGCTGCTCACAATTGAGTTATCAATATCATAGTGTAACAGGTCACTGATCAAACATTCTTAAACAGGCCTCCAAAGTCAAATTGTGCCACAAAGCGTAGCGCCGTTATTCAATACAAACAGTCAAACCAAATAAATTTAGCGAGCGAAAATATTCAGGTAGAGAACCATCAACATGTCGAAATCACGACAGAGAAAATTCAAACAGAAAATGGATTTTCGTTACGCCAGCAGCGGAATGGTAGATCACCGATACCCGCCTGTCGCGTGCCGCATTTGATTTTCGTCGGGAACGTCAGACTGGCAGCTAAGAGCACCGACGGGTGTTGCACGTACAAAACAAAGACCGCAGCGTTGCTCCAAGAGATTACCGCAGACTGGCCGGAAGCATTTCCGCGCACGGACAATAGATGGCTTCCCAGGAGCGGCTTGTTCTTATTATGCAAGGGTTCTTAAGAAATGGAACTGATGATGTACTCATTCTCCAACATTGTTTCATCGTGTCTTACATCAGTCGCCTGCCTGGGGTTGGCTATTAGAACAGAATGTTCTACCTTCGCAAAGTTACAGATCTTTTGTTTGCAGACAAGGCGTGCCAAGGAATCAGTTCCTACGGCGCTGTCCATTCACAGCACGAGATCGCTCTCACGTTGCAATAGCAGCCCTTTTGAGAAAAGAATCAGTTTCAGTCTTTCAGTCCGAATTCGTGATCAGCCCAGCCAAGAAACCGGCTCACGCGAGTGTTCCGGCCACCTTCAGTACCTGTAGCATTACCTTGGGAGTCAAATGGGGAAGCCAATGCAGTGAACTCGTCCAGGTGCGCCATCTGCCGAAATTTCACCCGACCATCGTTAACAGTTCACCGGAAAGGCCTGAGTTTTGCCCCAAAATGGGTCAGCCAGTATCAGTTGAAACCAGGAGTTGGCCCGAATACAAAGCAACAAAGCGTTTGGTTAACCATCTGCTCGTCATCCTCATAAGTGCCGGGAGGTTGGAGACCAGTTCCAGATGTTGCGCCGACCCTTTGCGTGAAGACTCACCGTTTCAATGGAGAACTATTTCAAACAAATACTCATCAGGAGACTGATAGTACGACAAGCATGAGCGCATACTTTCAGCAAAACTCCAGTATTATTCGACCAATTCGCGGTTTGTATTCCGCAGGTCTCTTCGTTCAGGCCTCTCGTTTCTGCGCCCACAGTATTACCATTCGCCCGTAAGGAGACGGCTCCATCTCATGGGGAACAACACTGTTTATATTCGACTGGTTACTACTTCTTCCTTATCAAAGAAAGATAAAACAGTAATCTTCAAAAGACTTCATTATGTCCAGTAGGCCTTTTAATAATCACACCAGAACTTCACTTCATTTCCGACACACGACTTATTTGGGGGATTTTGCGCATTGCGTTTCGATTTCGTTTTTCCATCCTCGGGAATGAAGATCGCCAGAAGAAGAAAGTAAGTTCATAGCCTGTCATCGCAAGTACAAGCCGAGTGATGACCTGCCGGGCACTCACCATCGAGAAGTTTGTGCCTTAGGAAGCGCCATAGCGCGATCTCTGCACGCTCCTTCCCAAAGCAATGACAGAGAAAAACTCTCTGCACTCCTTCATGTCTTCTATCACTCGAGATCGAGATCTTTGGGTGCGGCTGGCAGAGAGAGGCTCAAAAGAGACTGTGCCGAACCCTATTCCGACGACGTATCAGATCATTGATCTGGTTGGGGGAGCGCTTAATTTATTACGGAAGAGGAAATGGTCGTCGTTATACAAATTACACATGGGGCCTCACATTACAATGGAAGGCATCATTTCGGCCCTTCAGCATCGAGACTTCACGGCAAGACAGTTCAATTTATAACAGGCAGCATTGTCTGGTTATCGTACTGTAGAGGACTATTCCTTCTCCCTTTGAGCAGCGGCCAAGGATCTTCTTCTTCGCAGATTCACCATGCCAGAATAATAACTCATCATCCAGGAGAGTTGGCGTTCAAGTGATTGTTGTCTTCAGTCAGTCCCGACAGAATGAGTCATCACGAAGGTGTAAACACCAACCCGTGAAATGATGAAAACCGTCGCAGACCCGTTTCGTGATGTTATTGCCCGTTTTCCAGCCTGGCCGGGCATGATGTCATGCTCCAGATCAGTCAGACTTAGATGTTCGCCACCTTCCCGGTCACCAGCATGGCGAACTCGAATTCGTCTTCTTGACGCTTGCAGTTCCATTTCGGTTAAATATGATTTCCCCGAATCTTCCCGTCTTCTTGATCACTCCTGATTTCTTACCAAAGAAGAAGCCTTCTAGCAGTCTTCACATCTAGTTTACTCGTTTCATTTCGGACAGCTTTCGACTTGTAGCTTCGTCAGAAGTAGTTGTTGAAAGCCGCAGAAAGGTCGCCAACGCAGACGTCAATCTTCCGCCATCACGCTACCAGGTAGCGGACGTCTTTCGTGATCGGCGCCGAAGACAATGGCATATTGTCTTCGTAGCATTAGATCACCGATTTTTAATATTTCGAGGTCTCGCGTTTGGTTACTTGTTAACAGGTTATTGATTCATGCCAAACTTCCGCATTTGTATTATAGGTGTCTCGAGCGTCGTTACCCGCCATCGCGCGATCGCCAGTCCCCAGTTACTTCAGCAAGAAGCTCACAGTTAATTGCCTGGAATTCAGATGTCCGATCTTCGGAAATTCTTCGCCGCTTATTGATGACAGACTTCATTCAGAAAGACTCTTATTTGCTTTAGTTACGGCAGATCAGTGAATTGTTAATACCTAAGCGAGCGGGGTTTTCACAGAGAGAGCAGTTCGCTCATTCACACTTCGGATTCCTGGCAAAAGAACCACCTGTCTTTGCTTGTTTACGACAAGTTTGTTATCTTAGGCTGCTAAGACCGCAGAACTTTTGCCCAGTTGTAGCTCTTAGTTGAATGACCAAAGTGATTAGAGTGTCCCCGAATCGGTGTTCGGTAAATATGATCGTTTTCTAATATTTTCACCTTCTTTAAAGAAAGTGTTATTTCGAGTCATTATTTAAGAAGACGATCTCTTTAAAAGTAAGAGCCTGGCGAGATTATACCGTTGCTTTTGCTGAAAACTTGTCATTCTCCGCATTTGCCTAATCTCATTGAACAAGTGTTTGCACTCATTATACTTGTGCGATGTGACAGTCCATTACCGCAGATCTAGTTCATTGTTCATGGTTACATGGTACGGGGAAGAAGGATGGGGACACTCAATCATTGTCTCTCGCCCAAAGTGACGCCGAGTTTGACGCTGGTGACGCCGCGTCAGGGAAAGGGTTCATCGGTCTTCGGCTTTACAGCGCACATTGCACGAATTTCGGTTGCATACCGTGACTCCAGCGGTGGCACGCATTTTCAGGCAATTGTCAGCCTCAACCGCGCCTCCCACTGAAGCGGCATCGCGCCACGTCAATATCACCACAGACAGATGATGCCGACCGCGCAACATCTTCTCGCCGTAGCTCTTTCGCTTCAGCATCAATGTTAGCCGCTCCTTCACCAATCTCTCAATGTGGGATTCAGCTATATAGTCATTGGTAAGTCACTATATGCATCGACATTTACGATAAAAATAAAGTTTCCATACATACTACCAGAATTGACATGATCGTCTCACTTCTCCCGACATAGCACAACGAATTGTTGCACGCACTTCGGTAGCAAGGGTCTAGTTACCCACACAAAAATACAGGTTATCAAGGAATTCTCAAATTACACCGCCATGAGCTAAGTGAAAATATGCAGTCACTGGTATATTACCTTATTTTCCATAACAAAATGCAATTTTTAAATAAAATAATGTCTTATACATATTTCAATAAAGTACTCCATATCTATTAGCAAAGTTCATGCTTTAATTGGCAATCCTTTAGAATTGAAATCACGGTATGCCTGTTTGCGTGAAAAGTGCCCCGCCTGCTTTCAGCGCCGACGCAGCAGGCACAACATAGCCGAAAGCCTGTTCTCATGTTTCGCGCCATGCAGGCGAGTAGAGACAGGCGCCCAATCATGTAATTACTGGTTAGTATATATAAACCCATTTCATCAAAACGTCATTTTTACATACGCAACTCTACCAAGCAATTACATAAAGCCGAACCCACTTCGATAGAGGCGGAAGCACGGATAAAAAGCTGTGTTATTGCGGTAATGCTTCGTTGTGTTCACTGGGGGAGCAGAGCAGGAAGACACGTCTTTTTGAAGCCGTTGTCATCCGACCGTAGGGGATGAGCTGTTAGTCACATCTTTCCAGCATGAAAACACACCAAATGACCACGAGAAGCGAGCGTTCTCATGAGATTCTTGAAAGAGTCGGCTGAGGCAAGAAAGCCGAGCTTCGTGTTACCAGAATAACATCAAATTTCAGACAGACGATCAGTCATTGCGTTTATTTGAAATGACTTCAAGCGTGCCTCTTGTTTCTTCCTGCGTTCGGTACTATCAAGTTGAAGCGTCGATACAGTCAAGGCAGCGTTCAATGTCAGCCGTGCTCGTTCAATATCGCATCTGGTGATAGCACCGCCAAAGAAGGAAGTCTTCTTTTTCGAGTAGCAGACGACGTGCTCTTGCCATACGTCTCCAGAAGGCGTAGTAGCAAGGTGCATAGAACAGCAAGAACATTTAGAGACACCTCATGGGCGGCATATCGTGCAGCACTCAGCATCAACCAGGTCGGCACAAAAAAATCACATCACGGAGAGACAATGATCGTATATAAACAGTCATTCTTTCATGTGCTCTTCTCTGCTTCCTTCACAAGAAGTGTTGAAAATGATACTTTATGAGTTAAAATGTTTGCACATGCTACCCGGCAGACAGTATACTTAGCTATAGTCTCGACGTCGCTATCACGCAGCAGGGGTCAGTGATCACGCCGCTGGTGGGATATTCTTCGTTTTCAATCAGATTTTCTTCATTTCGATGAGGGCCAATCGTACATCTACCGGTGCATGCACAAAACTTTATTTCATCATAAAATATCATTTTTGTAATACGTGTCTTTACTCGTCAGATACTAGTTGGACAGTACTTGAGGAGGGCAAGAGATACACGGGTTCAAAACGGGAAAGATGCCAGACATGTTAAACTCATGGTTCTGCTTCGATTGGGCAGAAGACCATGATACTGTCTATGAGTTCAGCCAAATTGCTTCAGCGAGATGTGACTATGACGACAGTTCTTTCGATCGTGTCATCGGGGATGACCCACCTACGACACGCATCCATAACAGGCTCTGTCAGCGTAAGTGGTCATCCCCACGACACGATCCATGGCTGTCAGTCACAGGTCACATCCCGCTGAAGCTCTTGAGGCAAGCAGACTCATGTGACAGTATCCATGAAGTCTTCTGCCCAATCAGGTAAGAAACTGGCGGTTTTTGCATATCCTACAACATATGCTGCCTCCTGTTTTTAGTTATTAGCTGTCTCTTGCCCTCCTCCAAGGGCAAGGTGCCACCAGCTAAGTATATATCTGACGGTAGTTACGTACAAAAATGATATTTTTATGATAAAATAAAGTTTTGTACATACTTACCCGTAGATACGATTAATGGCCCTCCCAGCCTCCTCAGAGACAGGTAAAGAGAAAAATCTGATTAGAAAACGGGAATGGTTCTTCTATTCCCCACTCCAGCGGCGGGTATGGTTGATCACCTGACTCATCGGTCGCGCAGGTGCCGCTAAATTTGAATTTCTGTCGGGAAACGTCGGAGACTATAGCTAAGTATATATCTGCCGGGTAAGTATGTACAAAACTTTATTTTATCATAAAAATATCATTTTCAACTTCTTGTGGAAGGTAGGGAAAATTTTATAGAAGAATGTTTATTTATATATACAGTGTAAATGTACGTGTCATTGTCTCTCCATTGATGTGATTTTTTTTATTTCCTAGTCGACTTGAAAGTTTCCCAGTCTGGGGTGCTGCACATTGATAAATTATGTCACTCTCTATGCTAAATCATCTAAATGCACTTCGGTTGTCCCATCACATCATCTACAATTGCTACTGCCTCTCCTGGGTCAGGCGTGAAACTAAGGGTACTGTCGCTGCTACCTCGACAAAGACTTCCTTCTTGGCGGTGTATCACCAAAGATGCGATCTAGATGAGACCCAAAACCTGACTGACATTGAGACACTGCCCATGATAATGTAACCTTCAACTTGATGAAATTACCGGAGCACAGGAGAAACAAGGAAACTACCTTGAAGGTCATTTCAAATAAATAATGACTGATCCTGACACCTCCAAATTAGAAAATCCTGGATTTCTCTCCTGGAATTTGGATGTTATTCTGAAGTAGCTTACGAGCTCAACTTTCGAACACCTCAGCTCGACTTCTTTCAAGAATCTCATGAGGGACACTCGCTCTCTCGTGGTCATTTTTTGTTTGGTGTATTTTCATGCCAGGGAAAGGACAATTGTTTTCTTTAGCTTTCCGGTCATGTCCCTACGGGTCGAGATGAGCAACAACCAAGAGGCAGTATCTTCCTGCTCCTGCTCTCTCCCTAGGTAAGATTACAACAAGCATTACCACAATGCTAGCTTTTTATCCATGCTTCCCACCTCCTATCAAAGTGGGATTCAGCTATGTAATTACTTGGTAAGTTACATATATAAAAATGACATTTTTACAATAAAATAAGGTTTTATATATACTAACCAAGTAATTACATGATTGGAGCCTGTCTCACCTCCTTGTACATGGCCATAGAGCATAAAGGAACTGAGCTCTTCAGCTATGTTGTACCTATACGTCAGCTGAAGTAGGCGGGGCACTTACCCCCTACCAAAATAAAGATGGCTTACCAGCAATTTAACTTTAGTTACATTAAAGTAGATATCATTTAGATATAAACATTTTGCAAGTATATATAAAACATTATTTTATTATAAAAATTACATTTTTATTATAAAATAAAGTTTTATATATACTTACCAAGTAACTACATAGCTAGTAGTTTCACTTAACCGTGGCAGTTGTAAATTTGAAATTCACGGTAACATGCTATTATTTTAGTGTAGGTAACTAGACCCTGCCCACTACCAGGGAAGAATAGGTACAACAGTGCCGAAGAGCCCAATTCGTTTGTGCCCTATGTCCATGAGAGGGGAGGTGGGAGGGCTTTGATCATGTAATTACTTGGTAAGTATATATAAAACTTTATTTTATCAAAATGTCATTTTTATATAAGTAACTTACCAAGTAACTACATAGCTGAACTTACATTATGAGGGAAGAATAACATTTCATCCAAAACACTAAAGGAAGATTAATTTGAATTAGAGAGGTAGCTAGCATTGGTGTAATGCTGTTGTAAACTATCTGCTGAAAGAGCTACAGCAGGAAGATATTGCCTCTGGTCGGCGCTCATCTCAATTCAGTGATGTGGCAGTAAAGCCGAGAGGCGTCTCTACTTCAGTGGGAGAACCTTGCAGTTGAGAGTACTCCGAAGACTGACAAGGCCTTACAAAACAAATGCCCTTGCCCTGGGTGCAGTACAATAAATACAACCAGAAATTCATTACCACACAATATTAAAACCATCGCCCAACCATTAAAAACCAAAGATTGGTGGGTACTCCTGGTACACGGCATCACCAGGCATCCCAAAACTCAGCATCCTTTAACAAGGCGAGGGGATAGTAGATTGGAAGGTATATCCCCCATCCTTCTTCCCCCAGTACCATGCCAGCCATGGCCAATGGGCCTAATGTACTGCAATTATTATAGACTGTCTCCACATCGCACAAATAATGGGAGGCAAACACTGATTTTGACTTCCAGTAAGTTGATTGGAAAATCTTGGAGAATGACAAGTTTTTCTTAAAAGCCAACGAAGTGGCGACTGCTCTAATCTCATGAGCTCTTACTTTAAAAATAGAGAGATCGTCTTCTTGAATCTTTGAGTGTGACTCAGAAATAACACTCTTTAAAAAGAAGGCCAAGGCATTCTTAGATAGCGGTCATGAGGGTTTTACCGAACACCATAGATTCAGAGAGGGACCTCTAATCCCTTTAGTCCATTCCAAGTAGTACCTAAGAGCTCTAACTGGGCAAAGAGTTCTCTCCTGGTCTGCTGGCCTAAAGATAACAAACTTGATCGTAAACAAACAAGGCCAAGGGTTGGACAGGGTTTCGTTCTTTGCCAGGAATCCAAGTGTGAATGAGCAGACTGGCATCTCCTTGTGAAAAACCCACTCGCTTACTGAAGGTGTGTAATTCGCTGATCCTCTTTGCCGTAGCTAAAGCAAATAAAAAGAGTCTTTCTGGTTAAGTCTCTCAGCAATAAAGCATGAAGGAGTTCAAATGTATGGCCGGAGATCCACTTGAGGACATCTAGATTCCAGGCAACTGACATAGACTTCTCTTGCTTGGAAGCATCTAGGGATTTAATTTGATCAATATGTCTTGATTAGTAGACAATCCTTGAGACTCCTCTATGTCTAAAATGCAGAGTTTGTAGCATAGATCAATAACTCTTGATTGTAGAAGAGCTGCTTCCTGAGAGGACTCTCAGAATATTTAAAATCAGTGATCTAAAGCACAGAGGCTTTAGAAGACATATGCCGTCTTGTGGCACCAGTCAGAAAGATTGTCCACTTCTGCCTGGTAGACATTGAAGGGAAGATTGACGTCTGTGATTTTGGCGATTTGCTTCTGCAGCTTTTCTTGAGCCCTTTCGTTTCTGATAAGCTCTGACAGCCAAGCCTGTCAGAGTAAGAGTGATAAGCCTAGATGGAAGTGAGGCTGCTTTAGAAGGCTTCTTTGAGGTAGAAGTCTTGGAAGTCTATTAAGACTGGGAAGGTTCGGAAATCACCTTATTGGCCAAATGGAGCTACAAGCAACAAGTGGACACGTTGGTGGGTCATGAACTTATTCAGGGCTCTCTCACTCATGCTGAAATATTGGGAAGGTGGAAGACGGTCTGACCAGTCTCAGCATGGCATCTGCTGCCCATGCCCGAGGGTCCAGGACTGGAGAACAGTAGATGGGGAGGCGATGGTTCCTCGACATCGCAAACAGGTCTACTAACGGTTTTCCCCACCATTTCCACAGGTCAGTGCACACCTGTGGATTCAGTGTCCATTCCGTCAGAAGGACCTGTTTGCAGCGATTTAACTCATCCGACAGAACATTTAACTCTCCCTGGATGAAGTGAGTTATTATTCTGGCATGGTTGATCTCTGCCCAGAGAAGAAGATCCTTGGCCACTTTGTAAAGGGAGAAGGAATGAGTCCCTCCTGATTTTGATGTAGGCCAATGCTGCCCTGTTGTCTGAGTGACTGTGATTGTCTCTAAGGCCGTAAGTCTCCTCACGTGAAATGTTGAAGGGCCAAGAGTCGTCCACCCCTTACATTTATGTGTAAATTTATGTGTAATTTCTTCTCTTCTGAACAATCACTTCCCGGATATTTCCATGTCATACAAAAGCACCCCCCAACCCAGATCCGATGAATCTGAGCACAATGTTAGGTTGGGGTTCAGTGGTGCACACTTTCCTGTTGAGAACTCCTCTCCTCCTGCCAGCCACCACCAAAGATCCTCCTGATCTCGGGAGGATGCAGAAACATGAAGGAAGTTCTGGGAGAGTTTTTCTCTGTCAACTGGCCTTTAGAAGAATTCACAGACTCAGATGTAACCTTCCTAAAGGCACAAACTGATGGGTGAGAGAGAGTGCCCATAGACTCATCCACTCACGGTTGTGCACGAGGAGCAAGATATGAACTTACTTTCTTTCTCTTCTGGCAAATGCCCTCAACTCTTTGAGGGATGGAAAAGCCTAAAAGCACATCGATCCTCGTCCCCAAATAGAATCGACTGTGTCGGAGTAAAGTGATTTCTGGATAGCTGATTAAAAGACCCAAATCCTTGACCCATAGAGTCTTTTGAAGGTCCTCTGTGCATCTTTTCTTTGATGGGAAGAGTAGTAGCCAGTTGTCCAGATATAAACAGATGTTGTTCCCCATGAGATGGAGCCATCTCACTACAGGGGCGGGAACACTGGTGAATACTTGTGGAGCTGTAGAGAGGCTGGAAACGGAGAGCTCCTGGACTGAAGGACCTTGCCTGAATACAAACCGCAGATACTCTGAGTCCGGATGCACTGGGATATAAAGCATGCATCCTCCATGCCAGATCATTAACACCATCCAGTCTCCCTGATGAATGGCTGACAGGACTGATCGGTTTGTTTCCAACTTGAACCTGGTGGTCTGCACAAAGAAGTTCACTGCGCTGACATCCAGGGCAGGTCTCCAACCTCCCAACGCCTTGGGGATGACATACAGATGGTTGTAAACCCTTTGTGCTTATGTCTCGACCAACTCCACAGTTTCTGAGTAGCAACGATACATTTTTAGGGCTAAACCTCCAAGCCTTCCGAGTAGGCTGTTAAACTGATGGTCGAGGATGTCAAAGGAGGTTTTTCCCTGAACAGGATGGCATACCCCTCTTGTAGGACTTTTACTACCCAGGGTTCTGCATTCCTGGCTTCCCATTTGTCCCAAAACTGGATAAGCCTGGGTACTACAGGAACACGGAGGACCGGAACCTCACTTGTGAGAGGCCGGTTTCTTGGTTGGCTAGACTGATCACAGATTCGGGACTGGGCGAGGCTGAAATTTGCCCCTTTCACCTCAAAAGGGCCAAGGTTGCAACGTGGGAAGGCAGATCTCGTGCTGGAATGAGACCAAAAAGGCGGGTTGTGTCTCCTTGGCACGCCTTGTCACCTGCAACAAAGGGTCCTGTGTTTCACTCTGGAAAGTCGGACACGACCTGTCTTATTGTAGCCTTTGGGAATAAGGCTGACTGATGTAAAGGTGCAAACAGGAGAGCCAATCTTTGAGAGGGAGTAACACCTTTGGAGGTAAAGGTACATCATAGTTCCATTTTCTTAAGAACCTCACGGATAATAAGGTAGCCAGCTCCTGGGAGCCATCCCTAATGGCCGTATCTGTGCACGAGTGTTCCCAGCCAGTCTGCAGTGAAGCCCTCTGGAGTGTACTCTGCAGTCTTCTATTTTGTAAGGGCGCAACTTACCCGTCAGATATATACTTAGCTATAGTCTCTGGATGCCCGACAGAAATTCAAATTCCCGCGGCACACGACAGGTAGGTCAGGTGGATCTACCATTCCTGGGCCAGTTGGTGGCGGAATAGGAACCATCTCGTTTTCTAATCAGATTTTCCTCTGTCGCTGGTTCCGCAACATCTAAGGTTGGTTCCTCCTACTTGGATTTTCATTTTTCTCGCCATAAGGATTTATTTGGACTGACCTGTGACGATGATCTTGGTTTGGCATACGCTTGTGGATTGTTTTGAATTTGGCTTTGAATTTTTCTTTTATACGTCTGACTCAGAATGTTGCATCTGTTTTTCGTGTGCGTGTTAAACCATGATTGTAAGGCTTAGACTACCGGAAGCTGCAGATCCTCACTGTATGTATGAGGTGTCGGGGAATGACTACTGTATTGATAAATACTTGTACTGAATGTGAGAATCTTACTGAACAAGAGTCGGAAGGCTTTGAGTGCTTATGGCAGCTGGGTAAGGATAGAGCTAGGAAGGTTTCTTCTAGGAGCCTGAGGTGTCTCCCTCTCTAAGGAGGTAGAAGTGACCCCAACATTCTGCAGATTCTCCTGTCACTCCTTTGGTTTCAGCTTTCACCTCTTCATACCTTAACCCAAGTGATTCGCTGCCGGAGATGGCTGCCATGAAAGCCACGTCCGTAGGATGCAATTGCAGCTGCGGCAAAGGTAAAAAGTGACAGCAGATTTGTGCAGTGTCCCCAGTGTAGTGGAGGGGGCGCTCTGGACCGCCCGCATCGTACTCCCAGGCCCAGACCTCTTCCAAACTCCCAGGACCAGTGGAGGAGGAATGTCGACAGCTGCAAGGGGATGACGAGCACCCTAACGGTCAGGCGTCCTGGCAGCTCCCGTTGGAGCGTCTCCAGGTTGCCTTTGGATCGCCAGAAAAGGGATCCTGAGGAAATGTTTTTCTTTTGCTTCCATCTTCGCCGCTGGTGGAGTTCGGCCGAGAGTCGCGCCTTCGAAGAGGACCCAAAGGCGCCAGGGAGGAGACGCTTATGGATTCAGCCTGGTGAACGCTTCCCAGAGTGTTCTCTGCCAGGAAGAAGAGAGCTCAAAGATCCCCTCTTCTTCTTCAGGGGTCTAGAGTTCACTAAGCAGATCCCCATATCCAGGCTCAGCTTTCGCTCTTAAGGCCTGGCTAAGAGTTTCGTAGGAAGTTGATGGCTTTCCTTCCCATCAAGTCCCCCAAGAAACATCCTCTCCCAGCAAAGGGCGCCCTTCAGCTCTGCAGGCTTCTCCTGACCTCGCTCCTGATAGGGATTCCTTCTTCGTTGAGGCGCTCTTTCTCCTGTTATGCCCTCCAGTGGCAGGTGGCGCTTCTTCTAGGCGCTCTTCGACAGCGCCTTCCAGGCGACGTCCCTCGCTGCCGGTCTTCTCCCTGTTAGAGAATCGCCTCTCTCTCCGACAAGCGCTTCTTCACCCCCTCTAAGCTACATTTAGCGCCTCCCCAGCCACTCCTCTCTGGTAGGCGCCTTTCCTAGTGGGGCACTCGCCATTATTAGAGGTTCTTCTCCTGTCAGGGCGCCAGACTTCTCAGCAGGCGTTTCTCCCTGATAGGCGCCTTCAGTGGTCAGGAGGCTCCCTCTCCCCAGGCGCTCCCGTCAAGTGCCCTCTTCTTCGCTCCAAGCGTTTCTCTCCTGGCGTGGCCTGGAAGTTTTGTCGGAGGATGAACTCAAGGATGTCAGTATTTCTGACTATAAGAGGTTGGCAACTTTACTAGTTCAGGAGTTTGGAGAATCCCTTAAACCTGCTTCTCCTCCTTCTCCTGGCTCTATGCTTTCGAGCACGAAGACCTCTAGATCCTCCTCTATGGTGAAGATGCGTCCGACGATCTCAATGAAGAAGGCGTTTAAGGGCTTCGGGGAGTGGCTTCAATCGAAGAAGGATGCTGGCAAGACAGTTTTCTCCTTGCCTCCTTCCAGACTCTCTGGCAGAGCTGGAATTTGGTATGAGACCAAGGAACTGATGGGGTTGGCCCTCCTCATCAGCGCTTGGATCGACTTCTTCCTTGGTCGATTCTTCGAAGGCTTTCACCCGGCCAAGGCTTCTTGGGTACATGTGAGCTGACCATTTCCTCAAGGGCCTTTTTCGGTATCATAGAAGTTCCCAACTTCATGGACTGGTCTCTCGGGCCTGAAGCAGAGAACTTAATAAGACTTCATCAGCATGGAAGACCCCAGCGCCTTTGTCTTGCCTAGACAAAGCGGTCGTGGACGGCTCTATCGAGATCGCTCCTTTGGAACTGCTGCTGGAAGAAGAGATCCGTCTTCAGCCTCTTTATCAAAAATCTGTTTCTCTCCTCCAGAGGTCCTCTTGTACGCCCTCTTCGAGCTAATCTGTTCCCAAGAGACAGTAAAAGAGATTTCTCGGTCCTTGTCAGAAAAGGCTTCCCAAGATCTTCTTGCACAATCCTCGAAAAGGATGAGACCTGCAGCGCCGATTGCAAAGAAGGAGAAGGCTCCCTTTCAGGAGCCCTTTCGAGGTACCAGGTCTTTCAGAAGGCGCAGACCTGAAAGAAGAGGAAGACCTTCAGGACTCCCGGTCAGGAAGTCCAAGTGAGAATCAAGTCCTCCAGACGCCAGTGGGTGCCAGACTACTGAACTTCGCCGAGGTCTGGGCACAGAGGGGGCGGACGACTGGTCCCTCTCCATTCTGAGGAAAGGATACCTCATCCCCTTCAGGGAAAAACCTCCCTTGACAACAACTCCAAAGGAGTTATCGGCAAGACAAGGACCCTGTTCAAGACAAGCCCTCTGCTAGCTGTCGATCAAATGCTGGCAAAAGCAGCTATAGAACTGGTCTGGTAAGCACCCCAGTTCATGGTCAATGAAGAACCTTCCAGCTCAGGGCTCTGTGCTTCGGACTCGGACAGCCCCAAGGTTCACGAGCATCTCTAAAAATGTGGCTCATTGGCTACATTTTAGAGGGGTAAGGATCTCCGTATCTCTAATGACATTGACTTCCCATTCGAGTCCGTTGTCTGGAGGACCTATCTCTCACCTTAAAAGTGATCCAGTCCCTAGACTTTTAGTAACCTCGAGAAGTCCCAGATGATTCTCAGCAGAGAATTGTCTACCTGGGGATTCTGATGGATCTGGGTTTTCTGCCGCTTTCCCTCTCTGGAAAGAAGGAACGCCGTCTGCAGAAGGTGACGGCCTTTAGTATGTTGTTCCGCGAGGGAGTGGATGAGCTCCTGGGGACCACTGCTGAGCAGTTTGTTTCTAGGAAGGCTGCACCTAAGACCTCTTCAGTTCTTCTCCTGAACGAAAATTGGGATCGTAAAGTCCCAAGAGTTAACAGGGATTCCTTCCTTCTTTCGGCCGGATAAAAGAACATCTCCGCGCAGGGTTAATCAGAAGCTAGCCGAGAATTCCTCTTCAACCGCCGAGCCTCGCCTAGTGTTGTTTCTAGACGCATCGGAGCCGGGTTGGGGAAACACCAGGCCTGAAGAAGTGTCAGGCACCTGGGAAGGAGAACAGATGTCCTGGCACATCAACAAGAAGGAACTCAGAGCTATCCATCTGGCACTCATTCACTTCGAACCTTAGTCAGGGGTCGTTAGTCATCTGGACTACACCACAGCCCTGGCTTATATCAGAAAGCAGGGAGGAACACACTCCTTCCTCCTTTACGACACAGCAAGGAGGCTGCTGCTGTGGGCGGAGGAGAGGAATATCATTCTCCCCTACCCAGGTTCGTACAGGGGAAAGGAATGTGAGAGCAGACTTGATTGGAGCAGGAAGAACCAAGTTCTTCCCACAGAGTGGACCCTCCATCCAGAGGTTTGCGAAAGGCTGGTGAGCCTTTGGGGGAGACCCAATATTGACCTCTTCGCCACTCATTGGAACGCAAGACTGGAGACCTACTGCTCTCCTATCTTGGACCCCAGAGTAGTAGCGATAGACGGCCTTCTCCTAAATTGGGAAGGTCTGGATGGGTATGCTTTTCCCCCCTTCAAGATCCTGGGGGAAGTAGTAAGAAAATTCGCTGCCTCGACAGGCACCAAATTGACCCTGATCGCCCCCTTTTGGCCATCTCAAGACTGGTTCACAGAGGTACTGGAATGGATGATGGATTTTCCCAGGTCGCTCCCTCTCAGGAGCGATCTTCTCAGACAGCCCCACTTCGACAGATTCCACAAGAATCTCCCCGCTCTCAACCTAACTGCCTTCAGACTATCGAAGGATTGGTTAGAGCGAAGGGTTTTTCGCGCAAGGCTGCAAAGGCTATCGCCAGAGCCAGGAGATCTTCTATCTCTGCGCCTCACAGTCGAAGTGGAGGTTTTAGATGGCAGGGCTCTAGGAAGTGTCCTCTTCCAGTACCTCTGTAACGGACATCGAGATTTTTATTTACTTAAGGGAACAGGACCTGGCGGTTTCACCCATTATGATACAGAAGTATGCTTTCGGTTTTTAGACATAGAGCTCTGAACATCTCGGAGAATATGAACTTACGACCTTATCAGGTCGTTCAAAATGTCTAAAAATGAAGTCCTAGACCTCCCAGAAATGGAAATTTGACGTGGTTTTGAAATTCTGATGTCCGAGAAGTTTGAGCACCCCCGACGGCTTTGTTCAGGGATCTGACTAGGAAGTCTTTGTCTTTTTGCTCTTGCTATGCGGCAGATTATTAATTGATAGGCTTTGAAGTGCACAGGGATTTAAAGATCAAGGGATTTGCTCCTTTAATCCTCTCTTCCTAGCGAAGAATGAGAACCCTTCCAAGCCATGGCCTAGGAGTTTTGAGGTCAAAGGACTTTCGACTTTAACAGGACAAGAGTTGGAGAACACTCTCTGTCCAGTGAGAAGCCTTAAATTCTATCTAGATAGAAAGAAACAGCTCGGAGGTAATACTGAAAGTCTTTGGTGCTCAGTAAAGGATCCTACAAGAACTATTTCTAAGAACGCACAAGCATTCTTTATCAGAGACGTCATCAAGGAGGCGCATCTTTCTTGCAAGGACGAGCACTTGAAGCTCCTGAGAGTTAATGCACATGAGGTGAGAGCCATAGCTACTTCTCTGGCTTTTCACAAGTCTTGGTCTCTCCAGTCTATTGTGGACTCTACTACTGAGATGTAAACGTGTTCGCCTCATTATTTGAGTAGATATATGCGTGTTAATGGCGAGAAGTGCTTCCTCGGAGCCTACGTGATCTGCGGATTCGGTGCTGGGTCAAGAGCTGAATCTAATCCTTTATAGTCTAGGCTATAAGGTTGTTTTTTAATGTGGTGATGTGCGTTTTTATGGTTGGTTGGAAGAGAGTGTTGGTGCTTCCTTTCTTATCTCATATCACTAACAAGGTTAGGCTTGGTCAGGTGGTCGGGATTGGCTGTTTAGCCCTTGTAGTTTTTTATTAAATACCTAGCTCTGGTCATGTGTAAGAGGGATAGCCCCATTGATATGTGATTCAGAAAGGCTCTGGTCATGTAAGTGGGTCAGCCTCATTGACACGATCCATAACAGGCTCCCACATGTAAGTGGGTCATCCCCCATTGACATGATCCAGAAGGGGCCTGCCAGTCAGAACAAGCATCCTCGCTGAAGCCCTTGAGGCAAGCAGACTCATAGACAGCATCCAAGAAGTCTTCTGCCCAATCAGGGAAGAAATCCAAGGTTTTTGTATATCCTACAACATATGTTGTTTCCCGTTTTTTTTTTTTTTTTTTTAGTTATTAGCTGTCTCTTGCCCTCCTCCAAGGGTGCCAGTCAGCTAAGTATATATCTGACGGGTAAGTTGCATGTACAAAAATGATATTTTTATGATAAAATAAAGTTTTGTACATACTTACCTGGCAGATATATACGATTAATGGCCCTCCCAGCCTCCCCTCAGGAGACAGGTGGAAGAGAAAATCTGATTAGAAAACGGGAATGGTTCCTATTCCCACCACCCAGCGGCGGGAATGGTAGATCACCTGACCTACCTGTCGCGTGTGCCGCGAAATTTGAATTTCTGTCGGGAACGTCGGATACTATAGCTAAGTATATATCTGCTGGGTAAGTATGTACAATACTTTTATTTTATCATAAAATAATTTTCTTGGTCAATGCCCCGTTGTCCAGTCTAGGAAGCTGAATACTTCTTAAAGACTTAAAAAAGTTTTCACAAAGAGGTCTAATCTGAAGCCGGAACATAATCTTAGCAGAGTTAAGAGCCAATCTCCGTTACAGGGTCTACATAAGGTTGGTAGCACTTTGGGAGGAGGCAGAAACTCCCAGTGAAGTAAGATGAGTACCTCCTTGGTGACAGATGGGAGGGAGGTGCACTGAAAACTGCTCTACCCAGCTCCCTCTTTCCTGCTAACCAACTGTCAATGCCCACTAATGCCTTCCTAGAGGATGAGGAGAGGATCATCTTCAGTAGTCTGGAGGCCTCTACTCGCGCTCATCATGGAGGCCGAACCAGGTGATGACAGGGCCCTTGAAGAGTAAAGAGAGTTGATAGCAGAAGAGGAAGTACAGTGAACCCTCCAGTTATTCAAGCGTGAGATGCTAAAATCTGCAAATACTTAAAACCCCTCTAAAAACACTTAGAACTGTCCATTTTGATACAGTAGTTTAAACACAAGAAAAACCTTATAAAAATGCTTATACCTGAGTATTTTAATAGTTTTATCACAAAAAATGCATTTATTCATGAAAACATATGAAAATACAGTAATTAGTGAATATTTCAGTGAAAATACCATGAATGGGCGAATTTTCTGCAAATAATGGGTAGATATATTCCACCAAGAAACCCGCGAATGCATGAGTCCGCGAATCATGAGAACGTTGTATCTCAAGGGGGCCGAAAACGCTGACGTAGGATGATCTTGATCAATGGCTTCTTCATGTCGTCTTCCATCTGATGTAATGGGAGAAGGAGCAGTCCGCCTGATCCCGTAGCAAGGCAGCAGGCTCTTTGTAATAGCCCAAGGATATTATCCAACTGGCGCCGCTGGATAGGTTCCAACGAAGGATCCGTGACGGAAGGCACTGGCACCAAACGTTTGGCTTCTGGCACCAAGAGTACCGAAGGCGAGAATTCTGGCACATGGCTCTTGGAAACTGGGCGTATGGACACTGGGCGCCGCTCGGCAGTTGGGCACTGGACACTGAGTGCTCGTAACCCGATCGCTCGGACACTGGGCGATCCGACACCATATGTTCGGACATTGGGGTTCAGACACTGTGTACTTGGAAGTTGGGTGCTCGGAAGTTGGACATTCTGAAGTTGGGTGCTTGGACACTGGGCACTTCTACACAGAACGGACACTATGTTTGGAAACCAGGCGCTCGGCTGCTGGATGCTCGGACAACTTGGATGAGGAATGCCATGGCATAGACTGGCTCACCACATCGGCGTCATGCACAAGCCGACTGGGACTGGAAGTTAAGCGCTTGAACACAGAACACTCTGACACTGCATGTTCGGACACTGGGTGCTCGGACAACTTGGATGAGGAATGCCACGTCAAAGACTGGCTCTCTGTCACCAAAGTGTTATGCACAACCTGCTCAGGACTAACCCAAAAGCTGCAGGAGGGAAGAGGACTGTGCTCTTGTTCCCTGGGAATCTTACTGTGGAGCGGAGGGAAGCAGCTCAGTGGAAGGAGCATGCCTTTTCAATGGCCTTGACACTTCTGAAAATCGTTTACGCCCTCTGTCCGCACTGGTGTCTGAATCACTGGACGAGGGAGCATGCACATCCGTATGAATGCCTTTCCAATGGCATTCCACCAAGTCCTGGGTTCGATCAAGAGGCTCGATTGAAGGGGAAACTACCCGTTGGGCAAACTCCACCGACCTCCCTTGGACTTCCGGTTTGCTTCCTCCCAGGTTTGTGGGAGTCTAACGACCTTTGTCTAGGAGCATTGGTGGGACGAGTAGTCACCTCCTCCACTTGCACTAACACTAATTACGCTTACCTGTCTAGGCTGGCGATGGCATCAGGTTCGGAAATTGTGAGCCAGGTAATGGAGTTCGAGGAAAAGTTGGAGGGCTGGTGGTTGGGGAGAACACAGGTAGAGGTACAGAAGGCACAGGCTGAGAAGCAGTATCCAATTTCAGAGTAGAAACCTGACTAACTAAACTCAGCCCTCAGCCTTCCAGCAGCTGCCTTTTCTGTCTGTCTCTTGAGTCTATCTAGGTGTGCTTCCCAAAGCTTTCCATTTATCCCAGTCTCCTTTGCATTGGTCACATTTTAAGTTCAGACGAAAAATTCTACTCTCTAAGCAATGGTAACACAAAGTGGGCGAGTCATACTTCTAGCAGAAGTAAGCGTAGTATTACAGCCTCGGCAATACCTAATACTAGACACACTAGAACCCCAACATACTAAGTCACAATAAGTCCCAGTCTGAATAATCAACTAGCCACGACAGAGCACGCTAACACGAATGAATACTCACCAAAGGCGAAAGATACAACCATCCGGCGAAATTAAATCAGAGCTGCTCAACTAGGGCCAGCCGCAGGTACAGTTGTTGAACGGCAGAAACGAATTGAGCTCTTCAGCACTGTTGTACCTATTCTTCCCCGGTAGTGGGCGGGGTCTAGTTACCTGCACTAAAACAATAGCACGTTACTGCAAATTTCAAATTTACAACTGCCATGGTTAAGTGAAACTAATAGCTATGTAGTTACTTGGTAAGTTACTTATATACATATTTCTTTTTTCATACAAAAATATTCATATTGAGGATGGTTTATGTGTGTTTTCTTTTGTAAAGTGTGTCTGCTTGACTGAAGTACAGATTTCTCAGAAATGCATAACAAATTCATTTGCTACTCCTTTGTGTGTTTGCCACGAAAGTAGAAGATAGTCCAGTTAAATGGGGCAGTGTGAATGTTCCATTTTTAGTTTTCTGTAAAAGATAACCATTGAGATGGATTTGTCTGTCTGTCTGCACTTTTTCTGTCCATCCTCAGATCTTAAAAACTACTAAGGCTAGAGGGCTGCAAATTGGTATGTTGATCATCCACCTTCAGTAGTCTTTATTTTATTTCTGGTTAAAGTTAGCCATAATTGTGCATCTGGCAGCGGTACAGCATTACACCAAGACCACCAAAGATAGATTTTCAATGGCCTTGATTAAGTGCACAGAAAACTTTATTGCGCCGGTTTACATTTGTTATTTTTATGTTTAAATGAAATCCGTCTTTCCCTTTTCCACAGATGAGGACTCTGATGGTTGGTAATGAAAGCCCCAGGTTCACTCCTGGAAGTGAGGGAATGTTAAGTGGACAGTTTTACTGAAAGTGTTTTAAGGAAGTCTTCTCATCTTGCTGTTGCTCTTCTTTGAGAAGGAAGGAGGTATTTGATTTTTTTTATTTTGTTTGGTTTTGGTTACTTTATGTGGTCACTTTTTTATCTGTTTAAGGTCAGTTCTTTCTTTAAGAGTTACAACTTTTTCTCTTTTGGGTCACTGCTTTCTCTCTTAAGGATTACTGCTTTTGAGTCATTAGCTTCCTTTAGCTTCACTGCTTTTACTCTTGAAGGTCACTGCTTTCTCTCAATAAATCTACCACTCTTTCCTCTGGGGTCACCACTCTCTCTTCTTAGGCCACTGCTTCTCTCCTTAAGATTACTGCTTTCTTCTTAAAGTCAATACCTTTTATTTTGAGCCACCATGTTCTCTCCTTAGGTTCAGTGCTTTCTCTCCTTAAAGTCACTATACCTGTTTTGACAGCACCACTTTCTCTCCTTAGGTTATGCATTCTTCTTGAGGACCACTGCTTTCTCTCCTAGAGTAACGTTCTTTCTGGGTCATTTTTTCTATAGCCTCAAAAATATTATGAAGTAGATAGTCTGGCTCCATGTAAACCTATGGATGACAGAGTGTGCTACTTAATCTCTTGTATATAGTATACAGTAAACCCTGTATTCGTGTTCCTCATGATTCGTGGACTCAATGATTAGCAGGTTTCTGTGAACATATCTAGCCATTATTCGTGGAAAATTTGCCTGTCTGTGGTATTTTTCACTGAGAAATATTTGCTAATTACTGTATTTTCATATAATTTTCATGACTAAATGCACTTTTTGTGATAAAACTATTAAATACTTGTATAAGCATTTTTACAGGTTTTTTCTGTGTGTTTATCAAAATGGGCAGTTCAGTGTTTAGAGGGGATTTAAGTATTTCGGATTTTAGCTATCGCTGGGGGTACGATCCTGTGAATAATGGGGTTTACTGTACCTCTTTTGAATCTTTTTATCAATCATTTGCATACATTTCATCGGTCATCACAGTAATTTATTTCTAAAGAACATAATGTGTACACAATTGACTGTTATAAAAAGTTTTTCTATGTCTGAAAAATGTTTGACACCATCTATCTACTATTGATGAGTCGTTCGTAAACAGAATCTGTAACAGACTCATTTTGTTCTTTTTAACATTTATGACAAGTAATAGCATAACTTCTAATTTATGTAAAGTCCTTATTAGTGTACTACTTTCTACATCTTTCTTCCTGATTTTCTCTCTGTAAGTCATATTAACCTCATTGCCCATATCTCTTTAAGTAGTGCATGAGTGGAAAGTTTGTCAGTAGAGGCAACCTATTAGTTATGAAGTTGAGATACTGTATGTAAAGTAGTGAAGGCTTTGGTGATGCCTTTATTGCATTGTGTATTGAACATACTTGGTTGCCAGACAACTGCAAGTGTCCGCAGTAGCTATGGCCTCTGGGAGATTATTATTACAGGTATGTATTATTATCATTATTCAATCTATTCATATGGGAAATACCATTAGGCCATGGACTTGAAATTCAAGCTTCCAAAGAATATGGTGTCTATTGTGGAAGAGTGAAGAGAAGTAAAGTGAAATACAAAATGAAGAGATCACACTATCAAAAAATGAAAAATAATAGACAAAAAGTATTAACTGCCAGGAGAATAGTATTAGGCAGTGCAGTATTGCATCTTTGCTTGAACTTGAAGTTCCAATTACACATCCTCAGGAGGCTGTTCCACATTCCATTAAAAGGGAGAAAAGGGCCTCTGGAACTGATGAGTTCGACAGAGAGGCACATTTGCTGCATATTGGCACTGCTCTACAGCGAATCTAGGTAAAGGGGATCAGGGATCAATTGTGAATGTGAAAGATCTCTGCTGAAATACAACTTATGAAAAAGTGACAAACAAGAGACCATCCGTCGATGGTCCAAATCATAACTGCTACTATTAGGAAACAGAAACCTACCACCATGAACAAGTCTATCTAAAAGAGATACATCTCTGGTAGAAGCAGACATCCACACCAGAGACTAGTTGTATTCCAGTAAAGGAAGTACAAATGAGCTAAAGCAGGTTGCATTGATTTTATCACTGTTATAGGCATCTTGTGCCATGGAGTCTGCCTCTGCCACTGGAGCTGCCTCTGCCACTGCTCCAGTTAAGGTTGAAGATCTATAGGTCCGTTCCAAGGTCTCCCCCATATTGGGGTAGTGCCATCAGTGCACTTTAGGCATTGCTTAAGGTTCTTTGCATTGTCCCTTCAGCCTCTAGCTGCAACCCCTTTCAGTCCTTTTACTGTACCTCCATTCATATTCTCTCTTCCATCTTACATTTTCCACGCTCTCCTAACAGTTGATTCATAGTGCAACTGTGAGGTTTTATTCCTGTTACACCTTTCAGACCTTTTACAGTCAATTTCCATTTCAGTTTGGCAAGGATCTTAAAGAGGTTCCTGTTATGGAAATTATCAGGGACAATGATAATGTTTCCTTTAATGAGACCTTAGAATACAATAGAATAGAACAGCATCTGGGCCAAAGGTCAGCATTGATCTATGGTATTCTATTAACTTCATTAAAGGAAACATTATCATTGTCCCTGATAATTTCCATAAGAGGAACCTCTTTAAGATCCTTGCCAAACTGGGCTCAATTCACCTGGGGTTTCTGTGTTCCTGAATTTGAGAGGTAGGCTTTGTTGAGGTCTGCTTTTGGGGTAGCAGGCACCTCTGATTCCAGGTAAGGGGAACAAACTTTCTTAGTCCTTCTTGGAGTCCCTTGTTTGGGTGTCTTGTGACTTACATTCCCATCCAAAACCAGTAAGATGTATACCAAAGCCTATGCTCTGTCTGACAGCAAGCAGCTGGTCAAAGTTGTACTTCTCTGAACAGGGCCCTGAGGCCAGGTGCTAGCACATGCCCTCTGTCTGTAACTCCTGGTCTTGATGTTTTGCACACCTGCTGGAAAGATGACTGCTCGCTAGGTTGTGACATAATTGGCTTATGGTTTGATGTGCTTGAAGTACAGGTATCGCCCTTCAAAGGAGAAGAAATGAAATGATGGAGATCACAATTCCAGCTCATCAGGATTTTTGCTTGAGTTGTAAGTTGAGTTGGCGGGGATTCCACCACTGCCAAATGACTGCCTCTTGGAACTGGATGAGGAACATCTTGCATGGGTCAAGAAGGATAAAAAGTTGGAGGTCGAGTTTCAAATATCAGGTGTGAAAGACTGTCTTGCATCTATTCGTGAAGTATGGAAAACTGGTACTGCAGAAGTTGAATCCTATATTCATTCTCAGAGATTGTGGCCTATGCCAAGGGAGCAGAAATTGAGAATGCTGGTAAAATTGAAGAAGCCATGGCACTGAAAGACACTGGGTTAGAGCCAGGCAGTATTGCTGGTGTAGCATAGTTTTTAGAGAGTTCTTTAACTGTGCCATGTTATCTGTCATTGAATAACTCAAGACTCTGAAGTAGAAGAAAAGCAAATTTCTTTTCAGTACTATCAGAACTTCTTTTGCAATGTCTTCTAAGTTGTGACTGTTCTCTGCAAGTAGGATATGTTAGCTTAGGGAGCAAACCTGACCATGGCAACTACTGCAGGTTCCTGTCAAGGCAACATATATTCACAATAAGACTTACCAGGTAAGCTTGTTATACCTATGCTGTAGTGTCATATGTTGAGCAGCAGAGATAAAAAGCTAAATGACAAGCATAAGGCAAATGCAGCCCTGCTTACAACCTATTAGCTACAGCCACACATGCACATGAGAAACGCAAATAGAGTAAGATCACAGCTATAAAAGAAAAGCTGGACAATTGTAAATCTTAGGCAGTATGGTTACAAGAAATACAAAATGTAGGCTACCCTGCATCACTTATGGAATGCTATAAAATGAACGTTTTGAGGATTAAGGACTAGATAATTAATGCAAACTTGCTTATTACTTACAAAGTAAAACATACAAAATTATTAAAATAGCAACTAAGAACGGACCTTAAACATTAAAGGAAAAAAACAACTAAACAGAGATGTGGAAATAAGCAACATACAGTACTCCCAAAAGCACTTCACAAGAAAAATTATATTTATACAGAATTTAGGGTCCTACACTTAGAAAATTCATTAACTTTCTTGCCAGTCATAATTACTAGCACTGACGTAAACCAAAATGAATACCAAAGTAACCCCAAACATTGGAAAAAACAGAAAAACTAGCACTATAAATGGTAACTGAAAGAAGTTCTCTTTAATTGATTGCCACAAGTCAGGCAGGAAAAACTTTTAGAAAGCAAAGATGGTATTCACCTAAAAGGTGAAAATTTCACCAGAGTTGTCCCCATAAGGGGGTACAGAGTGCCATCCGTGCACCCTTGCGCAGCACTGCAGGCATTGCTTGAGATTCTTGCATGCCTCCAGCCCCTAGCTGCAACCCTTTCTATCTCCTTTTACTGTACATCTGTTCATATTCTCTTTCTTCCATCTTACTTTTCACTCTCTTCACTCCCCTCCCGTTAAGTACTTTAGAACCTTTTTACTGTAAATTTCTGTTTCAGTTAAATGACCTTGTAGGTCCCATCACTCTGGCTTTACCCAAATTCTATATTCTCCTGTTCTATATTGTAGGTAAGACTAGCACTAGCCAGTACTCTCCTGAAGTGGTTCTCTCTAATGATTGCTATCAAGTGAGGCAGTGAAACCTTTCTAGCTAGCAGGGCGATGGTCTTCACCCAAAAGGTGAAGATTTCACCAGAATTTCCTTCTGCTAAACAGCAAAAATAAGGAGATGAAATAGTGGATTAATGCTTGACTGACTTTGTAAGCAAATGAAGGCAATCCTCTAGCAAGGAATCAGGAAGTCTGAATTTTGTGAGCTGTTGACAGTTTAAAAGACACATGAAACATGTGACTGTTAACTGCTGAGGATTGGAACCCCTGTGCACATGCTCATAGTTACCTGCTGACTAATGTTTTCTTTGGCCTGTTAAGGAAGCTTGAGATGGATTTGTGTAGAAATTTGGGAAACATGAAACTGGGCTAAATTATCAGCACTGTGTTGTTTGTGATGAAACAAAAGAAAATTACAATATACTGTGCTTTTTAGTGTATGACTTCAGAAGAAGGCTTAGGTAATGCCCCGGAGTATTCAATATTGGAATGGTCTTTTGTGTAATTTTAAAGTAATTTCTAAAATCTTTGTTTTTCTTTTCAGATTATTGTCCTCTCTTCAGAAATCCACTTCAGCACCCAAGGATCTTGGACAGTATTAGCTTGGACTGGCTGCTCAAGGAAGAAGTAAAGACATATTAGCAATCCACCTGGGCAAATTAACCTCCTGTATTTGCAAAGCTGTCTGTCATTTGAGAAGAATTGGAAGAAAGAGAATATGCTGTATCATGATGACCCAGTTTTTCTCAATTTAAATTCAGCATTCAGTATCCTGTTACATAGGAGATCTGTTTGGTACAAATGTATGCATGCATCATCTAAAAGTGGAGGTCTGAATGTTTGCTAGAGGCTTGGTAATCTTTTGAAAGGTAGCAGCATTTATGATATACAAGTGATGACAATTGATACAAGGATTTGGAATGTACCTATACACACCAAGATTTTCATTCTGTTGTGTAATGACTGCATGGATGTGATTTCTATCTTTGGATTGTAATACAGTATATTGATTTACTGGTTCACTTTATTAATTGTTCATTCAGTTTTTCTTTGCTCAACTTTTCTGTCATCATACTTCAGTGCTCTTTTGTGCTAAGGGCATTTGCTTGGTAATGTCCACAGTCTCTACGCTGTAGACTTGACTTGGTCATGCTTGGCTCCCAACTACAGTAGCCCTCAGCTTATCTGGTAATTCAGGGGTCTGGGCTTTTGGAGAACAGCCAAATTTGTAAATGACAAAGACCTTATGGTTAGCCTTCAAATGAGCTTGCAAAATATCGCAGGGCCTACTCATATGCCCTGGATACAGTAATTTATATAATTTCTGGTGTAACCTAACTTGGATTTTACATTTATTATTTTAAGGTGGTTTACCCACACAATGCCCCACATTTTGAAAGTTAGCCTAGCAAGAAAACCTCCATAATTGTAAATGAGAGTTCCTACATACACACATACTATATATGCTTACTTGATACATAACTTGTGTACATTCAGTAACAATAAGCAACATATAAGAATACCCTACAGCCTGTATTTTTAATGTTCTTTGTTTCTTTTTTGTTAACTTGTGAAAAATATTTCAGGGGAAAGATGACAGTAGGTGTAGCTCAGTTATCACAGCAAGACTATATACTGTACACTTACATTGTTGATGTGTCATACATTAATACTCTTCTTACACAATAGAAACAGTGCTATGAGTTGGGTTAATGAATAAGTTCCAAGACATCAGATATGTATTTACACATATAAAGAATTACCTATATGAGTCCCCAGCCATCAGTGGAATGCTTTGTTTCTGCAATACAAGTGCAGTGCTTTAGTGATGATGTAGACAATATCTGAGAGTGTGGGTGATGCCAATTCATTGTGTACAGTATTAGCTACCAAGCTAAGACAGTGTATGCATATATGTGCTGACTATCTGGTCTTGTCTTGCTCACCCTCTCTCTCTCTCTCTCTCTCAAGTGTTTTGTGAAATATGCTGCACATAGTAGACAACATTATAAAACAGTTGTACATAGTAGACAACATTACTGATATTTTAAATGAACCCCATATTAAAATGCAAAAAATCTTTGTGCGCATGCATCAGCTTGTGATTCTACAGTTACACATTACAATGAATAACTGTGTTAGGAAAATTAGTGCTGTGTGTAACATTTATTACAAAAAAATAAATAAACTAGCAATTCAAAAACAACAAACTGTTAGAATAAAGTGAAGTTTAGCCAAAAGGAACTCATAGTCATCCCCACAGGATTAAAAAAAACACATTGTAGTACAATATTTGTAGTACAATATTCATGAATTATATACTTTTCTTTGTAGTGATAAATTTCATCAAAATATCAGAATGAAAAATCAGTAAGCATCTGCATAGTGAATGCTCTAGAAATACCAACAGACAGCTTGAAGCCTTTCCGTTAGTCACTAGTTTTCAGTAGATGGTTTAATACAGGATTTTAGCATGAATCCCAGTAAATCAAAGAGAGTATATTCCATACAGTTGCCTGCAAACTACATTGGGAAATGTCATGGGCAAAATTAGCTGAGAAAATTATGCATATTTACTGATTTACATTTCAGTAATTATTAAAGTAAGTTGGACAACAGTGGTGCAGCAATTTCACTGTGCTGTGTATGTGCACTGGTCTTAGGATTATCTTAATGTGACGCATCAGAGTGTCTTTGGAATCTATAAGGATTATATGCAAGAAATCATTACTCTGTTGGTACACTAAAGTACTTACATATTATATTCATGATCTGTGATGAAATATTTAACTTACATGGCCTCTAATTGCACAAAAAGAAAATGACCAAAACTGCAGGAATTTGCATTATTTACAATACAAACAATTCACAAAAATTTAATGAGTAGGAGAAATTGTTTTATTTAGATTACAAACAATTCAAAAAATTTTGATGAGTAGGAAAAATTGCTTACGTACATCACAACCAATTGACAAAAATTTAATGAGTCGGAGAAATTGTTTTATTTACACTACAAACAATTGACAAGACTTACTGGAGTAGGGGAAATACTCGTGGAGGCAATTTGGGGGTTGGTAGGGGTCTATGCAAATAAAGGAACCTATGATTGCTTGTTTAGAATATTTCAAGGTTGTTTCAGGATTGTATAGTTCTATCATTACCAGATTTGTAAGTTTCACTTAAAAATCATGTGGTGGAATCTAATAAGATGAGGTGCTACTGTAGTAGTTACTGTAAAATTTATCATTCTTTCCTTCTGTTTAGTAATGCTGTAGAAATTGCCTGTCTATATTTGGATCTGGGCAACGAATCTATATCATTTTCATTTAACTTATAGAAGCTTTTTCCATTTCACAAGTGACTGGTGATATAAGAACTGGATATTATATGGAAATGTGTTTGTTATTGATGAAATGATATTCAAAAATGAATTTTCATGGAAACAGGGTTCTGATACATTTTGCACCTGTATGATATGGTGTCTGTAGATTTGACGGAAAAATCAATGTTATATATTTTAAGTTTTGCTAAATTTATCATTTTGAAAAATTTTTGGTGCATTCAGGTAAATTTCTGGATTGAATAAGGAAATCTTGTTAAGGAAAACATGTTGAGCTTAGATCTTGTTTCTGACTTTGGTGAAACAGTTTCAATTTTGTATAAGTGTCATGGGTAGATGCAGTAATGTTGAAGAAATATATTGGAAAAAGAAATATTTCTTTTCAAGATGGCTCGCTTGTATTTCTACTGAAGATGTTATCACCAGTCAAAGTTACTGTTGTCAACACCTCTTGACAATTAGAGATCTGATGAAAACCCTTTCTTGTGAAAATGACAACACGTATCTCATGTGCCATGCCTTTGTAACATGGCGCAATATTCGATCCACATTGCATCAAAAAATTTGTTCTGGTAGCTTCTATGGCATGACCTGAAAGGGGTGGTTATTAAGGAACCAATCAGTATGCAGAAAATCAAAAAACTCCTTACATGGAAATGACAATTGTATGTCGTCATTAGCTCTGCCCATACTGTACAGTGGTATATAAGTTTCAGAAGAGACTTGGAGAAGAACTGACCCCAAGTACACAGAGTATAAAAATCTGCTCCAACTGCAGCAAAGTGAACAGTACATACACTGAATGCAAAATTGCCATACTGAAATGCAGGACTTGCAAAGAATTCCACCTGACCCTTGCCATGAGATGCCCTGAAAGGAAGAATATTTATAAGAAATTGATGAAAGAAGAGAGGCAAAGGAGGAAGACAAACATGGAGTTTCCAACTTACACAGCCACAGCAGCACCCACAAATAGACCCACCAGTCAGGCCCCAGTGACCAAGAACCGCCAGTGCCTTCAAATCAAACCAGCCAGTGAAGTATGCCCCCCAGCAAACAGAACATAATAATTGTATGCCCCCCAGCAAACAGAACATAATAATTAACACTGCACTTTCATCATGGCCAACATGAATGAGGCAGCAGTTCCCGGCACATTCCAGAAAACACTAGAGAAAATTTACGAAGCAATTGGACTACAAATAGTGAAAATTCCCAAGGAGGTCACATTTGCAAAGGAAGTTACAAGGAAGTTAGAGCAGGATCAGTTAACCCAAGAGACCTGAACCAAGGAGAATCAAGAACTCGAGAACCAGAGAATCAAGAACGTGAGTGCAAATGACTGAGGAAGAAGCCATAATAACCATGCTTGAGACTGAACAGTGGGAAGCACTGATGCAAGAAGAAGCCCCTGAAAACAGAAAAAAGGCAGAGGGAAACCCAATCAGTAACTCCAGAGAGAAGACCAACAAAAATCCAGGCAATAGGAAGAGGACTCTATTTGTGGAGCAGACAATGGAAGCATATAGAAATAATGAAATAAGACCAAAAAGAACACAAAGAAACTGACAAATGACTCTGTACCTAGATATAGAAATGGGAAATACAAACAGATCTCTCCAACGCAAAGATCATTGGTATGGTCTCCGGATCTGGAGAAATAAAATATGTATACACAAATGACATAGAAGAAGAAGAAGAAATAGAACATGCTCTGTAAAGTGGTGTGAGGTCAAAGAAGACAGAACTGGGTATTGATTGATTTATTACCTGGGCATAAGGTATACATAGCAGCGTGCAGACGGAAATGTGGTGCCCAACCCCAGATATCCGTGACCCGCACGCAGAGTGAGAGCAATTTGTGTTTAAGTCACAATAACAAGAGACTGTACATTGTGATAAAATATATATTGGTGAAAAGGCCAGGAAATTCTACATACAAATATATACACAAGATTCATAGATTCAATACATGATCGTAATTAATGGGTTAAGAAGACGTAAAGACAAGTACTTCCAGGACAATTACTGCGAAATAATAATTGGAAGATCTGTTGAATGTTAATCACGGTATCTCTAGAGCAGGAGCCGAACCCGAGTTCTTGATATCTGCAGTTGTAAGTGTTCTTTGATTGCCGAGTCATCCGGCGGTTTTGCTGGGCTGATGATATCCTTTAGTGCCGCCCCTTGGGACGTCCTCGGTCTTGTTTCCCGGGATGCCACTTTCATCCCAGGTTCCTGTTTTGTGGAGGAATTTCCTGACGTCTGCTGGTTTCCGCCCAGGTTCCTGTCCATTACAAAGGCTATTTCTTTAACCTGTCGATAGATATGGTCCAGTCTTCCTGCCCATGGATGTTGACAAGGTAGGCCTTTGATGTTCTATCAAAGACTCAGCATGGTCTGGCCGGGCGGGTGGCAATGGGGTGTCATTCCTCATGAAGACATGCGTACAGGTTTTCAGGCCTTATCGGCTGAAGTTATGGGTCCTGTCCACGAAAGTCTTCCGGCAGGGTGTGAAGTTCTTTGCAATTTCTCTTAGTCTTGGAAGGGGTGTATCCAGGTTGTCCAGCTCCGTGGGGAAGAATTCTCCAGGTATGGCCAATGCTTTGCTGTAGACTTTTTCATTGGGAGATTCCTCGCCGTTTGCCCTTGGTGTGGTGCGGAGACCCAGCAGGACCCAGGGCAGCTGCGCCTTCCAATTCTCGTCAGTACAACGTGCCATCAGAGCTGCTTTCAATGAATGGTGGGTCCTTTCCACCATACCGTTGGCCGCAGGGTTGTATGCCGTCATACTGTGGAGTGTTGTCCCCATCAGGCATGCCAGGGAGACCCAGAGTTCCAACAAGAACGCCAGGCTCGTCTGTAGTTATATCGTCCGGCACACCGAAACGGCTTATGCAGCTTGATAGTAGGGCTTCCAAAAGGCTTGATGCTTCTACCATTGGGGCGTTTCTCTGGTCATCTTGTGAAACGGTATGTGACTGTCAGGAGGTATCTGGCATCCCTGATTGCTGCAGAGGTCCTACAACGCCTACATGGATGTGCCCAAACATCGCTTGTGGTTGGTGGGAAGTTCCATGGCTGATTCCTTGTGCTCAGGATTCTAATGTTTGGCACGTATGCAGTCTTCGCCCATTCTCGTACGTCCTTCCTTATTCTGTAGCCACTAATAAATTTCTGTCATCAGGCTCGTTGTTGTTTGTCCTGATGGATGGGACAGCCTGTGGATGATGTCGAATGCCTGCTTTCTTCGTGACGTGGGTATCAGCGGGAGTGGGTGGCCTGTGCTGGTGTTGCAGAGAAGTGTCTATCCAGATTCACCTATTGGCACATCTTCCCACTTCAGTGTGGTAAGCTGCTGTTTCGGTCTGTAGCCCGTTCTCATCACCAGGTCTCTTGGTAGTCACACCCAGGTGGACTGAACTTATTTCAATCCTGATAGGGTGTCGGCTAATAGGTTCGTCTCAAGGATATAACTGATGGTGCATCCAAATGTGGAGATAGCAACCAGGTGCCGTTGCTGTCTTGCCGACTGTCTCCATCCTTTGTGAACACATGTACCAACAGCTTTTGATGTGGACATTACGACCTTGAAAATCTTTCTCTTGTGCTCCTGGAGACTTCTATCGAAGAATGACCTGTAATGAGGGAGAAATGATTAAGGAACTATTATAAACCTGTTTCCTTTCAATTGTGTAAAATAAAGTTTTATGATCGTAAATGAGAAAACCATACAAATAAAATTATTAGCTGCAGCAGTGTAATCTATTTTGCAATCCTCTTCGTCTCTCTTTTCTGTTTAATGCTTTTTCCCATTTTGTATGGAGTAAGCACGATGCCTTCTTTTGAAGGACTTAGATTTGGCGTTGGGGTAGACCGTAGCCTCGATCGGCTGCCCTGCTTGAAATCGCTTAGACCATGGTAGTGCACTGTACAAATAATTCTACAAACACAGAAAATGAACTTACCTTTCTTTTTTTCTTATTGTGTTGCATTTCAATGTAGCTGATCACAAGGTGAGAGTGATGAATCATCCTTTCCATGACAGGTTTGCACCTCTGCCACATACGACAAGTAATCAACATCTTTCTTTCCTTCTGTCTTCAAGTCTTCAGCTGAAAACCCATATGGACAGAGTCAACAGACTATAAACCCAAGACGGCTCCAAACAAAAATCAGCCTGCAAAAGGAGAAGTTAAAGAATTTAAGGTAATAAATAATTATAAATAAGGGAACCTGAGGTCAAAACAATACAGTACACCTGAATAGTTGAGGGTCTTTTGGTATAACCTCCACAGACACATGACAAAAGGTAGACTAATGGCTTGGTACTCCTGCTGACCTATGTGACAATCATCACTGGACTGGGCTTAGTGGTAAACCAAGTACTTCATCATATACACATTGCACATGGCAGAGTCTCCAGTTATTCTCACTTCCACAGACAGTCTCTTCAGTTCTAAATAAAGGTTAGTGTGATAGCCCAGGCAGAGTTTCTAATGTTTCACTAATGATTTCTGAAGACTACTAAGCATCTCAGTAAATCAGAACTCAAATGGGTATGGTAGTGGATCTTACTAGGGGTTGTTTTTTTTCTTTTCTAAGACAAATAATATGTCTTACAAAAATCATACTACTAAATTGCTAAACCTTATACCCATGACCAAACTATTAACCATTATAACATGAGAAACCAAGACACCTCAAGTTCCTGGTAAGGAACAATTTGGCCCAACCCCACTACTAAACATTAGAGGAACATGAAATGGTCTACCAGTCCCATAACCCTGTCCAGGGTTGCTAAGACCACAAGTGACTATGTTACTAAATGATGTGCATGTCATATTCAAGGTAAGACTGGAAGGCACTATGAAGACAAATACCATCCCAACAGGGGCAGGACCTGACTGCCATCACAAAGAATTATCTTGTTGCTCTGCCAAGTCGTAAGAAATCTGCACAAACAACTACCACACCCACTGATCTGGACAATGGCCCCAGGGGAATGGGTGCTTTAGAAATATCCCAAGCAATCCACCTGCCTGCTGTCAGATACAGGTTATGGTAAATAACCTTGGCTATTGCAAACAATTACACATACATGAGGTACTCAGACTGTGCAACAAACAAAAACAATGTCATTGTATTTATCAACCTCCAACACTCATCGAATAAATGCAGTTAGCATATTCTCAAATTCCGTCATCAAACCATTCTGACGTAACCATGCATACTGAAATAAAGTGAAAAGGTGAAATTAGAATGTACATTTCCATTAGCAAAATGGAAACTTTCATGAATCCATCCATACCATTCAGAGACAGCTACAAGGTCAAACCCCCACTTTCACAGAAAAGGAATTGGTAAGTGAACAGGAAGCCTGCTGTCTTTAAACAGAATTCTATTGATGCAGCTATTATTAATGTAAGCATGGAAAAACCAAGCAAGGCCTTCAATTTACTAGCAAGCTTCCACTGAACAGAATGCCCATATCAGAAGATAACAACAGCTAACAATAGTAAATAACACAAATGAATACTGTACACCTTAACAGATACGCACATTAGCAGCAGTTGGTAAGAAAAGGAAAGATAATGATGAACGATGCTTTACCAAGGAAAGCCACTTAAAAACACTTACAACGAGATGCCTACTCTGTACAGGATTCAGGCATATGCCGCTAAGGCATCTTAGCAATTTGATCAAGCCTTCCAGTACAGAATTTCAAACTTGCAAGCCTTGATAGTGCAGAGTAGAGTAATGACCATATGGCCATACATGCATGACCTTCATAACTGTAGTATAATAGGCTAACACTAAGAAGTTAGACAGTATTAGCAAGGACCAGTATGATAAAATCCATTACTCAACTTGACAGTCAATGGACATGCCATTTACATATCTCAATATTGCCAATTAAGTAAAATTCAAAATATATATTTCAGCAAGATCTCTTCATGGATTTATTTCCAAAATATGTCATACAGCAATGGCTAAAGCGAAGGCAAACATCAACAACATTAACATTATTAATAGTTTCACCAGAATATTAAGTACCGATGCAGTCATATGAAATAAATGATTCCTAGTTAATGTTGTCCTGTACGTACTCTACATGTGAGGCCTGGGTGTATTACAGAATTTTTGTTGAATTAGTTAAATGAGACCCTTACAATTTCTAGATTGACAAGGCTCACCTGAAGGATTTGTTGTTGACAGACTGGTAACATTGGAGCAATGTAAAGCTAAAGAAACTGAGCTGCTTAGTGGAGAGCCTCCATAGGAAGAAGAAACAAAGAGCAGAAAATGCAGCTCAGAGCCAAAGGTTTGCTAAGAACCATTGAGAGTCTACAGTGAACACCTTAAGATAAACTACAGAGTACCATCCTGTACACTGGTTCCACTTAAGATAACCACTCAGAAATCCCTGAGATACTTGGAAAGCATTTCAGGACTAAATTTCAGCCATTAACACTACATTATTCAAACAATTAGCTTTCAATTACTAGGAATGATGCAGCTATCAAATGACTACTGCTAATTGTCAAGAATTGAGGTGGAGACCAAGACATTTGATTCTACATATGGGTTTATAGGGGACAATTTGTTAGGACAGCTTATTATATGGACATTATCTATGCAGCAGTCGGGTGGTGTTACTTTATCTTGAGCTAATATCAATTCTACAGTGAAAACATCATAATCTTCTACAGCAAAAACCATCGTAATATTCTACAGTGAAAACATCATAATCTTCTAAGTACAAACATCGTAATCTTCTACAGAAAACATCAAATCTAGTGTTTTTATTATTGAATCCACTTAAAAGGATTTATTTGAGAGAAAACTCAGTCTTTCACTCCTCTTGTATATCATTAAAATTATCCTCTGCATCTCTCTTATTGGTGATCTCACAAAAACATTCCACCCTACTGTGTCTTTCCACTGTTCTGATGTCACACTGACCCTTCATCCCTCCTGTCGCCTTGAACTGTCCACTCCTATCTTTTCACCCTAGGATACTTCATAATTCTTAGGGCTACCCTAACCCGTGTCACTCCCTGAATACAGAACATGGCTTTGCCTACAGAATCAACTACATTTCGACATCTCTCCAATGCCTTCTTGTAATTTGTTTCAATTTCATTTTCTCAACTTGAGTATTTAATGCATTCTACTTTGTATTCTATCTCCTCCTGAAATTCCTTTTCTACGACTTTTGCTTTGTCTGTTCTTTACTGTACTCATGGTTTCATTTGATACCCAATGTTTCTACTGTTACCCATTCCAGTATTTTTTCCCAGAACACTGGATATACATTCCTAAGTTAACCAGTCTTCACTGATTTGTTTGTTCTCCTCAGATATGGTTTCTACAACTGATAACCTATTTCATCATTACACTCCAAAATTCTCTTGATGCTCATCAAGAAACTTGATTGTCTAATATTCCATCAAGTTTTTGTTGGATGGGTTTTTAATTTCAGCTTTAGTGTGGCACAGAGAAAATTGCATCATTTTTATATATCTGCACTCTTGTTGCTCCTAACATCTCTAAGAGTAAACGGATATCTGGGGTATGCACTGCAAATATATTTTGGGAAATGGCATCCTGTCTTTAAAGAATGGAATAGAAAATTAATTTTCAATTTTTAAATTAATTTTTGAATACTTACCTACAGAACTAATATTTGCATGTACCTTTCATTCCTGGGACAAACTTAACAACATTGAATCCTAAACATTCAATACAAACATCAAAATACCGCATGTACATGCATACACATATCTACAACAAATACATATATATGAGGAACTTATGATCCAAAACAATAGGCACTAAGCCAGTTGGTCTCTATGAGCTGGGGGAGGGACAGAGCCCTCCCCACACCAAGCCATTCCTTCTTTAAGCAAGTGCATCGACTGGCCTATTAAGCAAAAGTGGGGAGGAGGGAGGGTGCCTATTAGTTCTGCAGGTAAGTATTAAAAAATTAATTAATTTTAAAATTAAAAATTCATTTGTTTTATACTAACCTGCAGAACTAATATTTGCATGATTCCAACATTGAAAATTGGATGGCAGGATGCATTAATGACACCCAAAACAGGCTTATTGTGTAATTATAACTCTGACCAGATGTATCTAAAAGTGACTTACCAAACCTTGGACAATGAGGGCTTGTGATGTCACAGAAAGAAAATGTGGCTGATTGTCATTTGCTATTATGTCCGTCTGTCTACCAAGGTTGCCTTTAAGCCCAAGCACCAGGTCAGACAACCACTCTTTCATGGCCCTCCTCACAGACCTGGAAAGTCTGATCTCCCAGTCTCATGAACTAAGGTAAAGTGCAATGACTGATGTATGTCATGAACTGGCAAGTATCAGACTTCCAAACACAGACATAAAACCTTTTTCTCTCTCTGTCAGGTATTGGCAAACATCAGACTCTCCATTCACTGACATCCCATTCATGCAGCTTCCTCTTATGCTGCATAACAGCACGTGAAAGTGGATGATAAAGAGAGACTCCATTCACACAGCTTTCATGTCTCTACTCTCATATGCAAGCCAAACTCACCTGACCATACATCCCTCTATTATCCTAGGTACAAGGAACAGGGGGAGAGTGAATGGTTTGATTAAGATATCACACCTCCAGCAGCAACAATGGGACCAAGTGATCTTACAGAATCATATACATACTGTACAACTCTCATGTAATGACTAGCAAAAACACTTTCTGATCTCCATGTGTTAAGATTTACAACTGACAGTACTGGAAACATTAGACCAAATAATACGGAAGTAGAATAGCCCCAATAATTATGTAACTTTGTCCCTAGAAGCAGAAGGTTCATTCTGCCTATTTGAATATTCCTGAAATTACCTCCTGAGCAAACAGGACAGCTCCATTCTTGGAAAGTGGGCCATGAATTGCTTCCTTAATGATACAAAGACAGTGATCTAGGTCTCTGTCTACTTGATTTAACCCTGTCCAAGTAGTAACTTGGTGCCCTGACTGACATAAAACCTGTCTGCTCTTGACCACCGACATATGCAACTAATGAATAGATAACATATCTCTGGAAGAGGTCTGGATTCTGGTCTCGTTTTTGCTCTAAATTCTGCAAATATGAAACTATCAAATCTTCTCCCTTCATTGTCACAAATGATGAAAGAGCATGAAGCTCACAAAATCTTTTTGCCGTAGACAGTGCCAAAAGGAAAGGGGCTTTCTTTGTCAAAGACCTTAGATCAGCCAATCCAAGAGGTTCATAAGGTGGTGCCAGTAAAGCTGCCAAAACCTCATTTAAATCCCAATGGGGCTGGTGAAGAGACCTCCTAGAACTTCTACTCAATGAACGAAGATGATCAGAGGGGCAGAGGATCCTCGAATACATCTTATACCAAAATCTAAAAAGAGATGCTAACATTGCTGTGTGTAACCCTTTAATAGTAGAGAGACTGAAAACTTCCTCTTATGTTGCAAAAATGAAGCAGAAAATTCAACATACCTTTGACACTGTGGGGACTGATATCAGTGTATTATTCCTACACCAAGTGCGATATACTTTCCACTTATATTGGTAGTTTACATCTGTGGTATTTCTTCCAGCCCTGGAGACTTGTAGGGCCACCTGCCCTGACATCGAGCGAAACGCTGGATAGACTCCAAGCAACTAGATGAAGCACTTGGGGGTTCAGGTGAAATTTGTGCCAATGGGGCTGCCTCAAGAGGTCCCGTCTGACAGGCAGTCTCACAGGTCTATCCCACCTTGGGAAAATCCCACTCACTTACCCTTTAGTGGTCGCTAACATCACAAAAAAAAAGAGGACCTTACTGGTAAGATCTTGTAACGAGGCAGAATGAAGCGGCTTGAAGCAGGGCCTGGAGAGCCACTTCAAAACTACGTCCAGATTGTAAGAGATGGTCTCTTTCCCCTTGGATTTGGAAGTATCGAAGACTTTTATGAGATCAGACAGGTCCTGATTAGCAGAGAGATCCATACCTCTGTGCCGAAACACTGAACTCAGCATAGGCATGTATCCTCTGATCATAGAGGAGGACAGGCCCCTAGATGTCCTTAAGTACAGGAGAAATTTGGCAGTGTCTCCTACATACGTCTTAGAAGATATGTCATGTCTTCTACACCAGGCTCTGAAGATTGTCCACTTGGCTTGATAGACTGTCGGAAAAGGAGCGCCTACACTTGGCAATAGCCTCTGAAGTTTTTCTTGAAAACCCCCTCTGTCTAAAGAGTTTTCTGACAGTCTGAACCCTATCAGGGCCAGAGTGGACAACCCTTGGTGGAGCCACCTGAAATGGGGTTGTCTGAGCAGACTTGGTCACTGTAGTAACAACCTTGGGAAGTCTGTCACCAGCTTGAGGAGATCCGGGAACCATTCCGGTCGTGCCCAGAACAGTGCCACTAAGAGTCATTGTGACATGCACGTGGTTATGAAACTTGAGGACTTCTCGTATCCTGCAGAATGGCAGGAATGCGTAGAGATCCTTATTCAACCAGTCATATAGCATGGCGTCCATTGCCTGTGCTAGAGGGTCTGGTACTGGAGAGCAAAAGACTGGTAGATGATGATTCCTATAAGAGCTCTCCCCCCACAGCTTCCACAGATCCTTGCACACCTGCAGATGAAGAGGCCACTCTGTGGGGAGACCCTGACTGTGACGGCTCAACCTGTCTGCAAGGACATTGAGCTTGCCCTTTATGAACCGTTTCACGAACTTGGTCTGGTTGTGATCTGACCATAAAAGAAAGGTTCTCGCTGTTTCACAAAGGGAGAACGAATAAGTTATCCCTTGCTTCTTTATATAGGCTACATCAGGACCGTAGTATTGTCCAAATTTATGGTCACTACTTGACTGCGGATTATTGAAGCAAAATGCTGGAGGCATAGCTGAATTGCCGTCAGTTCCTTGAGGTTGATGTGCCAGTGAATCTGCTCCTGGGACCTAGTTCCTTCCTGGGACCTAGTTCCTGACACTTCTTGGGTGCCTAGAAGTGCTCCCTAACCCAGATCTGACACATCTGCATAGAAGTCTAATTGGTGTTCAATGGAAGAAGGGACTTCCCTTCTGAAAGCCTGCCTCCTGACTTCCACAACCGGAGATCCTCCTGGATTTCTTGATATATCAGGAAGACAAATGTGTCTGGATGACCTTTCCTGTCCCAGCTGGCCTGCAGATAAAACTGACGAGTTCTCATAAGTAGCCTTCCTAGGGAAACAAACAGCTTCATGGAGGCTAAGGTACCTAGAGGGCTCATCCATTGGTTCGCCGAACAAGTTTGGTAGGCGAGGAACTCATCGACTTTCTTCAGGCATGACTGAACTTTTTTGGGTGACGGAAAAACCTGAAAACTTTGAGAGTTTATCATCATCCACAAATAGAGAATCACCTCTGATGGAACCAGCTGGGACTTCTGAAGGTTGATTAGCAGACCTAACTTGTGATAAATGAAGGGTCTTCCGAAGGTCCTCCATGTAACCCCTCCTTCGACGGCGATTGAAGGAGCCAATCTTCTAAGAGGGAGATGTTTATCCCCATCAGATGAAGCCACTTGGAGAGCGGAGCAAGGACTCAGGTGAACCACTTGCGGAGCGGTCAAAAGACTGAAGCTTAAGGGCTGAAACTGGTGCACTCTGTTGCGAAACACAACGTAGATACTTCCTGCATTCTGGATGTACAGAACGTGGCAATGGACATCTTGCATGTCTATAGTAGTTGCCCCGGTGAATGGATGACATAACAGAGTAACTTGTTTCCATCTTGAGTTTTGTCTTTTTGATAAAAAAATTCAAGGTGCTTACGTCCAGTACTGGCCTCCAACCCGTGATGCCTTGGGGACTACGAAGAGACAATTGTCAAAATTTCTTCAACTTCCTCAATGGTTGTGTTCTCGAGGAGGGTCGTTGGAGAGGGCCAAATACTTCTCGAATCCTACCAAGTAGGCGGTCAACGTGATGTGCGTTTTGACTAATGGGGGCTTCTCCCTGAATGACTTGGAGTAGCCCTATTTCAGCACTGACACAGTCCACTCCTCTGCTCCTCTTGTGCTCCACCTCTCCCAGTAATGGAAGAGCCTGCCTCCTCCTGTCGCATGGAGGAAAGGATCTTCACTTTCGAGCAGCAGGCTTGTAAGAGGGCTTCTTAGGTCGGGACGAGAAGCGCAGGTTTGTCCTAGGCCTAGACTGGGCTCTGAGTCTGCCACTTGAAAGGGCAGAGGCTGAAGTGGGGAATGGGTCCTGGTACTTGTTGATAGAGACTCCCTAGAACGTTTATACGAGCAAGTTAAAAGGTCCTGTGTACTTTTCTTCTGACGATCCGAAGAAATGTTGCTGACAGTAGACTGAGGGAAGAGGTGCTGGCGATCAAGGAGAGAATACAACAGGGCAGACTCCTAAGAAGCCATGACACTCTTCATAGTAAACAAGCACCAGAGCTCTCTCTTCTTCAAAACCCCCATCGCGTGGAGAGAGGCTAACCCTTGAGAACCATCTCTGATGGCCCTGTCTCTGCACGACGGGACATTCAGCCAACCTGATGTGATTTCCTCAGGGAGCAAAGAACAATTCTTAATCTCGTGTACTACTCCCCACCAACCAGTCTAAAAAAAGCTTAAAACATCAAAAATCCTGAACAAGTTCAAAAGGTGGTCCTCACTTTAGTGGCGATGATGGCTGACCTAGACAAGTCAATAAGTCCTGAGAGGTCCCCCTAGGAGGAGGCAGCCACTCCCAGTGAGGGAGCTTCTCTGGTCTCGTACAAAGAATACCCCCAGTGCACAAGATGAGAAGGGGGATAGCTGAGGGAAGACTTCCCCTGCTCACTCTTCTTGTAAGGCACTCGAGGGAAGCGGACCGTGTCCCCCGCTGGCCTTTTCGGTGGCGGCGATTCATCACTAAAGCGCCAGCAGCGCCTATTCTTGGGGCTGGAAGCCTCGGAACTCGAGGATAGCCTACTCACTTCCGTTTGGATGCCTTTCCAATGGCTATCCTTTGCTGTGACCTCGGAAGTTGCAACAAGCCCGACTGAGATGATGACTGCCTGTGGGCAGACCCCTCCGACCTCCCTTGGGCCTCTGGTATGACTGCTCCCAGGTGTAGGGGAGTACGCCAGTGACCTTTGCCTAGATGTGTTGGCGGGACAAGCAGCCGCCACCTCCACTGACACCTCACTAACACTAGCACTTTTTCCACTTCGTCCATAAGGACATGCATTGAAGTACCCAATTGGGTCACAGTATCCACAATTAACCCCATTTTGACAAAAATTACGTACAGTTTCAACTTGAGGCTGGCAAGGGGCTCAGGTTTGGAAGCCAGTAGGCTGAGTAGTCAGAGAATTGGGAACAGGTGGCACAGTGGGAGCAGGTAAAGGTAAAGCAGGAATATCATCATCAGCAGAACTAACTACAGTCTTGCTATCTACTGTCTGTTTTTTGGCTCTAGCGGCCACCTTACGTTTCCTGTCTCTGTCTAATTTTGCCAAATGAGACCCCAAAAAATGATATTTTAATGATAAAATAAGGTTTGTTCATACTTACCTGGCAGATATATATATAGCTGTATTCTCCTCTGAAGTCCGACAGAATTCACAAAACTTACGACACACGCAGTGGGGAGTCCAGGTGGTTAGTACCCATTCCCGCCGCTGGGAGGCGGATATCAGGAACCATTCCCATTTTCTATTCAGATTTTCATAGTGCCGTTGTCTCCTGAGGGGAGGAGGGTGGGCACTACGAATATAATCTGCCAGGTAAGTATGAACAAACCTTATTTTATCATTAAAATATCATTTTGTTCATGAAACTTACCTGTCAGATATATATATAGCTGAATCGCACCATTGGAGGTGTGGCAGAGACAGCATAGGGATTGAGAAACAAAACAATGTAGATGATTACACATCTTGGTTCCTTACCTTTAAGCATAGCTGACTTCGTGATTACTGTCACCCAAGTCTGCGTCTGCTTTACTGGAGTTTCCAACGAGGTAGAGACCTATATGGTTGGAGAGTTCCAGATGATCTGCCAACGGGACGTGACCACTATGTGACCAGATCATAGCCCTCAAGAAGGAAGCAAAGAGACAAAAATAACCACCTGGCCTACCAAACATCGTGACTAGTTAAAAAACTAAGGAAAGGGAAGACTGCCCCACAGTCTACCCCACAACCATAAAAACACAACCAAAAAATTTTAAAACTATTCCTAACCATACATTACAGGATAGGATGGGTACTGCCTCCTTCCCAAGATCGTACCAGCCGAAACGTAAGGTCCCAATGAACAGCAAGACTCATACACTGTTCTTACGTCCTTTAGGTAATGAGAGGCGAACACAGAATGACTTCTCCAAAAAGGTGGCATTCATAATATCGTTCAGAGCCATGTTCTTTGAAAGGCTACTGACGTTGCAACAGCCCGAACCTCATGCGCTTTAACTTTCAAAAGTTTGAAGTCACTCTCCTGACAACTTTTATGCGCTTCTTGAATGGTGGACCTCAAGAAGAAAGCCAGCGCATTCTTTGACATGGGGACGTCAGGTCTTCTCACCGAGCACCATAACCTATCCGCAAGACCTCTTGACTCTTTTCTGTCTTGTCCAAGTAGAACTTTAGAGCCCGAACAGGGCATAGCAATCTTTCTGGTTCCTGACCCAGAATACCCGCCAAACCTTTCATTTCAAAGGACTTGGGCCAGGGGTGAGACGGGTTCTCATTCTTGGCAAGAAATGACGGTTGAAGAGAGCACACCGCATCATATCCTTTAAAACCAATTAACTTGGATATTGCATGAATCTCACTGATTCTCTTTGCAGTAGCGAGCAACTAAAAATAACGTCTTCTTTGTTACGTCCCTCAAAGAAGCAGCATGAAGGGGTTCAAAGGGGCTTTGTATCAGGAACTTAAGAACTACGTCCAAATTCCAAGACGGAACCAAATACTGATGCACCTTAGTCGTCTCGAACGACCTAATGAGGTCATGGAGGTCCGTATTGTTGGCGATATCTATTCCTCTGTGCCGAAAGACCGCAAGACAACATACTCTTATATCCCTTTAATAGTGGAGACTGCCAGCTTCGGAACTTCCCTAAGAAAAAGAAGGAAGTCTGCAATCTGGCTCACAGTGTTCGAGGAAGAGGAAATCCCTCTGCGTTTACACCACTGTCGAAATACGGCCCACTTCGACTGGTAAACCGCGATCGAAGATGTTCTCTGGCTCTCGCGATCGCTCTTGCCACCTGCTTCGAAAAACCTCTCGCTCTCGCCAGCATTTCGATAGTCTGAACGCAGTCAGACCGAGAGCGGAGAGGTTTTGATGGTATCGTTCGAAGTGGGGCTGTCTGAGTAGATCTGGACGAAGAGGCAACACCCTCGGAAAGTCTACCAGTAGCGACATTACCTCCGGAACCACTCCTTGTAAGGCCAATACGGAGCGATCAGGGTCATCCTTGTATCTTGATGACGACGCTAACTTCCTGACCACTTCTCCCAGGATCTTGAAGGGAGGGAAAGCGTATAGGTCCAGACGAGACCAGTCCCAAAGAAGGGCGTCTATTGATACTGCTCCTGGATCCAGGACAGGAGAGCAGTAGAGCGGAAGCGGAAGCCTGTTGTTCTTCGATGTTGCAAACAGGTCTACTAGAGGTCGACCCCATAAACCCCACAGTTTTTGACACACCTCCTGGTTCAGAGTCCACTCTGTCGGGAGCAGTTGATGACGACGACTTAGCAGGTCCGCTCTCACGTTCTGAACGCCTGCTACAAACCTCGTCAGGATCGTAACGTTCCTGGAACTCGCCCACAACAGGATCTCTTTTCGCAAGGACGAACAGGGAACGAGAATGAGTGCCTCCTGCTTTTTCAGGTAAGCTAGAGCTGTGGTATTGTCCGCGTTTACCTGGACTGTGCGACCGGACACTTGATCTTGGAAGAATCGAAGGGCTAGAAGAATCGCCCCTAATTCTTTCATATTGATATGCCAGGTCACCTGTTCCCCTCCAGGTGCCTGACACTTCTCTCTTCCCCAATGTTGCTCCCCACCCCGACATTGACGCGTCGGAGAACAACACTAGGTCGGGGTTCGGAAGGCTGAGGGACACGCCTTCTGAAAGCTTCGAGGGATCCAACCACCACCTGAGATGCTCCTTCACCTCGAGGGAAAGTTTGAGAGACAACTCGAGATTTTCCTTGTCTTCCCAGTTGTCTTGCAGGAAGAACTGAAGAGGCCTGAGATGTAGTCTCCTAGGGAAACAAACTTTTCCAGTGAGGAAATGGTCCCCAGCAGACTCATCCACTCCCTCACCGAACATGTTTCTTTCCCTAGGAAGGCTAGGACTTTTCCGTAGCACAGCTGTTGACGTTCTGGGACGGAAAAGCCCTAGAAAAGCCACTGAGTCCATCTGAATCCCCAGATACACGATGGACTGTGTTGGGAACAGGTGTGACTTTTCGAAGTTGACCAGCAGGCCGAGTTCTTTCGTCAGGTTCAAAGTTGCTTGTAGATCCTCCAGACACCTCTCCTCGATGACGCCGAATCAGCCAGTCGTCCAAGTAGAGCGACACCGTCGCCTGTCAGATGCAGCCACCTTGCTACATTCCTCATGATGACGGTGAAAATCATGGGAGCTGTGGACAGGCCAAAGCAAAGAGCTCTGAATTGATACACCTTTCCTTCAAGACGAACCTCAGGAACTTCCTTGACTGAGGATGTATCGGTGTCGTGGAAGTCGCGTCCCTGAAGGTCGAGGATACCATCCAATCCCCTGGTCTTAAGGCTCCTAGAACAGACTGAGCCGTCTCCATCTTGAAAGTTTCTTTCACGATGAAAGCGGTTCAGGCTGCTGACATCCAGCACAGGTCTCCAACTTCCCGACTGTTTCGGGACCAGGAACAGCCTGTTGTAGAAGCCCGGGAAATTCAGGTCTAAGACCTGTTCTACTGCTCTCTTGACGAGCATTTGCCGCAGCAGGTCGTACAGGATCTCTTGTTTCTCTGGACCGCATCCTGACGGAGAGAGGTCCAAGGGCGAAAGGCTTAAGGAGGGGAGAAAGGAAAGGGATCTTGTATCCTTTCTCTAAAACCGAAAGGGACCAACTGTCTGCCCCTCTCACTTTCCAGGCCTCGGCAAACGCAAGAAGCCTGGCACCCACCGGTATCTGGAGGAGAATCACATCACTTCTTGCCCCTACCTCTAGCAAGGGCTTTTCCTCTCGAGAGGTTCTTTCCTCGGGAAGAAGGCTTTGAAGATGATCCGGCACGAAAGGGCTTCTTCATCTTGGGTGACTGCTGACGGGTTGACGTCGTCGAGGTCACGGGAACCGCAGGGCGCTTCGATGACTGTGCCAACAGGTCCTGTGTGGTCTTCTCTTGCAAGCTTGCAGCGATGTCCTTACCATCGAAGCCGGGAAAAGATGACTAGAAAGGGGGAGCAAACAACAGTTCTCCTTTCTGTGCCAAGGAGACGGACTTTGTGATCGAAACCGCAGAAGAGTGACCTCTTCTTGAGCACTCCAGTCGCAAAGTGCGAGGCCAATTCGTCAGAACCATCTCGGACCGCCTTGTCCATGCAAGACAAGATGCTCGAAAGGTCCGACAAGGAGATCGAGTCCTGACTCCGCGACTTAAGGTCCAAAGCTCCAAGGCACCAGTCAAGGAAGTTGAAAACTTCTAGCGTCTTGAAGAGGCCCTTCAAAAGATGGTCCATCTCCGTAAGAGTCCAGGGAACCTTGGCCGTCGACAGATGAGACCTCCTACTCGAATCAACGAGAGGCGAAGTCTCCCTTAGATGAGGAAGGAAGACGTAAGCCTAAGTCTTCTCCGGTCTCATACCACATCGCCGCTTTACCCGAGAGTCTTGAAGGGGGAAGGGCGAAGAAGACTTTCCTGAGTTTTCTAACGGAGTCCATCCACAAATGGACTTTCTTGAAGGCCCGCTTAGTGGAAAGCGATTTAGTCATCTTCAGAAATCCCGGGGCTTTCCTAGACTTAGTCGAAGTCAGTTGAGAAGGAGGAGAGAGAGGTACTGCCGGCAGAAACTTGTCAGGAAACAATTCCTTCAAAAGCTTGACGAGAATCTGGTAGTCCGACGACGAGGACTGATCCTTAATCTCTTCTTCAGACTCCGAGTCCTGAGTCTATCTCCAACATCGGGCGGGAAGTGCAGAGAGAAGTTGGAGAGGAAATACGCCGAAGGGACCTCTGCTTGGAAGAGGAACTGGCGTACAAAGCAGCAGGAGAACCAGGAACCACACGAGAGACGACAGCAACGGCAGGTGGAGCGTCTTGAAGGAGTCATGAACGTCTATCGGGCCACGTCTGGCAGCATGACGAGCTTCTTGAGCGTCCAATCGAGCGTCACGTCTGGCAGCATGACGAACGTCAGGATCGTCCCTCAGAGCGTCACGTCTGGCAGCATGACGAACGCCAGGATCGTCCCTTAGAGCGTCCACGTGCTGGGAGCCTGACGCCATCAACAAAAAGGTGAACGTGACGTCTAGAACGAGAAGGGAGAGGAGGACGTCCTGGGGTGACGTCAAGACGGTCCTCCCAACACCCTCCGGGGACGAGCAGGGTTCGAAGGCAGACGAAGGTGACGAACGAGGAGCAGGAGAAGGAGAACGCCTAGATCTCTTCACTGGAAGTCTAACATCCTTCCGACGAGTACGGGACCTGGACTCTCTCTCTGCAATGAATGAGGAGAGTTGTTGCTGCATGGAGGCAATAAGGGTCCTCGTTGGTGACGCCTCTCTCTCTGGAGAATTACGTAACTTGGAGGAAGAGGGACGAGGGGACGTCCTAATCCTCTTCTCCTGAGGAGGGAGAGCTCTGTCTCTGGAGCGACTTGGGCGCTCAAACACGTCTTCTTCGGATGACGTCCTGTACTTCTTTTGGGGGGGAACGATCCACAAACTCTGGCGAGGAGCACAGAGTAGGAGAGAGAGGACGTGAAGCGTCCTCCTCCCTAAAGCTTCTCTTAAGAGGGCGAGAGTCTACCTGACGGTTCCAACCCCTGCGTGGGGAGGACGTGTCAGAAGACGAGAAGCAGTCCTTCAGGACACGAGCACGAGCTCGCGCCTGGGCAGCCTGGGAAACGTCTTCAGGACCTGCCGAAGGGACGCCAGACCGGTGGGGGTTCCCCGTCACCCTCCTTCGGCTTTCGACATGCTCTCTCCTGAGTCCTGGGAGTCCAGCAGAGGTCCAGGCCTAGAGGCATGATGGGGCCGGTCTGACGCCCCCTCCACTACACTGGGGGCACTAGTCACTTCACAACACTTTTCTTGGAGAGCTGACACCTTAGATTCTAATGCACGAATCGATTCCATCATGGCGGAAAGCATATTAGTCTCCACTGGCACGATCTCAGGGGCTGGAGACAAAACCACAGGGTTAGGTTCTAAAGGTACAGGGAGTTAGGGCCGACATCAACACTTCCGAAAGAGAAGCACTCCTGGAGGAAGACCTCCTCAGTCGATCACGCTCCAACTTCCTCACATATTTATCATACGCTCTCCATTCATTTTCAGTCAAAGAAGCACATTCATCACACCTATCATTCAACATGCATATATGCTTCCTACAGTTAGAACATACAGTGTGAGGGTCAACCGCAGCTTTCGGCAACCTCACCTTACACTCAGACATCACACACACACGGTAACTAGCAGAGCTAGACCCAGACATAATGATAGTCTAATTCAAATCAAATCAAAACCAAAGAAAAGTAAAAAAAGCGTATGCCGATCTACCGATCCAAAGTCAAAATACCAAAAGACAATCAGATACTTAAGCAAAAAGCAAATCCTATGACGGAGGTGCAGACAACAGGTGTTGACAACACCGGCGACAGAGAAAATCTGAATAGAAAATGGGAATGGTTCCTGATATCCGCCTCCCAGCGGCGGAATGGGTACTAACCACCTGGACTCCCCACTGCGTGTGTCGTAAGTTTTGTGAATTCTGTCGGACTTCGGAGAATACAGCTATATATATATCTGACAGGTAAGTTTCATGAACAAACTTCCATTTTCTAGCATCCCTCTCTGAACATTCATCGCATTTTCGATCAACTGAACACTCTTGTCCCCTACGTTCTATGCACATAGAGTGAGAGTCATTTCTCTTTACTGAGCCTAGTATTGCAGCCTTTGCTGCAATAGCGTAGGCTACCAGCACTAGTCAGACACACTAGGCTAAGTCTAAGAAGTCAACAGTCGAGTTATAATGTAAGTCAAATTGAAGAAAAAGAGACCTAAATTGAAAATTAATGGTCTTGGTAAGAGAGAACCTAACAAATACAAAAGCCGTACGCTACCAGTAATTCACCCAAAGAAGAATCTCAAAAGGAAAAGTGGCGAAAGCTGACTGCTCACAAATGAACCACTGTCAGAGCCGGCAGAAAAAAAACTGAATCACACTGTTGAAGTCGCTCCTCTCGTACCCCGAAAGTGGGTGGAGACTAGTCACCTACAACGACACTAGTGCTACCGCGAATTTCAAAATTTTTAAGCTGCCAGCGAGTGAAACTATAAGCAGTGTAATTACTTGGTAAGTTACATATATAAAACTATTCTTTACCCTCATAATATACAGGCTAAGTAGTTAACATCTGAATCAACATCACACTGTTGATGATGGTATGCAAGAACAGACATTATCACCAGTAAAATAGCTTAGCAAGGCATTTCTAGACCCAAACGCTGCAACAGAAGCTTTTGCAAATCAAAGGTGACATTGGAGTCAGGACAATTTCCAGTGCAATCTCAAGTTAAAGAAGCACAAATGGCAAATTACAAGGCAATGCTGAAGGAAAAATATTTTCCAAACCAGATGATGTGTTCTTTGATCTGTGTAAAAACTTGGGTTGCAATAATGCTCACTGTATTTATCATAGTTCTGAATGTAAAACCAGCAACGATAGTTGTACTCATACTAAAGCTTGCACCTGATTCAGCATTCAAATACTCATCCTACATACAATTGCCTTAATAAAATGATACAACAAAAATGTATCAACTGAAACAGTTACAATAAAGATACTCTACCATATAGGCCTATATATACACACACACAAAAACTCTGTAAGGGAGTAAAGCACAATTTTTAAAATGCTCCTTGGCTAAATGGTAGAGAGTATTTGTATTCTGTTTTCTACTTCTTAACTACCCCCTTGGGTTCTTTTATCTCAAAGTTGTCTCACCTCATCCATCTTACTGCCATGCTGTATCAACTCTTCCTGTGTTGACCAGAAAGATCCCAACTATTTTCAGAATGACTTTTTCTTCCATGTCATTTTTAGTTCAGGAACAAATGCCTCAACCCTTGATGTGACCAAGTAGTTTGGTTATAATAAATGGAATTGTAAAATAGAACAAGAAGCCCACAGGCCATACCAGTTTCCTGAGCCATACCTTTTGATAGGACTCATCTCCTGTATTCATATTGAAATGACCCTTGCCATGGACCAGGGTTTGCATGATTGGAGCCATAGCTTGAATACAATTGAATCTATTCTATACTACTTATGGAAACTGACAAGTTAGTTTTTTTTATTTCTAGAAGTTTTAGGGAATATAAGAGTTAGGCCAAAGGCCAAGCTCTGGGAACTATGAGGTCATTCAGAGCTGAAAGCAAAATTGAGAGTAAAGGTGGTTTGAGAGGTGTAACAGGAATAAAACCTTGCAGTTGCACTATGAAACAATTGTTAGGAGAGGGTGGAAAGTATGATGGAAGAGAATAAGAATGGAGGTACAGTAAAAAGAATGAAAGGGGTTGGAGCTAGGGGCCAAAGATACATTGTATAGAACCTTTATGTAATGACTACAGTGCAGTGTGTGAGGTACACTGATGTTACTACTGTACCCCCCTACGGGAATGATTTTAGTCAGTGATTTTCAAACTGACCTAACCTTGTTTCCCGTATTTTTAATGATTTTCAAACTGACCTAACCTTGTTTCCCGTATTTTTAATGATCTCCCTTAGGTGTGGCACTGCTGCTGGAAAAACTCTGACCCTTTACCCAAGAAGTTATGCCAAGTTTGGTTGACAGTGACCATGTAGTTCTGAAGAAATAAAAAGTGGAAAATAGACAACTGACAGACTACACATATAGGCCTAACCACAGATATACACAAGCTCCAATTAGAAAAGGCTTACCTGCTCTTCAGCTCGGTGAGCTAATATACATGTACAGCATTAAAATTCAGTGTTATTGTACACAGACAGCAATAACTTCCAGTGTTATTATACATTTTGACAGATACAAAGCAAAACCGCTGAACCTCAACAAAAAAATATATATTTTGGTAAATAAGTAAATGCAAGCTAACGTAAAAAGATACCTTTACTTTTTTAAGTCATTCAAAACCCCAAAACAGAAGGAAAGTATTTCAAATCAAGTCAAGAATCTTTAGGCAAATCATGCATTGTCCTCATCCTTTAGGGTAAACAGAATGCAATGTGCCCAATGTGCCTTTTCTGGGATCCTATAGATTGCAATCAAGATTGTTCCTTACTGTCCCTTTAGCACCAGTAGCACTGTAATTACTTGACACTTTCAGCATTAATAGACTAGAATTTAGGCCAAAGGCCAAGCACTGAGACATATGAGGTCATTCTGTGCTGAGAGGGAAATTGAAAGGTGTAACATGAGGAAAACTTCATACACAGTTGCACTATGAATCAATTGCTAGGTAAGGGTTGAGGAAGGAAAAATGGAAGAAAGAGAATTTGAATGGAGCTACAGTAAAAGGAATGAAAGAGTTGCAGCTAGGGGCCAAAGGGAAGCTGCAAAGAACCTTAGGTGCATAATGCCTACAGTGCACTGATGGCACTGCCCCCAGAAGGACTTTCAGCATTAATTAAAGTCTACTATTTGAGTAGATTTACTGCAAACAACTTCACCTGCTTAAAAGGTTTGAATAATAATAATAATAATAATAATAATAATAATAATAATAATAATAATAATAATAATAATAATAATACTGTATTTTGGCTCTTGGCCTCATACAAAGACAGATTGCTGATGACAGACATATGGTGCAAAAAGAAAAGAATATCAACAGCTACACTATTTCCAGTGATATAGACTACTCTCAGGCATTTATTTAATAGCACGTTCGTTTTGTTCACAAATGACCTAATCAGTCACTCAAAAATCATGTACTAGGGTAAGGACCTGGTACTCTAAGTTAGATCTGGTTAGGTTAGGTCATTTGTGAACAAAATGAACACCAGAAACGTTCAAAGTGCACGTTTAAATACACATAGAAAAAAGAGAATTTCAAAACCAGAAGTGAGATAATGCTTTAAAAGTAAAATCTGACCAAATTTCTTGATAGAATGCAAAGCTTAATGACACCCAGAGCACACAGGTACCTGTGCCACAACAAATTCTAGAGGATACTCCTTCCTTAAATTAGAATTCCCATTGAAAAAGGAAGTTAAGATGACACGAAGCTGTCTTTAGATTAGAGTGCTTATTAAATTTGGCTTTAAACCACAAACAGTTGTGGGGTAACAATGCTTAGTCTATAGTGTTTAGGCCTACTGTCCAACCTCCAACACTGGAAGATTGAGGAGAATTGAGCAGGTCCTCGAAAGCTCTTATTTTGTATACATATATTTCTAATATATATATATATATATATATATATATATATATATATATATATATATATATATATATATATATATATTTACATTTACACCATTATGGATTTATTCACCATTGGACATTAAGTTGGGTACAGAGAATATCTTCAGATCAAGAGCAGAAACATAGTAGAATGGAACAGAATACAGAATTTAGGCCCAAGGCCAAGCACTGGGACCTATGAGGTCATTCTGCACTGAAAGGGAAACTGACTGTAAAAAGGTTTATTGCAAGGTGTAAAAGTAGGAAAACCTTTTGCAGATGCACTTTGAATCAATTGTCAGGAGAGGGTTGAGGAAAGTCAGATGGAAGAAAAATATGATCAGAGGTAGAGTAAAAGGAATGAAAGGTGTTGCAGACAGGGGCTGAAGGGACGCTAAAAGACCCTTAAGCAATGCCTACAGTGCACCACATGAGATACACTGCCAGCTCTATTACCCTTCCCCCCCAACCCTGGACTCCTATGTTTTAATGTTTTGAAAGTGTCTGACCTTGTTCCCTTTGAAGAGGCCTAACCAACCTCACCCAACCTCACCCAGGTACCAGGCCCAAACCCCAGAATACAGGCGATCAACGCACACTATATAACTCTTAGAAAAATATCTGCAAGTCCAAAATGTGATAATGGCTGAAAGTAACATTCTTCCACTCAACTAGACATCGACCTTTGGGGTCAGGTGGCTCCTATTTCCCCCAAGGTCAAAGTCAAGGTCACATAGCTATAAGCTATAGGTATAGCCTATAGGGTAGGATAGGTCATGACGCCTACAGTCACAAGGGGAGCGTAGCTGCAAAAATTACGTAGAATTAAAGTTAAATTCGTCAAAATTCGACAGAAAATGACAAATATATATTATACTTCAACACTTGGACGTCTTTGGCAGACTACCCTTATCTGCCTAATTAGCCTATTTCCCGAGCCTGGCTTAACACTAGAACGGCCGGAGCATACTACCCTCCTTCACGGGCCGCTGGTATCAAAAATGAACCCACCATCTTACTTCAGTATTGCTGCATATTGTTATGCAATTATGATCGATCAGTGTTTCAACATAAATGCTAGCACAAATTTGTTTATATGTAATGTTTAATCAAAGTTTATACATTTATAATTAACAAAGGAAAATAATAATAAAATATACAGCGTTCTTTATTATTTTTTTTAACTATATAAATATGCACTGACAAAAAAAAATGAAACAAGTTTGTAGTTCATTACAAAAAATCTACGAAGTGGAACATTGTTATTTGACTAAGAAAGAAATAAGTTTTAATAAAAAAAAGTATGTGTAATTGTAATAGCTACCTGTTATAGCAATATTGTAATGTTTTGGAAAAAAACCTAATGTTTATTATAATGTTATACACATTTTAACATTTCTTGCAAATTATTTCAGTTTTAATTGTTGCAGTGCATGACGTGCACACAAAACGTTTGCAATTAGCACATATTTTGTTTGTCAATCTGCGGTTTTGCCGAGTGCAGTTTATTTTGCACCATTGCCGCTTGGTTTTAGGTGAAGAAGATGCAGCATTACTGGTGTCTTCATGAATTACCCGCTCTTCAGCAGTGTCTTTCATCTGCAGCTCTTCAACCAGGTGTAAAATAAATTCACGTCGAGACACCTTTTTGCCAGTTACCTCCTTATATACGATGTGTGCATTTATTCCAGCAAGATCAAGGACGTTGTAGAACATTTGCAGAGGCCAGCGACGGGACGATACTTTCGTGGAGTATAATCTTGCCATTTGGTCAATGATGTCAACACCATATTTGGTTTCATTGTAATATTTTACAGAATCGGAATTTTTTACCTTCTTCAGATACTGACACATTTTTGTGAACTGTGCTTAGAAGCAGAACATTCTTGTTTGTTTTTCCTGATAGACTGTAGGCTAAGTGTCATATTGTTATTTTTCAGTATTTTAGTTGAGTGCAATGGTGCTTTACATGTTTTTTATCTCTGAGAGGATTTCTCTCCGTATGCGATTCATTGTGCCTATTATACTTGTTTTCTTTTTCTCGAGTTGTTGTTCTGCTAATTTGACCGAGGTGAAAAAGTTGTCTGTAGTCACATTACGCCCTTTTCCAAGGAAAGGATCCATCAGCTGAAGAACAACGAACTCCGATAGAGACTGATTTGATGGTCGATGAGCATCTTTTCCCAAATAAGGAAACCCATTTACTAAATACTTGGATGAAGAATCAACAGCCAGCCAAAATTTAACGCCAAATTTGTCTGGTTTATTTGCCATGTATTGAGTAAATGGGCATCTAGCTTTTTAGTTGGAAAAAGCTGTTCACCTATTGTGATATTTGCATTTGGCATATAATTTGCTTTGCAATTTTCAATGAATCTATTCCAAACGGTTGAGAATAATGCAAACTTATCAGAAGTCAACCTTTCAGATCTTGTCGATCTAATATCAAATCTAATAAACCTCAATAGTTCTTTATATCTGTTGCGAGACATAGTATCTGAGAAATATTTTGGTTGCCCCACTTTTTTGACCATATTTGATCAACTGGTTGTCCTTTGGCAAGCAAACCTCTGGCATACATAATTCCAATTAGTTGATATATCTCTTCTTTACTTGTCTTCCAATCTTGAGTGTTGAGCTTCAGTCTTGCTTCAGTTTCAGTGCACTTCACAATGTGATCAATAATATAGCTATCAATAAATAAATTCAAAGCGCTGATATTATTGCCTTCAGTAATATTTCGCTTAGCAAATGATGTTGGTCCGGGAGTATCCTTCATTACGTTGTGTGTATTTCGCCTACCAACGAGTGCTTCTTCGCCTGTATCCAAGGTCCAAACCGTTCCATCTTTCCCATGGTATACTAGCGGCGATGAAGTCTCTTCAATCCTTTTCCTCTTTGACAAGGGTTTTGATTGCTGCCTGGAAAAATAGAGAAATAGAACATAAGATACACAAATTTATTTGATGAAGTACAAAAGGATCAATGAATTGTAATAGAAGCATATTATATTGCTGACGTATGATTATTTTCAATGAAACAATGCAATACATAGACACAATGGTGTACATAGATTTTCCTAAAGGGGGGTTGGCATGGATCTGAAGAAGGGCCATTGTGAAAAAAAAAATCAAAATTTAATAAAAAATCCAAACAAAATACATAAAGTTGCTCTATCAAAAGAAAAACGTATGGCAATCAAAACCAATGACGTAACAATGAAAAAAAAGAAAAGATTTATTGTAACAAAATATGTAAAAATTATATAAAAGAAAAATAATAAAGGACTAATACTTACATGGGAGGTTGTCTGTTTCTCTCGTGTCTTCATCATTTACTGCAGAATCTCGATCGGAACTCCTTTTGACTGGGGTTCTTGAGTGTTGCCTGGAAAATACAAAAGTGAAACATAAGATACATGCATTTTACAAAAAATAATATAGCATTACAAGTAACATAACAGATTCAATTTATTTGGCAAAGTAAAAAAGCATCAATGAATTACAATCGAAACATATTATATTCCTAAGGTATAATTATTTTCAAATCAACAATGCAATGTATAGACGTAAAACATGACAATCGAAATAAATGACATATAGCTATGAGGTCAGCCAAAGGTTTATTGTAAAAAAATATGTAAAAATTTGTAACATATGACGTATACTTACATAGAATGTTATCAGTTTCCCTCGTCTCCTCTTCATTTACTTTACTGTAGAATCTTGATCGGAACCATCTGAACTATCTTCAGTCAACGGAAGCTTCCAATCTTCATCACTGTCACAATCGAATTCTTCTCCTTCAGATTCAAATAGAGGTGTCGAAGTTAGTAACTCATTTATTTGTTTTTCAGTGAGCTTCTTCCGCCACATGTTGACGCTATGCGATACAGCAGTCGAATGACTGGTATCACACTTTACAGCTTGCTCTCTGTACAAACCTGTTACAACCTGTCAGCCTTCACTGTGAGTGCGCGCCGAGTATAGACGGCGGGTACAGAAATGATACCACGGCCTGCCGAGGTAGCGCTTTATATCTCTAAAACTATTAAGTGTTTCCCTCTGAAATTTTGGTGAAAGGTAATGTTCATGACATTAATAAAAGTCACATAGTTTAATAGGTGTAACATTTATTGTGTACATATCATGTAACGGCAAAGTCAGAATGGTATCAAAAATGATACCATGGCCGTTCTAGTGTTAAACTAAACTATATATATCTACCACCGGAGCCCAGTTTTATAAAAGACGCTTTAATTCAACTCATTAATTACATAATAATAAACTTCAGGATCCATAAATCACGAAGAACGTTTGACGTCTATTTCTCACCCTGGACGGAGGCCATGACAACTGGTTGCAAATTAGTAAATAAAGTTTAACAAAAGTCTTTTCCACTCTCAAGTAAAGGGAAAACTCTCACCTCAGCCACTGAATAAAATCCACGAAAGTCCTTCTTCTTTTTGTAGAGAACCTGAACTTTCTCACCTCGCGCTCTCCAGTAACTGAAAAACAACTCAAGATTCACAATAAAAATTCGGCCGTCTTTTCTTTGGCTGGAGACGAAGTGAAGTGAAGTGGAGCTGTGGACAGTGTGGAGGTCCAAGGTGGTTCCAATAATGTCCTGCAAGATCTGAAACATTATATTCGTTTTATATTACGTTCCTTTTTACTTATTTTAACTAATTTTAGCTTGATTACAATATTAATTCATATTAGAATATGAATTCTCCAGAATGATATAGCTGGTATTAATCTGGCTGCAATTAAATGTACGATTGTTTAGCAGCAGGGGGTTTCAATTAAAATTTGATTTATTATAGCTCCAACAGCGTAAAATGCGCTTACGAATATAAATATTGAAGTATTTTAGTGTTCCACTTACCAGTTTAGGTAAAAAAATCCTTATTTTAGCGTTAATTTTAAATGTTACACCCGAGAGCCAATGCAAGTACTTCTGAAAAGAAAGCGACGTTGAGGGCACCTGCTGGCAGATATGGGAACTAGATAATAAAGGTGGTCTGAAATTTCTATGTAAACTAAACAATAGTCTACTATTATAATATATAAAATATTTGATAGAATCAATAAAAATCGATTGGAAGCAATATATAATCAATATATCAGAACGACATAAAATTTCATAGAAATATAAAAAAATCATTTGTATTATATATATATATATATATATATATATATATATATATATATATATATATATATATATATATTATATATATATAATATCACATGCACACACACACACACACACACACACACACATATATATATATATATATATATATATATATATATATATATATATATATATATATATATATATACAGATGCAACAGAAGAATTCCGTGACAGCGGAGTCGAATAAGGAATAGGTAGACCAGTACTGAGAAACATTCTTTATTGCGACTAGTTTCAAGTTCTAACACACCCATCATCAGGCATCTAAAATAACAAATAAATACACTCATTTTAATGAGTGTTTTTTCTTTCATTGTATTTATTTGTTATTTTAGATGCGTGATGATGGGGTGTGTTAGAACCTCGAAACTAGTCGCAATAAAGAATGTTTCTCAAGTACTGGTCTACTATTCCTTATATATATATATATATATATATATATATATATATATATATATATATATATATATATATATATATATATATATATATATATATATATATATATATATATATATAGATGTATGTATGCATGTATGTTCCAGCATAACTCTGAAACGCATTGAGCAATTTCAGCCAAACTTGGTATACATATGATTTACTATCTGAGAAAGAATACTGTGGGGGTATGACATCACTGGTAACAAAGGGGGTCGGGGTGGAAAGGGGGTGACATAAAAATACCCGAAACGCCAGATATTAGTGTCTAATCCACAGTTTTCGAGGTCGTTGGGATGAATGGTGATACTCCTGATACTCTTTAAGTCCAATTTCAGCCCCGATAGGAATGTGGAGTGAGAAGGGGTGAAATGTAAAATGCAAAAAATTCTGGGCAATGTAACTGAAGCAACAATCTTCACAAGAGAGAGAGAGAGAGAGAGAGAGAGAGAGAGAGAGAGAGGAGGGGTTATTAGGGAGGAAGTTAAGTATACCTTAGTTTAACCAAACCACTGAGCTGATTAACAGCTCTCCTAGAGAGGGTTGGCCCGAAGGATTAGATTTATTTTACGTGGCTAAGAACCAATTGGTTACCTAGCAACGGGACCTACAGCTTATTGTAGAATCCGAACCACATTATAACGAAAAATGAATTTCTTTCACCAGAAATAAAATTCTCTAATTCTTGATTGGTCGGTCGGAGAATCGAACGCGGGCCCAGCAGAGTACTAGCCGAAAACGATACAACCCGTCCAATGAGGAACTAGGGATGATATGTAAAATGCAAAACAAATGCTGAGCAATGTAATTGAAGCAACTATCTTAATAAGAGAGAGAGAGAGAGAGAGAGAGAGAGAGAGAGAGAGAGAGAGAGGAAGGGGTATTAGGGAGGAGAAAGAGAGAAAGAGGGAGAGTTTATGGATTGTCTTTCAGTTTTCCCGGGCAGCACCAGGTTGGCCAGGTAGTAGTATTATAGAGATTATTCAAAACTGATGTGCAATTTAATGAAATCAGAACTTTATAACTTATGATCAGGCCTACGGAAGGTTTAAAGAAAAGAAAGGCAAACAAACAAATGTCTTCTGGCTTTACTCAAAGGCAATTTGTTTTTGCCCCTTCCTTCCGAAACTGATGGGAAATAGTTTATTGCTTGTTATCTTAAAAGCAAAAATCTGTATTTTCGGACGAGATTGCTCTTGCCGTTGAAAACTCAGTCGTAAAAAAACATAAACCGTGAATGAGATTTACGAAAATGGCATTTGTAAGCCGTGTTGGTATTTGACAGTTTATTATTTTTATTTTTTTCATTTGCGACGCTTTTGTCCGAAACCGTTCGGCTTTGCATACGAAATCAACTGAATAGGAGAGAGAGAGAGAGAGAGAGAGAGAGAGAGAGAGAGAGAGAGAGAGAGAGAGAGAGAGAGAGATTGACAGTATTAATGACCATAAAACGCCCCAAGTAACACTCGGAAAAACGCATCGTTACCCTCCCGGATATTGCAAGGGCTCAGTCTCCTTTTTACGACCCAAATTCCTTCTGGTTCATTTCCCTTAATGTCGAAAATTACGATGCAGACCTGGAGAGCCATAACGACTGCAGAAGGGCGTCGCTTAACACCACCTGCTGCTTAAATATGGTTTTATTAACTTGGCAAACTGTTCCGAAGCCCCGGTTCTGGTGAAAGGCAAATGACATTTACACAGTATATGAAAGCAAGTGGCAATGTCGGTATGATAATTAATGGATCTGACTTGTATTTCCTCCTTTCTCTGGGTCCATTACCGAATGGGAATTGAAGCGTTCCTTTAAAAATGGAGTCCTTTAGCTAAATTAAGATTTTTTCTTATCCTAGATTGAGTTGGATCTGAGTTGTAGCTTATGACGTTAGGTCTAACTGGTTCGACATTTTATCACAAGCATCGTTTGGTGAAATCATCACTATTTTCTTGATAAAAAGAGATTTATCACCACAAAGATATTTTTACCCTTGAATTGTTTTATAATTACACAATCAAACGTCCATTTAACCACATCAGTTGAAGATCTTGTGAGGCATCATGGGAATTCGCTCTCGTCTCTTCCCTCAAATGTCTCCTCAAGTGATTTTCCTCACTTCATTTCCTCACCTAATTCTCTCTTCTTCCTTTGGTTATGACGTGCAAAAGGCTTCCAGTTGCTTCAGACCTCGCTCGCTCGCTCCCTCTCTCTCTCTCTCTAATATATATATATATATATATATATATATATATATATATATATATATATATATATATATATATATATATATATATATATATATATATATATATATATATATATATATATATATATATATATATATATATAAAGTCTTGTGGATGTTGTAAGAAGCACTACACAGCAGACAGAAAGCACGACGCTGCAGTCTGTAGTATTTTGCTTCTAAATCAGCCCCGGACATTCCCTAACCCAGTTTATGAGCCGGGAACCAAATCACCGTTCACCAGCTCACCATTAAACCCTCAGGACCTTTCACTAAAGACCAGGACTTCCTTCCTCCGTCTGCTCGATCTGATCTGTTCCTCGCTCTATTTACCTGGGACCAACACCTGAATCATTTTGTTGTTGTTGTTGTTTTTAATAGAGGAAAAAGTTTTTTCTTTCTATGTATTCATTTCGCATTGCCAACTTACTGTGCTAATTTTCTTTATTAATCTTTCTACTCAATTTCCCCAACAATTTTCCAGTAGGTTCGGGAAGCGAGATATAAAATTAGATATTTAAATTTCAAGATTTTCTATTCCCCAGAAACCTCAGTAAGGTGGGTGGGTTCGAATCGAGCCAAGGAGGAAAATAATTAATCCCTCGTTTATTACCCGTCTGGATTCAAGGCTTGTAGTGGGATAGGTGGGTCCGAAAATTGTGTAGAGATCTGTTAGTTAAAAGGTCATTGCAGCTCTTTAGATTACAAGTGTACTCTGGTAACATTGTCCAGTACATACTGTAAATACATACATACGTATGTACATATATATATATATATATATATATATATATATATATATATATATATATATATATATATATATATATATATATATATATTAATTATTATATATATATATATATATATATATATATATATTATATATATATAATATATATACTGTATATATAAATATATATATATATATATATATATATATATATATATATATATATATATATATATATATATATCTCTGTTATTGACGATCTCATAGTTATAACGCTAGTTTATAGAACCTATCAGTAATCAGTTATGAAGTCAATTTCCTGCAGGGGATTACCTGGTGTACCAGAAATAATTAGAAATAATTAAAATTAGCTCTCTCTTAAAAAGAGGAAAATACGAAGAACTTAATGGGAACTGCAGTGCAGACCCAATTAGTCTTCAAAGACCATTTTATCAGATCTTTAGACTTTTAGACTTTTTTAAGAAATCCGAAGAGAAATGACGTTGGGGATGTGAGTATTATTCAGACTTATTTCAGCCTTATATCCTCCAGGTAGAGAGGTAAATGAGGCTTTTTAAATTTACAACTTCTCGAAGTTTTCAATCCGCTTACCATTCGACCTTTTCAGTCCATCATAAAAATTAGTCAACTTTTTTCAGATTTTATAATTTTCCGTCAAGCGAGGAAATTAAACTAAAGTACTAATTAATTATCACCCGTTGGAGGGAAGAAGACTTCCTGACATGCTTCAGAATTAATTGATAGTTTTTTTTTCATTTTTTACTTTTTATTTCTCGGAAATTCCAATTGAAGGTTTTCGTTCGTCAGTATTTACATATTTATTTTTCTCTCTCTTTCCCGATTACCACAGCATTCCTCCAGACCTTCCTTTGGGGTTTTGTTCTTTCTCTCATTAGGAGATTCTGACTTTCTGACCTCTTTGACAGATGGAGGTGGGTTTTTGTTTCGGGAGAAGGGGAGGGGGAGGGGAGGGGGAGTGGAGGGGAGAGGGGTGAGTAGAGGAGGAAGGGAGGAGCGGTTTCATTATCGTATAATGAATATGAGAATTTTGCTGTCTTTGAGTAACTGTCGCTCTGTTAACTACCGATATGATGTAGATAGGTTGCTGCGATTCTCTCTCTCTCTCTCTCTCTCTCTCTCTCTCTCTCTCTCTCTCTCTCTCTATATATATATATATATATATATATATATATATATATATATATATATCTATATATATATTGGTATATTTGTACATGTTAGTGAGAACAATCATGCTATCAACTGGGAAGGGGCAAAAGGATTGTATATTCTAATAATGCACTGAAAGGAACATCATTGAATCTAGCTTTATAAAAGAAAGTTACAACCATAATATGAATATCAGTCAAGGGATGTATAAACTTGATCCTTTAATATCAAAAGAAATTTGTAAATTGTTTAAACTTTAAGGTAGGCAGTAGAGATGTATGAAAATAGGATTATCATATTTGTAAACACAGTACGAGGGTAGTAATGTTAATGAGTTTCCAAACTCTGCCTCCATGACACCTGTCAGGTGTGGATCTGAGGTGGGGTGTGGTCTGTTTATCAGCAATGTCCCCTGAGAGTCTATTGTGATTTTTAGCCAAATGAGTTTTAAAGGCCACTCCTACCTCGACACCGGCCTGAGTGGGGATATGGAGTCTCTAACGGTTGTGTATGTTCGTCAGTACTGTTCTTGTAGTATATATATTTGTGATGTCTCATACTCTGTATCAGTCCTTCGTCAATGGCTTGGAAATAAAGTCGAAACCGGTCAGGACCTACACCCCGTTTCTTATTTTTCACCTGTGGTAATGTGTGATATATATATATATATATATATATATATATATATATATATATATATATATATATATAAATAAAGACCATGACACGAAGGAAAGTGAGAAGACAGGTGGTGCTAGGCCTTTCGATTTACTGTCCTTTACATAGAAGTAAGTCGAAGGCCTAGCACCACTCCGTCGTTTCACTTTCCTTCGTGGCATTGCCTTATATATATATATATATATATATATATATATATATATATATATATATATATATATATATATATATATATATATATATATATATATATATATATATATATACCTTTTTTCCAGCTGATATCAAGCAACTGTCTGTGACTTTCACTAGAATTAAATATTTATGTATGTGTGTGTGTTTATTTTCCCATACGTTAATAAAGAGTATGTAAGGTAATATTCAACGTTCAATCTGAAATGTACAAACAGGCTTGTTTAGACTTCAAACATAACTGTAAATACAGTTTTGTATTGCCAACAAAATGTTATATTCTGATTATAAAGGTGTTTGTATACACAGTCTTTCACGAGGGAATAACTGCCCTGTCCTTCAGTTACACGGACCTTTCATGAACCTTAATAGTTTATTATACATTATGCAATGTTTTTATACCAAACACTAAAGGGCACGAAGGAACATTAGCCTTCGACAGATAGGCCTCTCTGACCCCTAATAAGAGCTCTCAGGGATTTACGAGATGCAATTGGGGAAGGCAAGGCGCAAGATGTGTTTGAGAGAGAGAGAGAGAGAGAGAGAGAGAGAGAGAGAGAGAGAGAGAGAGAGAGAGAGAGAGAGAGGATGGGGGTGGGATGAGATGAGGAGAGGTGAGGTGGGTGGGGTTAGGTGAGGAGGGACGGGGTGAGGTGAGACGTTGTAGGGTGAGATGGGATGGAGGTGAAGTGAGATGAAGTGGGGAGGTGTGGTGAAAAGGGGAGAGGTGAGGTGCGGTGGGGTGAGTTGGGGTGTGGTAATGTGAGTTGAGATGGGGTTGGATGGGGTGATGTGAGATTAGGTGGGGTGGGGTGAAGTGATATGGGATGAGGTGAGATGAGGTGAGGTGGGGTGACTTGAGGTGGGTGGGGTGACTTGGGTTGGGTGGGGAGAGGTGGGGCGGGGTGACTTGAGGTGAGGTGGGGAGAAGTGGGGTAAGGTGGGGTTGGGGTGACTTGAAGTGGGGTGGGGAGAGTTGGGATGGGGGGACCTGAGGTGGGGTGGGTGTGAGGTGAAGTGAGGTGGGATGAGGTGAGTGGGGGTGAGGTGAGGTGAAGTGAGGTGAGGTAAGGTGGGGTGAAGTGAGGTGGGGTGAAGAGAAGCTATCGACGTCAGAATGCAATGAGAAAAGAGCAGCAACAAGAGCCTTATACTGTAGAAGTCCCTTCCCAGAGGAGGAGGAGGAGGAGGAGGAGGAGGAGGAGGAGGAGGAGGAGGAGGAGGAGGAGGAGGAGGAGGAGGAGGAGGAGGAGGAGGAGGTCAGCAACAGTCCTCCACGAATAAAAACCAGAACGAAAAGGTTCTCTCTGTACGAGGCCTCTGACCCTCCTCAGTCCATTATGACCCAAAGTCAAATGCAAGGGTCGTGTCATGTCAATTTGTGCCACAGACTTTCACTCATTTTCACTCTTAATAAAAGATCGGTTTTCCCTTTAATTTTAGCTCATTTCGTCCTCTCTCTCTCTCTCTCTCTCTCTCTCTCTCTCTCTCTCTCTCTCTCTCTCTCTCTCTTGGCCCAGTGCGAAGTTGGTACTCGTGATTTCAGTGCTGATAATATTCCGTAGGCCCCACTTTTTAAAAATAATTTCTCTGTTGTTGGAATTCTGACGTCGCCTTCCGTTGCTGTCATATTCAGTACTGAACAGCAGCAAAACAAAACAAAGCAATGCTGACGTCACGTCATGAGATAAGACGCATGCGCGTGAATGGCTTAGGATTCATTCACCCGATTTAGTGAATGTCAATACTTTCAGTCAGTGAGTTAACGAGTCAGTCAGTGAGAATTTCAGTCAAGACTGTTTCAGGATCGATCGCCCTTGGTTCTGACTGAGAGCCGGAGAATTTTTGTTTCTTAACTATTTATCAGCTTTGTTTTGGCCAACTTACCGAAGTTTTTCTTGCGAATTCGCGCTAAAGTTGCTGATGATGTAACAAAGTTATCTCTCTCTCTCTCTTTCTCTCTCTCTCTGCATAAAAGCACAGAGTTTTGTAAGTTGCTGAGCTTGCAGATTTTCCCTGTCGCTCCAATCATCTTTTTCTCACTTCCGCAGAAACTCGAAGGCAACTGCTCAGAAGTTGCTTTCAATCTTGTTCTTTTTAAACGGTCCTTTTTATGTCTGAGAGAAAAAATTAGCTTCTTGCAGCTCTGCATTTCGGAAAGCATTGTTGCTATATTCTAAAAATAAAATTGTCAACTATTATACCATTTGAAGAAAGATGACAATAAAAAATACACACAATTTTCTCATTAAATATAAAAAATAGACTAAAACTTTACTAAAAGTTTATTTTCAGTTATAAAAAAAGCTATTATAAGTTATTTTTACCGATTAGCAAAAGGGACAAGACAAAAATATATAAAAACAGAAGACTAAAGGTCCCGAGTCATTCGAAAATGAAATCGTGGTGACAGGAATCAAATAACATTTTGAGTTTCCAACGCGAAATGAATAACTGATTATTATGGGATCTCCTCTTTACCTTAAATATTCCTTAATCACACCCATAATTCTGTTTGTTCCCTCGTCCCGGTTAGCCAGTGGAAGGGGGACGCTTATTAGATTATGCGTTTTGTTTCGTACACGAGCTCTGCGTAAACAGGATATGACAACAGTAAAGCAGGATATGACAACGGTAAAACAGGATATGAGAGCAATAAAACAGGATGTGACAACGGTAAGACAGGATAAGACAGCGGAAAACAGGATATGACAACGGTAAAACAGGATATGATAGCGATAAAATAGGATGTGACAGTGGTAAGACAGGATAGTAAAACAGTATAAAACAGTGGAAAACAGGACATAATAGCAGTAAAAGAGGATATGACACCGTTAAAACAGGATATGGCAGCAATAAAATAGGATGCGACAACAGTAAGAAGGGATAAGACAATGGAATACAGAAAATGACAGCAGTAAAACAGTATAAGATAGTGGGAAAACGGACACAATAGCGATAAAACAGGATATGAGAGCGGTAAAATAGCAAGAAGGAAGCGTTCCAGAACTTGGTGAATATGCTTAGTGATTCTCTCCTGAGCATCTGCGTCGCGTCAAACGTCTAATCTCCTGAAGTGGTTTTATTTGTCTTGGAAATGCTTCTGTCTTTGGCGGGCACCATGAATGCAAGAGGGAGACTTTAGGCAACAGTTTTATTTTCAACGCTTTTCTAGACATTAGAATCCAGCCTAATTGTGTCTAAGTTAAATATTCTTGCATGATAAATTAGGTGACATCTCCCATACAAATGAGTCTGACATCCAGCCTATAAAGTCATTGAAGGTACTGACAAAAAATAATATTCACTTTCTAACCAGTTAATGTAACTAAGGAATCAACTATGTTTATACAATGGCCGTAATAATGCATCTTTAGAATGTATACATATACATATACTAAGAGTTATTTGGAAATATAAATCCCACTGAACTTCCTTCTTTAAGTAAATGGTTATATTTTCTTTTGAGCCTAAACCTGTTAACAAAAAAAATAACGGGTATATGATGTTATGTATACACCAGCATAAATTATTACTCCTGTTTTCCCAACGCGAAAAGGTACACCACCTTTAGTTTTGGGAGATCGTTGTAGGACCAGACTTTATCCGTACAGAGAGAGAGAGAGAGAGAGAGAGAGAGAGAGAGAGAGAGAGAGAGAGAGAGAGAGAGAGAGAGTTTTACTGTCGGAAAGAAATATGTTTAATCGTGATATGCTTATGCATACATCACTACTTGACATCTTTGTCTTTCACTAAACGAGAACCGAGAATGAAAACTCAAGCAGAGTTTATTGGCAATAAGTCTTCTAAAACAAAGACCAGCCCCCAGTGCTGAAATCTCACTGAGAAATCGTTAGTTTTCCACTGAAGAAAATCTGATACAATTGACCATCTTCATTGCTGTTCGACCCTCGCCAGAGGGGAGGGTTAATTGATTCAATATTCTCGAACCTTCAAAAAAGTCATTCTGCTCTTGAATTTCAACGAAATATTTTGAAGTTATTTAACAATTACAGATTCATTCGGGCTTAGGTGAAAATATGGATAAATTAATATTATGAAGGAGATACAAGGTGAATTGCTAGTAAAGCATTGCAACTGACTGACCTAAGTCTTCGGAAACATAGACACGATATTGCAGCTGACATTTTGCAGTCGAGTCGCGTTACAGCAGCTAAACTTAAAATAATAACAACAGAAAATTTATTATAAGCTGTTTTCTTTATATTGCAGCACCTTGAACTTCCGTCGCTGCAATTTCTGAATCTAGAGAGAGAGAGAGAGAGAGAGAGAGAGAGAGAGAGAGAGAGAGAGAGAGAGAGAGAGAATTATTCATTGTGCGGTCTCAAAATACGCGTGAAAATTGGCACTCCTTGGAAAATATATATAGTTTTTTATCAGCATTTGTCATCAGTTATTATGAGAGAGAGAGAGAGAGAGAGAGAGAGAGAGAGAGAGAGAGAGAGAGAGAGAGAGAGAGAGGTTTGGGTTAAATAGGAATATTTTGATAACTTTGTTGAGGGAACTTTCTTGAATGAGTTTACCCAAAAGAACACTTTCCTTTAATCTAGTTTCGTGGGGATGGAGGCTTGGAATAGCCATGTTTATGATAGAGTAAATGTATTTTATTCTCTTGTTTGGAGATCTTGGCTAAATCAAGGTGCGATTCGCTTTTGTTTTTTTAACTCGAGACGAAAAAATGAGACCGACTTTTTCTTGGCAGTGAAGCCTTCATGTCAGGAAAGATCTATTTGCTTGTTTACTGTCACCTCGATTTAGAAAATAAATAAATAAATATAAATAAAATAATAAATAAATATTTCTACAGAAAACAAACAAAACAAAGACTTCCACTTCTTCTTCTTCTTCTTCTTCTTTACAGTCCAGAAGCGAAATGAGAACAGCTCACGCAAACACGAACAGAAAATTGTCAGGCTAATGCAAATTACACTCACTCAAAGCACGCACGCGCGCTCTCTCTCTCTCTCTTAAGAGAATGATCATCTGTGCTACCTGGCGTCGCCTCTACCACTTATCGCCACGAAGGATCGATCACGTGTTTTTGCAAGGCCGTCAATTCTCTGTAAACCTCAGGCATTTCAGAATGACTGGCTGTTACGACAGGACTCTTCGTTACCGGAAATATATATACGGCTATGAGGACCGTCGTATTTTTGGGCAGGAATGTAACGTTAACCCCTCATATTTTTTTGGGGAGGGAGGGCAATCTCCAGTAGGTGGGCACTATAAAGGAACTGTTTTCTTGCCTGTCTAAATCGGCAAAGGAATCTCTGATGATTCTTGCACGTTCCAAAGGAAAGTTTCAGCGGATGTCAGCATTGAAGAATCAGCTTAAATGTTCCGTATTGGTATGAATTATCTTTTTCTCTACTTTTCATTTTAATACTAATAAAAAGAAAACTGAAAACTCATTGACCTTTAGACTTTTTGTGTAAATGCCCTACGAATATATTCACAAATAAACATTATATAAATTTTCAGTTAATGTCAATATAACCATACAAACTAAATAAGCATTTTTAACATGAAGTATTTTCATTTTAATATGAAAAAGATTACTGACCATTGAATTTGTGTATAAATGAGCTAAATATATATGCAGATATAAACATTGTTTAAATTTTTAGTTAAATGTCAATGTATCCCCACAACCCAAATAAGCATGCTCAAATTGAACTATTAGATTTTGTTCATAAATGACCTAAAATATATGCACAAACACTGGACAAATTCTTAGTTAAATGTTAATATTTTCGAAATACTTTTAATACGTTCTTAACCACTTATAATTAACTGATAAGGGTTTTACTTGTAGTGAAAATCACACGAAATGAATTTGTTTTCATGAGAAGGATGTAATAAGTTAAACCACTGAACATTCCCTGGTGGATATCTGAAGCTTATTAATAAAAACATTATTCCAGGATTTGAGAAAACGATGGTAAAAAAACTGGTGCACTGTTGTCGAAGCCATAGTAAGTGTTTGAAAATCAAGTTATTATTATTATTATTATTATTATTATTATTATTATTATTATTATTATTATTATTACAATAAACCCTATTCCTATGGAACAAGCCCTTCAAAGGGGCCACTGACTTGAAATTCAAGAAGCTTGCAAAGAATATGGTGTTCATTAGAAAGAAGTAAGAGAAGGTAAAGGAAAATACAGAAAGAAGAGATTTCATTCATTAAAAAGAAAAGATAAATTAATAAATTAACGAATAGATAAAACGTCAATACTTCAAAGGAATTAGACAAAATATACTTGCACCCACCATTTAAATTTGTGTATGGGGTACACGCAAAGGCATACATTGATGATAAATCAAGAAAATACGCCTACCATGTACGCATTTATCACTAAAAAACTATAAAAAAGAAAACTTTGTACTCTAATCTCAGCAGGAATAACAGTATCATACATCAACGAGACTTCGGGAAAACGCAGTTGATATAAACAAACGACGTCATACGATTGTCGTACAACTGTTTCATCGCGTGACCAACAATCTTTCTGATATATCACTTGCCATGGAACGAATTGGAATAATCAGTCGGAACAGGTACACGAACCGAAAATATAATAATAAAAAACTATGATTCATCAGAAAACGCAGATTTGTCAGAGAGAGAGAGAGAGAGAGAGAGAGAGAGAGAGAGAGAGAGAGAGAGAGAGAGAGGAGAATGTTTCCACAGAACAGAAATATGAGAGTGGATGACACGCAGACATATGCGAACAGGAGAGGGATATTTATCTTGGTAAACTTTATTCGGTTATATACCAGCAACAAATGCCGTCCGTGGAGGAATGAATCAAGGTTAATAGTTTTGGGATAAATAACCGGAGGATAGAGACAGGTGCAAATAGACTGAGCATCCGAGTGACCGGAATCAACGAAAATAAATCAATTGAATGGACGTAATATGAACCAGTTTCTGTAAACTATTTAATCTAAAACGAAAAAGTACAGAATACATTTAAATATGCCACAGGAATAGTAATGAATAATAATAATGATAAACATTAATAATAGTATCTGCTCCTGTCAATAAATGGCCATACTTACATTAAATCAAAAAGAATAAAAAATTAGTGTTTAAATCCTTCATTCCTGGACATTTTGGATGAAAAAGAAACTGGAGAATGTTTCCAGAAAAACTGGAACTGGTTCTGGAGATAAAGATTTGACTCTCCTTCATAACTGATGACTGGGCCATTTATCTTTCTTAAAACTGTAAAGCGTTCATTCGAATATCAAAGCAATATGATATATATATACACACACATATATATATATATATATATATATATATATATATATATATATATATATATATATATATATATATATATATATATATGGATGAGATTAGTCGGGGAATGGGTGATAGTAGTTGGGGGAGTTATTGGAAGTAGGGAAGTAGATGGGAGTAGTTGGGGAGCTAGATAGGAGTAGTTGAGGGAGTGGATGGGAGTATTTGGGGTTAGTGTATGAGACTACTGGGGAAGTGAATGGGAGTAGCGGCAGAGTGGATAAAGAGTAGGTACGAACAAATGGGAGAAAGTGGGGAGTGCATGGGATAAGTGGTGGAGTGTATATATATATATATATATATATATATATATATATATATATATATATATATATATATATATATATATATATATGTATATATATATATATGTATATATATGTATGTATGTATATTATATAATATATATATATATATATACATATATATATATATATAAATATATATATATATATATATATATATATTTCAGAAAAGATGGCCACTACAATTTTAAAGGACACATATATGCATTTCATAGCTTCAATGCTTTAAGATGTGATGAAAGAATTTATGGAGTCAGAGGGAACTAGGTCGAGAGACTCGAGGTAAAATCTTTGTGTTCAACAAATAGTTTGATTCCTCAGCAATATTGCCAGTCAGGTGATCTTCCGAAGTGTTATGTATATTCGTGAGTACGTGCGTTAATTTGATCTAGATTACGCCAAAATCTGCCCTAAAAGTGAGTTTGATCGTTCATTAACGTGATAGAACTGCAGTTGTCTAGACGTAGCTTTGGAGAGGATCCAGGCTTTGAACGGCAGATAAGGTAGACTTTGAAATCTCTGTTTTTATGGGAGAAAATTGAACTTGTGATTTTTTACCATGATTTTCTAATCATTATGAACTTTTGAACTGGTGTGGGAGATTTAATATGAATATTCATACCTCTTTCATATTATTATTTTGTCATGTTACGTTTGCCATATCTTGGCTATGCATTTTACACTTTCCATTATTGTGTTTTGCATTTCATGTATTTTTGGGAGTTTTCTATCATGTTTGATTCTTCCGACAGATGTCTGTGGACAGATGTCGGTGGACAGTGTGGACTGTTTCGAATAACATGTGGTAGACTGTTTTTTTGACATGACTTTAATTATTGATTTGGGGAGTATGTGTGAGTTTGGATATTTTCAGGCTATTAGCCATAGTGAGACTTCTTTAATCAGAAGTGTTTTACAGTTCAGAGTTTAGTTATCTAACTCGATATTTCATTTATTATGCATTTTAATCTTTGCTTTGTTTTATTCATTTCTTGTTGGGTTATTTGAATAATAAACTTATTTTTGTAGAAACTATTGCGTTTCTTTAAATGGTCCATTTAATTGATTTGGTGAGAATGAGCGAGATTCGGGTGGGTGAACTTCGGAAAACGATGAGAGAGAGAGAGAGAGGCGATACACAGAGAGAGAGGGAGAGAGGTGATACACGGTGAGAGAGAGAGAGGGAGAGAGAGAGAGAGAGAGAGAGAGAAAGAGGAGAAAAATAGATGTAAGTGTTGCCGTGAGCGAACGTTCATACGCTTCCGTTTCATGATTAAAGATCGTTGGAGCACGTTACGTACACCTTCAAAAGGGTGTTAATTCTGTCCTCGTTACAGAATAAATTGGTTGGCAGCGGTGTTAGAATTAAATGTTGGCAGCGGGTGTCTTTTGATTTTAAATGGTGGCAGCATGATTTTAATGTCTTTAGTAATGGCGAAAGAGGGAGATTGCTAATAGACTAATTGGTAACGTTGATGCCCAAGGCATAGGCGACTTCACCTAAGAGCTAAGGCGACGGGTCAGTGTTGAATGACTGAGTAGGTCGTGATTACGTGTGAAATACGGGGAACCTTTCCTTTTTTTTTTTCTTTCCGTTTCTATTCGAGTACTGGGAGTGGGGAGTTGTGAAATAGATCTGGATGATCTCTAGAGCAATTTTGGGGTTAACAAAATACCCAAATAAGTGTGAATAGTGGCGATTGTGAGTTGATTACGCAAAGTGATTATTCAACAATAATCGCGCTTGGTGTCCTTTTTGCTGAGCCGTCGAATGGGTGACGTCACAGGTTAGCAAGTTGAGAGATAGGTACTTCGTTTTCTGTTTCAAAATTGGTAAGTACCCCATTCTCGTAAGTTGCGCAGAACGCCGTTTTCTATTCTTCTTTTAGAGGGGGTAACTTGTGCCTTTCTCTAGTGTTCTTTTTGGTTTCTTTATTTTATGTTGTTACGCTCAGAGCGTGTGATTACTCACAAAATGCCGGACGATGCAGCAAGCACATCCCAATCAATTGTGGTGCATAAAGTGACGAACATTTGTGGGGAATTACAAATTTTAAAGGGTTAGTGGACGGAAAGCCAACCCAAAATATAGAAACTTTCATTGAGTCAGTGAACAATTATCTGAATTCCAAGAAAATTACGAATGGCGCTGAAGCTTTAACAGAGGCTAAATCATTTCTGGATTTAGATAAAGGAGATATTGGGAAACGAGCACGCAGTTTCGGGTTCAGAAGGTGTAAAACTTGGAATGAACTGCAGAAATTTCTACGAGCTACTTATGGCGGAGTTCAACGTGAATGTGCAGTTCGGAATTTGCGAGAGTTTCTCAAAATAAAGAAGGGCAATGATTCACTAGTCACATACAGTGCGAATTTATTTGATGCAGTAGTTGAGTTAAAGAAATCTATAACAGGTTCTCCATGGGTAACTGGAAATAATATCTCCTTAGATAATTTTGAAAGATTGTTACACTTTGCTTGCCTTTTAACGTCGGTCCCAGATGTAATTGTAGATAGTTTTGATAAGAGAATTGATCAGGATACAGACGAATCCTTTTTGTTTGCACAGATTAACAAAAATCTAGCAAAATGCCCGACACTGGACAGTAGTTTTGTACAGGGAGGTGCAAAGATGTCAGCTGCGGTTTCCAAACCACAGAATAATGATAGTCGCTCGCATTCGGGAAATGATGCAACAGCGAAGACATGTGCACGAAGTAGAATCGAAGAAAATTCCAGAGAGATCAGTCACAACGATACGTTGTTTTAATTGTGATAAAATAGGCCATAGTAAATCAAATTGCAGAGTGAGATATTGTTCAGTTTGCAAATCTTCAGATCATGGATGGAGATTTTGCCCAGCCACAAAGAGTAGAGATTATTCAGGAAGTCACGGGGAGGTTTTTTTCTAGATATGACAGGAGAATTCCACATGATGCAAGTTCTAGATACACAAAGGAACAGCAGAATTTTCACAAGATAAGTTCGAAAACGGACACAGGATAATGACTAATCAGGTCGTAGAGTCACTAGAACCTAGGCCGATTGTACGTGGATTCTCTAATGGCAATGAAATTCATATTTTCATTGATTCTGGTAGCTCAGTTAACTTAGTAAATGCTGACCTTTTTCACTCGAGGTTTCCAGAGTGCAAATTAGTCCCTTCTAGTGAGACAGTGTGTGATGTACAAGCGAGGAAACTGAATATTTTAGGTTCGTCATTTCTTACGCTTTGTATCGGTGGAAAGACAATAGTAGAACCATTTTTGGTCATAGAAGGATTAGCCTTAGGTGAAATGGTTTTGCTAGGACACCCTTCTTGTATGCGACATAACATCAACATTCTTACGGGAGTTCAGGGGATTACAATAGGTGAGTCAGGTTGTTTTGTTCCATATATACACAGGAAAAAAACTTGTGAGAAACTTAAGACACAGTCTGAGACATGTGTAACACAGTCATTAGAGAGTGAAGATATTCCGCAAAGATCTTTCAAAGGATTTTTGTTGGAAGATGTTGAATTGCAACCGCGAGTTCCTACATTAGTTAAAGTGTCGCTGAAAGAGAAAAATTTTCCTTCTCAAGTGTGCGTTGTTGAGGGAACCGAGAAATTCAAAGACGTTGTGAGTACGGTGTCAGTGAATGAAATTTCAGTCGCAGGCGTGACTTCAGTAGAATTAGTTAGCTATCAAGACTCAGTGAAAAAATATCACAAGGGTACTTATGTAATTGATTTTGAAGAGTTTAATGAAGAGCATAAATTAGTGAGTTTTTGTGGAGACGGGAATATGTTTCCTAACAAGGAGCAACAGTTCCGAAGTCAGGTTCTACATGAACATTTGGCTAAAGTTGATTATCCTGAATATTCAGATAAAGTAGAGAAAGTGTTGAAAGAATATCTAGATATTATTGCTTTGAAAGGAGATAAATTAGGAGTTACAGATGTTTTAGAACATTCAATCCGCCTAGAAAAGGGTACAAATCCCATATATATTCCAGCATATCGAATTCCTTTTAAGATCAGAGAAGAAGTAGAAAAAGAAGTTCAGAGGTGGGAGTCGGAAGGCATTATTAGACCGTCCAATTCTCCGTTTAATTTTCCTTTGCTTGCAGTTCCTAAGAAAGACGGTAGTATCAGAGTTTGTGTAGATTTTCGTAAATTGAATGAAAAAACATGCCCAGATAGATATCCGGTAGCTTGTTTGCCTGATTTGTTTGTTGAGATCGGTGGCAAGAATATATATTCATCTATAGATCTTATGCAAGGGTTTTTACAGGTTCCCCTTTGTGAGAGTAGCCGTAAATATACAGCATTTTCGGTACCAAAGGGACATTACGAGTTTAATAGGATGCCTTTTGGATTACAAGGGTCCCCAATAACATTTACTAGACTGGTTAACACAGTACTTCATGGCTTGTTAGGAAAGTCGGTGTTTGTGTACATGGATGATATTCTCATATGCACAGATACAATTGAAGAACATCTAAAGGTGTTAAAAGAAGTCCTCAAGCGATTACGGTTCGCTGGGTTAAAGGTCAAATTGGCCAAATGTGAGTTTCTGAAGAGAAAATTGTCTATTTAGGACATGTTATCTCTAAAGAGGAGTTAGAGTGAATGATGAGAAAGTTAAAGCCATTGTGAATTTTCCAGTTCCCAAAACCAGGAAACAGATTCGTTCGTTCCTAGGTATGTCGGGTTTCTTTCGCCGTTTTGTGCGGAATTTTTCTACAATAGCGTCTCCATTGACAGATTTGTTACGAGAAGACGTTAAGTTTGTTTGGGGTGATAGTCAACAATTAGCTTTTGAGAAGCTTAAGAACGCTTTGGTGAACCCACCAGTTTTGAAGTTTCCAGATTTTAGTCAACCGTTCACCTTAGTGACTGACGCGAGTCAGGAAGGTATAGGTGCGTGTTTGATGCAGAAATTTGAAGGGAAATTACACCCAATTGCTTTTTATAGCAGAAAGTTCAAAACGCGTGGTAGTAACGAAAGGCTGATGTCAGTTGTGGACAAGGAGGCTTTCGCGCAGTCGTCTCTAGCCTTGTTCATTTTAAGATGTTGTTGTTGGGAAATAAAGTTGAGATTTTTACAGATCATCAACCGTTGTTAGAGCTTTTAATAAGCCAAATTTGTCGCCCAAGAGAGCACGTTGGTTCCTAACATTGAGAGATTTTGATGCAAACCTCAAATACATTGAAGGTAAGCATAATGTAGTTGCAGATGCATTGAGCAGATATTTTCCGGTCGAGGATGAGGAAATACACACCGAATCCTGTGTGGGTGAAGAGAGTAAATATTTGGTGTCTAATGTCTCTGATATTAGTAGTTCTGAGAGATCGCATGTAGAGGACATACACGTTCCTACAGTGCATACTTCGGGGAGAAATAGTGAGTCGGCAGTCTCGGGAGAGATTGTTATTCGTGATAGTGAGAGTAACGCAGTGTGTTATATTACGGGTGAAAATGTCACTTGGGACATAGGCTTGCTGGAACAAAAGCAAGATGAAGATAAATTGTTGTCAGATGCTAAGGCATTTCTTAGGGAGTTTCACCGAAGAAAGGGTATAAGTTGCCTTTTTCTGGTCTAGAGTTGGAGAATAATTTATTGGTGAGAAAAGTTAAGTATAACTTGCGAAGTACTCGAAGCATGGGTGAGATTACACAAATCATCGTGCCAGAGAGTCTAGTACCACAAGTTCTAGACATTGTACATTGTAAATTTGGTTCTCCTCATTTGGGGTAGACAAGACGTATGAAAACGTCAGGTCAAAGTTCTTTTGGAAAAATATGTTTTCCGCAGTAGAAGCCTTTGTGAAGAAGTGTGCTATTTGCAATGCGAATAAGCCAGCGACGACAGTGTCGTGTCGTTTGGGTTCATATCCCATACCACATAGGCCGTTTCAGAGAGTGCATATGGATATTCTGGGTAACTTCTCAGAGTCCGCTTATGGTTATAGACATTTATTAGTAGTTGTTGATGAGTTGACTCGCTTTGTCGAGATTTTCCCACTGAAATACAAATCAGCTGAGGAAGTTGCTATAGCGTTTTTTAAGGGGATAATTTGTCGATATGGTGTTCCTGAATGTCTGATCACAGACAATGGTAGGGAGTTTATTAATAAGACTTTAGACGGTCTTGCTAATTTGTTGGGGATAAAGAAAGTATCTATAATCCCGTATAGACCTGAAGCGAATGGGTTGTGTGAGAGGGCGAATCGGAAAGTAATCGAAGCTTTGCGCATGACGGTGGGAGGTTCCGATACACATTGGGACAGATCTTTGGATGAAGTGCGATATAGTATCAATACTATGATGAATGACACAATTAAGATATCTCCAGCAGAAGCTTTGTATGGATACAAGTTGAAAGGACCTTTTGATTTGTTACCAGAGTGTGTTCAGGGTGATGTTACGGTCACTTCATTGATAAATACAGCGAGAAAAGATTTGCACGTATCAGTAAAGAACTTGAACTTAGTTCGCGTGCAATGGTAGAGAAAAGTAACACGAAATCGAGGGGAGTAGCTTTTTCGATGGGTGATAGAGTGTTTGTTAAAGTGAATGTTCGGAATGATCTGAATTATAAATTAAGTCCGAAGTTCCACGGACCTTTTGAGATTGTAGAGATCAAAAGAGGGAATAGATTTGTAGTTAAAGATGTAAACACTGGAGTGACGAAATTGACCCATATTTCGAAGTTGAAGAAAGTTGGGATGTAATGGAACGTTTATGTGTAGTTAGAGGGATAAATGGGTTGATATTTGTATATATATGATATTTATTTTTTTTTTTTTTTTCTCTTGTTCATTTTAGATGTTGAAGTTCTTAGTCATTTGTTTTCGAATGATTTTAGAAATTGAGACATGGGCTAATTTCATACGAGATTTGACCCAGGTGTGAGTGTGTTAGTGTGTTATTGTGTTATGATGTATTTTATCATCTGACGCAATATGGGTGTTGTTTAGGATTTTTTGGGGGGGAGGTACTTAGTATATCGGACCGAACAAGTCTGATCCTTTTTTTTTCGAGTTGGGAGATCGTATTTGAGTGTTTGGATTTTTTTTCCAGTTTCTTTTTTTTTTAAATAAAGGGAGCTGTATTGTGAGTAGTTATAGTTGTTAAGATCATGGGAGCGATTGCCATTACGTCAATTGCTATTTTGTTGAGAGTTAGTCAGGTGTTGCGAAATATTTGCTAACCAGAGTAGAACTTTCATGTCTTTTACGAGACATGATACCTTTTGGTGTTTAGATAGGATTCTCGAGTATTTTTTTTCTGTTGGATAGAATTTTTTTTATGAGTGAGTTCCGTAGAGTTGTTGTGCTTAATAGTGAGTTGACTGTGATTATTCTGAGATACAAACTTGGAATTAGTTCACATTGTGAGTGTTTGCTTTTGCATTAGTGGTTCTGTTTGGTTCAGTAACATGAAACCTTTTTGTTATTAGACCTTTTTCGAGTGTTTTTGGGAGACTCAGTAGTGACATGGGATAGAGTAGAGACCATGTTCATTTTGGGAGATCAATGTCAAGGTTCGGGAGTTGATTGTAAGACGAGTTGTGCTTTAGTTAGAGAGAGGTGTGTGTGTGACAGTAGTATTTTCCAGTTGCGAGTTGTGTCTGTGGGTGGTTGTGAATTATCATTAGTTCATAGACAGACTCCGACAGAATGTGACTTTAGACAGTTCCTGCGAGATTACCACATTGAGTCCACCAGTACTCTTCCTGCCGTGTTTTTACAAGGAGTATGCAGTTACAATGATGTGCCAGAGCAACAAGTCGACGACATTCGTTCATCGAGGGTCCGAGCAGTTTGATTCATCCTGCAGAATCCTGTCTACGGACTTTCTCGTACTTAGCCGTGCTGTATTCAACAGTTCCGAGAAGATAATTATGCGTCATATGCATAACGAGCATTTGGTAGTGGAGGTACCTACAACCAAGGTGCCAATGACGGTTCCACCGTTGGAAGACATTGACGATTCCGTGATGTTCCAGTATCAAGAATATATTATGCCGACAATTTTAATTGTCTTAATAGCTATTTTACTGATAATTCTTGTTGTGGGAGTAGTAAAGCTTATTCGTGTTTGTAAGATTACATGTAAAGGCTCTAAGAACTCAACCCCAGTGACTTTGGAAGTGCGTCATGAGAGCAGTCCTTAAAGCTGCAGTGCAGTAGACATTGCTAATTGAGCATAGCTCTATTTTATTATGTTTTATACATATGCTTTTGTTTTAGTTTGCCGTTAAGGAGAGCGAGACGCTCTTATGTGGTGGCCGAGCTCTATTTCAGAAAAGATGGCCGCTACAATTTTAAAGGACACATATATGCATTTCATAGCTTCAATGCTTTAAGATGTGATGAAAGAATTTATGGAGTCAGAGGGAACTAGGTCGAGAGACTCGAGGTAAAATCTTTGTGTTCAACAAATAGTTTGATTCCTCAGCAATATTGCCAGTCAGGTGATCTTCCGAAGTGTTATGTATATTCGTGAGTACGTGCGTTAATTTGATCTAGATTACGCCAAAATCTGCCCTAAAAGTGAGTTTGATCGTTCATTAACGTGATAGAACTGCAGTTGTCTAGACGTAGCTTTGGAGAGGATCCAGGCTTTGAACGGCAGATAAGGTAGACTTTGAAATCTCTGTTTTTATGGGAGAAAATTGAACTTGTGATTTTTACTATGATTTTCTAATCATTATGAACTTTTGAACTGGTGTGGGAGATTTAATATGAATATTCATACCTCTTTCATATTATTATTTTGTCATGTTACGTTTGCCATATCTTGGCTATGCATTTTACACTTTCCATTATTGTGTTTTGCATTTCATGTATTTTTGGGAGTTTTCTATCATGTTTGATTCTTCCGACAGATGTCTGTGGACAGATGTCGGTGGACAGTGTGGACTGTTTCGAATAACATGTGGTAGACTGTTTTTTTGACATGACTTTAATTATTGATTTGGGGAGTATGTGTGAGTTTGGATATTTTCAGGCTATTAGCCATAGTGAGACTTCTTTAATCAGAAGTGTTTTGCAGTTCAGAGTTTAGTTATCTAACTCGATATTTCATTTATTATGCATTTTAATCTTTGCTTTGTTTTATTCATTTCTTGTTGGGTTATTTGAATAATAAACTTATTTTTGTAGAAACTATTGCGTTTCTTTAAATGGTCCATTTAATTGATTTGGTGAGAATGAGTGAGATTCGGGTGGGTGAACTTCGGAAAACGATGAGAGAGAGAGAGAGAGGCGATACACAGAGAGAGAGGGAGAGAGGTGATACACGGTGAGAGAGAGAGAGGGAGAGAGAGAGAGAGAGAGAGAGAAAGAGGAGAAAAATAGATGTAAGTGTTGCCGTGAGCGAACGTTCATACGCCTTTTTCATGATTAAAGATCGTTGGAGCACGTTACGTACACTTTCAAAAGGGTGTTAATTCTGTCCTCGTTACATATATATATATATATATATATATATATATATATCCCATCCACTCCACCACTTATCCCATGCACTCCCCCACTTTCTCCCATCTGTTCCTACCTACTCTTTATCCACTCTGCCGCTACTCCCATTCACTTCCCCCCAGTAGTCTCATTCACTAACCCCAAGTACTCGCATCCACTCCCTCAACTACTCCTATCTAGCTCCCCAACGACTCCCATCTACTTCCCTACTTCCAATAACTCCCCCAGCTACTATCACCCACTCCCCAACTAATCTCATCCATTCACCCAGACTACTCCCATCTACTCCCCTGCTTACAATCACTCCTCCCAACTTCTTCCATCCACTACCCTGCTTTCATCCACTCCTCTTATCCACTCCCCCGAAACTACTACCATCTACTCTATCACTGCTCCAATCTACACTACCATCCACTCACCTCAACTACTCCCATCCACTCCCCAACTACTCCCTTCAAATCTCCTCTAATCCCATCCACTTCACACCTAATCCCATCCATGCTCCCTACTCCCATGTGCTCCCACCTTCATCCAATCACCCCTCCTACTACTCCCATCCTCTCCCCAACTACTGTACTCTCATCCACTCCCTCCACTACACCAATCCAGTTGCTCCACTATTCCCATCCACTACCTCCACTACTTCATTCCAACCCCCAAATACTCCCATCCACTTCTTAACTATTCCCATTCACTCCCAGTTTTCTCTCATCCACTCTCCCAACTACTTCCATCCACTCCTTCCACAACTCTCATCCACTCCTTCCACTACTCCAATCCACTTACACAACTACTCCCATCCACTACTCCATTCCTTGACTACTCCAATTCACTCCCCATCTACTTTTTTCCACTCTCCCAACTATTTCCATGCACTCCTTAACTACTCCCATTCCCTCGTTCCATTACTCCCATCCACTCGCATAACTACTTTCATCCACTCACACAACTACTCCCAGCCATTTCCCCTACTACTACCATCCACTCTCCAACTAATCCCATCCACTCCCAAACTTTCCCATCCACTCCCAAACTACTCCTATTCACTCCCTCCACTACTCCCATCCAATACCCCACCACTCCCAACTACTCCCATTCACTTCCCAACTACTCCAATCTACTCACCGCCCCCCCTATTTCCATCCACTCCTTAACTACTTCCATCCACTCGCCAAATACTCTCATCCATTCTACAACTATTCCAATCCACTCCCCCTATTTCCATCCACTCCTTAACTACTCCCATCCACTCCCCCAAATACTCCCATCCATTTTACAACTATTCCAATCCACTCCCCCGACTCCCGGCTATTCAGCGGTAAAGACAAAGAAAAAGGGAGTTGGAGCGGTTGAACAGCGAGATGAAGAGATGCAGAAAATAAAGGAGATGAAGTATCAGGATCTAAAGGTGGAATTGCACTACGTGGTAACAGTTAGAGGTGTTGGACAGCAGAAACGAATAAAGAAACAGGGAACGGAGGTAAAGTAAAAGGCTACAAAAAAGTGGGTGTAGTTCGGTGCTGAACGGACGCTTCAAACACCCTTTTGTAATGCTTACAGTGCACTGAATGAGGCGTACTGAGGGCAATACCCTCCTATAGCGGCCCAGCTTTAGGTATCAGGTAAATAGCAAACAGCCTCTATCATATGTACGCACCAAAAGAAGAAGAAGAAGAAGAAGAAGAAGAAGAAGAAGAAGAAGAAGAAGAAGAAGGGAGAGAATAATTACAGAGCGGAAATGAGAACAGATGTCTTCAACGATTCCTAATACTCTCGCTTTATCGTTCCTGGGATGGGATGCGGGAATCGCTGGGAACAGTTATTCCTGGGAGTAACTGGAATCTCCTCACAGACAGAAGAAAAGGGAGGTGGAATTGCAGGAATGTTCCACTTACTTTCCTCAAGTTGGAACTCTTTCACCTTTATGTGTGTATGTATTTATTGATATTTGTATGTATGTATGTAATGTATGTATGTACGTATGTATGTATGTATGTATGCAGTCTAAGTTACATCGATCAAATGATAATTAATCTATACTTCTCTTTGTGCTATAGCGTTGAAACAGCTATTAGTTTCAATAATAATAATAATAATAATAATAATAATAATAATAATAATAATAATAATAATAATAATAATGTCACTTGTATTACCATTGTTAATGTTGAACAATCTAAATAGTAAAAAGTGAGATTCAGTTGGTCAGACAACAGAAAAATGAAGAACAAAAGTAGATTCAAACAAAACGAAATTTTTAATAGGTAAAAATTATTTATAGTTTAAACTTTACGGCAATTATGTAATTCTTCTACAAGATATTATGCTCAGGTGGCTGTATGTATCTTAAGAACATTACTGTTTGCATTCACAGCGTATAACAGATAACTGTTTATATACCTTAAATAAACCTAGGCTTGTTTTTTCTAAGTGTCGTATAATTGGATTGGTCTGAATTCCAATGACATTTTATTCTGTTTAGGTCAAATAACTTAAAATAATTTACAATTTTCATTCACAGTGTATGACAGATAATTCGTGCGTATATATATTTGCTAAACCTATGTTCATTTGTTCTTTTTTTCGTAACTTTCCTTTGGAATGAATTCCAAAGATATTTGATTCTTTTTAGGCCAAATTTGAAAATATTTTCCCATTGGCAGTTAGCTGTGGTATAATTTAAACTACAAATAATTTTTTACCTATTAACAATTCCGTTTTGTTTGAATTCATTTTTTTTATTCTTCATTAGTCTGTTTTCTGACCAAGGGAATATTCCTTCTTTTTATTAATATTGCTTAATATTAGCAATGGGAATACCAGTATTATTATTATTATTATTATTATTATTATTATTATTATTATTATTATTATTATTACTGAAAATAATACATGTTTCAACTCCCCTGCCCTTAGAGGTGATCTCCCAAATTATTATTATTATTATTATTATTATTATTATTATTATTATTATTATTATTATTATTATTATTATGTTTGAAGACGAAGATTTTTCCAACAATGGTGATATTATTAAAATGATAAGATAAATAAGAATAGCCAAATTCTTTGGGGAATAATTTGATATTTCCTTAAACCTCGATTCCTCATTCCACATTTTGATACATCAAAAACTTCCAATTAAATATCTTCAGAAAAGAACAAGATAAAGAAAGTGAGTTTCCTACGCTGAATAACAGGAGTTATTCATTTTCATTATGAAGAGAAAATGTAGAGAAACAAACTCCCCACTCACTGAAATTGAAATAGATTACATATAAAAATAATTACTGTCATTACTAAATTGAATAACAGGAGATATTCACTTGCATTACTAAGAAAAAAGAGAATGAAATCATTACACTGAACAACAAGAGTAATTAACTTTCATTATATAAACAAAGAGTGAATTATTACATTGAATAACAAGAGTTACTCATTTTCATTATAAAGAAAAAAAGAATAAAAAGGAACTCCCCAGTCACTTAAACTGAAACAGATTATACATAAAATATAATTACGGTTATTAAGAGAGACGAAAAAGAGATGAAATCTCCCTCCAGTATATAATCACCATGATAAAGATTTTCTGAGACTTCTTCATCTTGTCAGTGATTGCTCGTACCAACGTGAGCATATGCTCATATGTCTACATATATAAAGCACACATACGTTTGCGCATCTAGCCGATGATTCCTGACATGAACTGTGTATTACTCATTAAAATAAGGCAGAAATTCTGAGAAGACATGATCGTATTCCTGTATTGGGCTTCTTTGAAACGAAGGAGAAAACAAACTTCTTAGGGACGAAAACTTTCTTTCTTGAAAGCTTGGTCGATTTCTCCAGAGGATGGGGTCTATCGATGACCATTAACTTTCTTCCGATCGCGTTTCACCGAAATGGACAGTATCGGAGCGCAGAGACAGACAGACAGAGTGACAGAAAGATATATATATATATATATATATATATATATATATATATATATATATATATATATATAAAATATATATATATATATATATATATATATATATATATATATATATGTATATATATATATATATATATATATATATATATATATATAATTAACATCATTATAAAGCAAACACAAGTACTATTTCCAAAACATTTGAATGGGTTAGAATTCCTGGAAATATTCCAGGAATTTTTCACTTGACAAAATTTTGACCATGGACTAATCATCTCATCCAAAAAATCAGTCCTCTGACACTTGTAACAGACCAGAGGAATCAAATGTTAGCAGCAGAGTCACAGTCAGCAACGAAAAACACAGAAGAAGAAGAAGAAGAATAGCTTCTGAAATCTGAATTCTGTTCAGCCTTTGCTTCACTTATGGGAAAACAAAAATGACTTCTGAATATTCAGTTAAGGAGGCGATTGTAAAGAGGAGGCAGGAAGAAGGAGCGACTGATATTAGTGAATAATAGTGAATCATAATGGCTTATTAGTACAGGTAAATTTGATATTAATATTGAATAATAATGTCTTATTAGTACAGGTAAATTTGATATTAAAAGCAATTGGAAAAAATATGATTCCTAGACATATAGTTAAGGATATGATTATAAATAGTAGCCAGGAAGAGGGAGCGACAGATATTAGTAAATAAGAGTAAAGGTAAATCTGACATCAAAAGCAATTAGAAGGAACTGGGTAAAGCCTAAGAAAATCATCATTCGTCTTATGTGTCGAATATTTAGTTTCTTCATTTATCTCCCACTAGAATATATTATATAAGGCTTGCAGTGATAATCATATAGTAATAAATTCTGAGAATTCGAGAAGTGGAGTTGATTATGAAAACACACACAAACACATATATATATATATACATACATACACACATTTATATATATATATATACATTAATATATATATATATATATATATATATATATATATATATATATATATATATATATATATATATATATATATATATTTTTTATATATATATATATATATATATATATATATATATATATATATATATATATATATATATATATATATATATATATTAAGATGTATATAAAGACAGAATCTAGGAAGATATTAGTGAATAATAATTAATAATAGTGGCGTAGTAGTACAGGTTAATCGGATATTAAAAGCACGTAGCTGGAACTTAGTAAAACCTGCTGAAATCATTAGTCTAATTACTGTCGATTCGATTCAATTTGACTAAGAAATTCTGCCTCATCTGTAGTCTGAAGGAATCTCAATAGATTGTTTATTTATCAGGGCCTTTGCCGCAAAATGAACCAAAACAATCTCCCTTTACAACGAAGGCCCCTGTCTAATAGATAAGACTCCAACCCAGGGTCTGAAAGGAAGTTCTTCTCCTGAAGAGAAGATTCTGCAGACGAGGTACAATCTTCAGGATATGTTAAGACCAATCAGAACCTCTCAAGGGACTGGGTCAAGGCCATGGAACATTGGGTTCCTCAGAGGAAGGAATATTTTCTCTCTCTCTCTCTTTTGGACACATTCCTTTGCTCACTCACTTTCACTGACAAAATTCATCTCCTAGTTCCGGCTTAATTAAATGAGAAATGAAATACACACACACACATATATAACTTATTATATAGACTATATATATGTGTATATATATATATATATATATATATATATATATATATATATATATATATATATATATATATATATATATAGATGCTATATATATTGTACATGTGTAAGCAAACAATCATGCCGCAGACAGATGTAATCTAAATAATCCTACTAAAAGACTCAAATGAGCAATACATTAAACCCAAAGTTATTAATAGAAAGGAAAAGATAAACGACTGAAATATTTCAGCTCGGGAATTCCAGAGCAGGTCAATGTCCAGCCATTAATTGATTCCAGTTCATTACTAAAAAAAAAAAAGATATTAAGCGCTTTATGTACAAATGTTGTCATCAGCGGTAATTACTCGGAAAAATTACAATGGAAATTAATTACAGCTTTTATGAAGGCTCAGCATAATTCCAGCCTGAATTCTGCTGAAATTGGTAATTGAAAAATTTATTTCAAAACCTGTTTTACTTAAAAAAGTTTATTTTTGAGGATTTGGTCTATGAAACTCGGCTGAGCTACTTCCGGCCTTCACTTCCGGTGCACGGAGATGAAGATGCGATTATATTCATGTGTATAAAGTATTTGCTTAAGTTTAAGAGCAAAGAAATACTTGGAAACATATATAAAAAACAAACCTTTAGTAAACAAAAACATGCATAAGAAAAGCACAAACAAGTTAGTGCACAAACAATGGCACAAATGCATACCGGGGTTATCATGGATTATACACATACACACACAAACACATACGTACTTACATTTATACATACATACATACACACACACACACACACACACACACATATATATATATATATTGTCAGTATGTGTTTAATTTAACGTAAATTAATTTGTTTTGAATAAGCCACTTTGGCAGTAATTATTCTTTTGGAACGTAATGACCCTGTTTCCTCCTCCCCGACATTTCTGACTTGTTGTATAGTTTTAATTACAATGAGCTTGTTTTATTTTCACGTTTGGTTTTGGCTTCTCATCCGGAGCTGTATTCGGCGCTGTCTCACGAGGACTGAGGGAGTTGTTTTCTGGACCTTTAGCATTGTGTAGGCCTGCCTTATGATTGGATTATCTCTGGATTGCAATACATACCTTTCTACAGCTGCTGCTTCTGTCCTCTTTTGGGAGATTGATTTTTCCGTCAGGCTACGCCCTTGGTCCAGTAAAACTGCCAAGGGACCCTCTCTGCCAACTGGTAATGTGATTGTCCCCTCGGACGGCCGTGTCCGTTGATCGTCTTGCGACGTAAAAGTGATTATTTAATCAGTCTGCGCCCTTTGTCCAGTTATTTCCCTTGCCAGGGGACCTCTCTTACGTTTGGTAAGGTCTCAAGAAAATATATTATTATCCTCGACCAGTGATTTGAAGGCTGCGTTAGCCACTTCTTATGTTTAGAGCTCAACTTAAGGGAAGCAATTTATTTTTTTTTTTATAAACATTTAGTCTGTAACAAGTTAGGTTATTCTGTCTTTTCGACATTCTATTACTTTCAGGGCCCTCTCTTTAAGGTGTAATTGCATAGTCTGTCTTAATTTGGTGTAAGTGTGTTTATTCGATGTTTTCAGTGTGTGGTTGATTTTTGTGTTTATTTAATGTATTTTGTAAGAGGCTCAGTGGTCATTTCTTTCTAAAAGTTTGTATTAAATATTAAGGTTTTATTTTCGGTTTTACTTTATCCTCCTTGATTCCATCTCTGTAAACTCTGTTGCAGCCATTCCACCTATTGTGGACTTGGTCGCTTGTGACTTCATTTGTGTTTTAAGAGACTAGTGTATGTTTGATGGGCGTGGGCCCATAACAATATATATATATATATATATATATTTATATATATATATATAATATATTTATATATATATATATATATATATATATATATATATATATAAATTGTCAAAAGTAAAACTTCTCAACATCATCTCATCTGTCAATAATGTAGTGTAAAGAATATTCACCACTGCCTGGGAGAAATGCTTTAATCGCCTTTTCTTGTTCAAGTGACTGCTGGGACCTTCAATTCCAGGTGCTGATCCAGTAGGAGTGGAAATCTTCGCCTGAGACAAGTCAGCTGGCAGAGAGGCAAAGACTGACCATGTACTCGCCGCCATCTTGGAATCTGACCCATACAGCCACATGTGGGCAGTGACATGCCGTCATACCGACACCAGCGCCATCTACGAAGAGCAGGATCATAATCCCCGGAGGCTAGAGAGTATAAAAGACCTCTCTTTTGTACTCAATCTTAGAATTTGTCGGATGCTTCGCCAGGACTCTTGTCCTTTCCCTTGCTCTATTGAACTGGCCCTTCTGGATGCAAGTGGCTGCCGGGAGCCATAGTAACTTTTGCTGTGACCTTATTCACTTGCCCTCCCCATCACTGGCCCCCCCTGAAGACAAGGAAAATCATCTCTTGCTTAAGGTAAAGTGCCGAATTTAAGGTTCTTTTAGCTAGTCACGCCCCTGTCAGCCTATAACTGTTTTCCTTTTTCTTAGTGAGATATTCCTACAGTGAGACCTGTACTGCTTTTTATAGTTGTGCTGTTTAATTTGCCAAGCACTGAAGTGAAGTGTAACATAATCGCTAATATGTGAGTTATCGGAATCGAGTTCAGTCCAGGCACCTTCTGTGTAATTCCTCGAATCATTAATTATTAAAGTGTTATTTTTGGTTGAGTAACATAGTGTTTTGATTACAGATTAGGAGTAGTCAGCTGTGGATCTGTGCATCATCTTGTGTGTGTAGTGACACCACACCATTTAGGACGCCCTTTGAAGCAGGCTCCCATTGTCTCTTCAAGCAAGTCCCAGTCACTTGCTTCTTTCATCTTGTATTACGGGACCTTGTCTGCCCGTCCCAGTTATGCTGCCATTCTTCTGATATGTGTTTTCTTTTGTAAATATAATTAATTAAGTTAAACCCAAGAGTTTACCTAATCACTCCCCTTGTGAAGTAGGCCCTCAGCCGTGTTTTGATGTATATGTTTTTACCTAACCTCAAGGCCAGAATTCAAATTTGTGTTATTCAAGGTAAGTTGCGTATATCCCTAGTGTAACCCATTGGTTAAACTACAGTAGATCTCCCAGCTAAAAATATATCAATATATATATATATATATATATATATATATATATATATATATATATATATATATATATATATATATATATATATATATATATATATGAAAATTTGCTATGCATTTCCCACTGAATTTCCACCGGAACTAAGAGATGAATTTTATCAGCGAATGTGAGTGAGCAAAGGGGTGTGTCAGAGAGAGAGAGAGAGAGAGAGAGAGAGAGAGAGAGAGAGAGAGAGAGAGAGAGAGAGAGAGAGAGACTCACTGCTGTCTTGTCTAGTCTTCCCCAAATTTAATCAACGACGAGAGAAAAAAAATTCAGAACAGCAATAAAGAACTTCTCATCTCCTGTTGCACCTGCAATTCCTCTCCCGTTTCCTCCTCGAGAGGATTTGTAATGCCAGCACTCAGACAGACAGACAGGAGCTGTTGCCCGAGGGGTCTTCAAACCTTATTAGGTTCTTCTCCTCCTCCTCTGCAGAGAGGGAAAAATATTTAACCTCTTAAAAGGTTTTTCATATATTTCCTTGTAGATGGAGTCGACTCTTTGTGTTGTTTTAAAAATAAGCGGTTTTCCTTTGTTTAAGAAGAAAATGTTTTATTTCATATATTTAATAATCAGTCATACATACTTTATCAGTATGATTAAAAATAAACAGAGAGAGAGAGAGAGAGAGAGAGAGAGAGAAGAAGAAGAAGAAGAGAAGAAGAAGAAGAAGAATAAAGAGAAAAAGAGGCAGTCTTATCAACCATCCCAAAACCCACTATATATAAAATATCTGGCCCCTTGGCTAAACATATTTCTCGTTCCATCATCTCTCCACTTTCACGCTTTCATTCCTTCCTTCCTTCTACGCCCAAGTGCCGCAAATACGCCCATTTAACGCTCGATCAGCGGCTGATATAGAGCAGAGATTCGAGCTCAGTATCAGTTTTACCCAGGAACGATTTTCGTGGTTTTACGAGGGAAAAGAGATCGGTTATTCTCTGAGGATGGAAGGCGGTTCTCAGCTCTTAAGTACACGGTGGGGAAATGGCTGGTCTTTACAAGGGAAGAATGCAAAGGGGTTTATTTATTGAGCATTATGGAATTCACGAAGGTGGCACAACGCCTATGGTCAAATCAAAATGTAACAAATAAAAAATGCGCCGAAGTTTCTTCTGCGCAGTCGAGTTTTCTGTACAGCGTACAATCAAGGACACCGGAAACAGATCTATCTTTCGGTGGTCTCGGTATAATGCTGTATGAACCGCGGCCCATGAAACTTTAACCACGGCCCGATGGTGGCCTGCCCTATATCGTTGCCAGAAGCACGATTATGGCTAGCTTTAACCTTAAATCAAATAAAAACTACTGAGGCTAGAGGGCTGAAATTTGGTATGTTTGATGACTGGAAGGTGGATGATCAACATACCAATTTGCAGCCCTCTGACCTCAGTAGTTTTTAAGATCTGATGGCGGACAAAAAAAGTGCGGACAGAAAAAAGTGCGGACGGACAGACAAAGCCGTCTCAATAGTTTTCTTTTACAGAAAACTAAAAAAATGCATAAAAATAAAATGTGTAGTAGAGAAGAAAAGTATCTCAAAAGTTCCATCGAGTTTGATGGGCGTCACCCAAGTGTCATCTCCCCGTCTCGAGGAAATCCTCTTTATTTTGAACAACTCTGTTCAGACATCTACACTGACAGTTGCTTGTTAGAGGTGGAGGTTCTTTCAGTGAGGCAGGATGAGGATTACCTCATCGAGGCCCTCCCGTTTTGATGGTGTACGTTTCGAGAGAGGTGAAAAAACACGTCTAGTGATTTCTTGAAATATAAATCATGGTGGGAAACATTTAGGGGAAATAATCGAATACGTCAGAGAAATGAATTGAATTGAATTGAATATAGAATTTAGGCCAAAGGCCGAGCACTGGGTCCTGTCAGAGACATGTATCTATCAGTTTGATCAAAACTAGAATAATAATAATAATAATAATAATAATAATAATAATAATAATAATAATAATAATAATAATAATAATAATAATAATAATAATAATAATAATAATGTCATTCGATATGGGCTTAGAATCCTTTTTTTCCAATACTTATAATAAAATGAAATCCAGCTCTGTCTTACATAACAATAAATTATGCATTTATTGAAATATTAAGAGGAATATTTTTGCAGAATAAACTCATCATTTTTAGATGGTCGCTTCTGTTGCCTGCTTATTGCAAATCTTTCTGTTTTCTTCTTCTCGAACTATTTATAGAGCCTTCAGCTCATTTAACTGATGTTGTAATAAAAGGTCTTACTACAACACAGAACATTAGAAAATGTCATGAAATGAAATGATTCGCTAATGTCATTAAATAGTTCTTTCTGTCTATTGATGAAAAGATGAAGTGTATCTTGCATGTTTTGTGACATCTGCCACTTTTTGAAATGCTGACAAAATGTCAATCATTCTAATTGTCTGTGGTACTTAATGTACGCTTAAAGAGAGAGAGAGAGAGAGAGAGAGAGAGAGAGAGAGAGAGAGAGAGAGAGAGAGAGAGAGAGAGAGAGAGAGGAGAAATGTTATCTTGGCCAGTCCACATTTTGTGGGTTCTTTTCATATCCAGAGCACCTAGATTTACGTTTTTTATAGCTTGTAGGGACACATTATCTCGATTATATCAGGAGAGAGAGAGAGAGAGAGAGAGAGAGAGAGAGAGAGAGAGAGAGAGAGAGAGAGAGAGAAACGATGAACGAGATCGTCAGTGGAAGACAAACGAATCTTCCTCTGTCATTTTAGTCATGATTTATTTCCAGTCATTTATCCTTTTTTCTTCCTTCCTCCTTTTCCCTCATTCTTCTTCTTCTTCTTCTTCTTCTTCTTCTTCTTCTTTCTTCTTCTTCTTCTTCTTCATGAACAAGGAAGGAATTTCAGAAATTCTTTCGTGTTTCTTCAGTGTGTATGGACGGGAAGCCATAAGCTTTATACATCATTTGGGAAAGAAATTTATAGAAACTTGATGCTGACTCACGTTGCAGTCCTGGGGTGGGGTGTGGGGTAAGGTGTGGGTTAGGGTGGGGATGGGTTGTGGAGTGGGTGGGGCTGTGTGTGGGGTGGGGTGGGGTGGGGTGGGGGGGTGTGGGTGGGGTGTGTGGATGGGGTGGGGTGTGGGGTGGGGTGTGTTGGGGTGGGGTGGGGTGTGGGCTGTGGTGGTAGGGGTGGGGTGGGGTGGGGTGGTGTGTTGGGGTGTGGGGGGTGGGGTGTGGAGGTGGGGTGGGGTGGGGTTGGGTGGGTGTGGGGAGTGTGGGGTGGGTGTGTGGAGGTGTGGGGTGGGGGTTTGGGAGTATAGGGGTGGGTGTGGGGTAGAGTCATGTGTGGGGTGTGTGGGGTGTGGGTGTTGGGTTGGGTGTGGGTTGGGTGGTGTGTGGGAGTGGGGAGTGGGTGGGAGGTGGGGTGGGTTGAGGGACAGAGGGTTGGGAGGGGCATTGTAGGAATGGATATGAACTGACACTTCCACCCCTTTTGAATGTAATGAATTGATAATGAATTGAGAATGACATCTCTGTTCTCAGAGAGGAAAAAATAATGAGTGTTTAGTTTCACTCCCTGGAAAGAATAGCATTGCTGAGTATATATATATGTAAAAATATTACTAAATTCGATTAAACTGCATCCTAACCTCATACCTCATACTGATATGAAGGCTTACTGGAGGGTGATTGCAAGTATGATAATAGACGTTGTTCTATTTAAGATTATCTTTGAAACAAGTGATTTAAGGCTAAAATATTTGCCATCTCATTTTCAACATTGTTCATGTGATGAAAAGTCATATTAATCACCAATAACAAGGAATAATATTTGGTTACTTCTTTGAATATTGCTGTCATTGTTTAGATATCATATAATCTCTCTCTCTCTCTCTCTCTCTCTCTCTCTCTCTCTCTCTCTCTCTCTCTCTCTCTCTCTCTTCCCACTAATCCGTCTAAAGCTCTGAACTGCCCCAGTTCATTCCTGAAGGCCCTTTGCCTTCACGTGCATTCCCATTCCGTATGGAATCCACCTTTGTAAAACTTTGTGTTCGTATAAACGCTTTTTCATCCAGCACATCTACTGGACTGGAAACCGTTGGCGTTACTCGTGTAGTTCCATCAGCTGACATTGTTGCTCTTTTATTGTTACTCTTTTCGCTGGAAACTTCATCCGCTTGAGTCTGGAAGCTGGAAAGGTATTGATGCTATTACTCCCCGTGCTTCTTTGAGCTGTTGGGTAAATGGTTTCCAGTGATGGAGGATTTGAACAAATTACTTAGCTGGAAGAGAATTTCTTCACCAAGAGGATCAGGATTTACGGTTAATTTTATGAGACTCGATGAGTAAGACATCGATGGGCGGAGAGGCCATTATTTTAGAAATAAAGGGACGTTTCACCTGATATATTGCGCCATCAACCTGTTACGACTTTGTGGGATTCATGATATGTCACAGGGGGACGCTTGTACTGTATACGTCTACGTATTTTCTATGTGTGTATACAGCGTATATCTGTACGGTGGTTTATGAGTGATTTTATATATCTTTTTAGTTTTCTGTAAAAGAAAACTATTGAGATAGTTTGTCTATCTGTCGGCACTTTTTCTCTCTCCTCACATCTTAAAAACTACAGAGGGTAGAAGGCTGCAAACTGGTATGTTGATCATCCACCCTCCAATCATCAAACATACCATAATTTTTATTTTACATAAGGTTAAATTCAGCCATAATCGTACGTCTGGCAGCGTTATGGTATAACTACCAACAACACAGGCCACAGCCGGTCAGCGGCTGAAAGTTTCACGGGCCGAGGCTAAAAGTTTCATACAGCATTCTACGCTGTGCAATAAACTCGACTGCGCCGGAGAAACTTCAGCGCATTTTTCACTTGTTTTAAATAGGTCTTAGTTACTGATAGTGACAAGTATGATGAATCCTCAGCCTGATGTTTCCAAAACAGTTGGTAATGGTACTCTAATATGTGTGATGTTATATTTCAGATTCAAAGTTGAAAACACATCAGGGATCCTATTGCTCTCTCTCTCTCTCTCTCTCTCTCTCTCTCTCTCTCTCTCTCTCTCTCTCTCTCTCTCTCTCTCTCTCCCTCAAAACAAATAAAAACCCTAAATCAATCTATCTTTCCTAAAACAACGTTCAAAGCTGAAATAAAAATATCGTCTGTTATTTTGCTGCTTTTCAGAGTTGATTTTCAGAACTTGCACTTTTTCTTCATTGCGAAAAACTGCCAACTTAAAAAAAAGAAGCCCCACAAAAACGCAATGAGAACTGTTTTAAAGGAAATTGTTTTTTTTTTGCGACCAAAAAGCGAAAGAATGGACCATGGTGTCTTCTGATATGATACAATACCTTCAGTTCCTTTCTACTGCAAACAAATTCAGTATACATATATACACTGCTTTGCATATTCTTACTGGAGAACCAACCACTAGAATATCAAAATGATTTATATATATATATATATATATATATATATATATATATATATATATATATATATATATATATATATATATATATATATATATATATATATATATATATATATATATGTATATATATATAAATACATGAATACATACATGCAAACATAGAAACCAAAGTAATCTTGGCTGTTTAGAGAATAGTGACAATCTCTCTCAAACTATGAGGAAGGTGATTCATTGTGTATCCTACTTACCTTACAGAAGACTCCCCAATGAACATAAGGTCAATGTTTCAGAAGACTTCCCCCTGAATACAGGAAAAAATGTTTTAAGGCAAAGTTTAATGTTTCAATAATCCACCGTGGTCCCTATACTTTAAAAATATGATACAAACGATTTTCTCCTTCTGAGAAATAGAAACAGAGCAGACAAGGAATAAATTTTAAAAATGACAATATATATATATATATATATATATATTATATATATATATATATATAATATTATACCAGCTAAACCACTGTAATTTCTTCACCATAATAATAATAATAATAATAATAATAATAATAATAATAATAATAATAATAATAATAATAATAATAATAATAATAATAATGTACTGTTAAATGAAATAGTTAGATCATTCGGGTTAATTTTGTCGTCTTTGCTGCCGTTCACAAGAAGAAGAAGAAGAAGAAGAAGAAGAAGAAGAAGAAGAAGAAGAAGAAGAAGAAGAAGAAGAAGAAGAAGAAGAAGAAGAAGACTGATAAACCAAAAGCAACATGGCAGGCGAATCTAGACCAACTCTGCTGATTAAACACTTCAGACACCTGGTGGATCAGGTAAGGTGTTTCTCTCGCGCCCAGAGAATATTACCTGAAGAACCGCGCAGGTGAGAATCTCCTTCAGGTGAGGAGAGGGGAGGGGGTGGTGGGAGGAGGGAGAGTTTCATTTACATGGAAACAAGGCTGGAGAGACGAAGTTTGTTCCCTTGGGGGAAAGCGAAGAAGCCTCCTCCCGCTTCCTATTGAGCTGCTCGCGAGGTTCTTTTGGCTGCCTGATTCAAGACGCCTTTGAATGTTGACTCAAAGAGCAGACAGACAAACAAACAAATAAACAATGGATGAATGAAAGAACTAATTAGATGTGGTTCGTTAGTCGATATTTTATATTTAATATTTTTACCTATTGACATTTTTATTAATTAACATTTATTATAAATTAATACTTTTATTATTTAATATTTAACTGATTACTTCAAATAATTATTTTCATTAATATCTTAAGTAATACTTTAACAAATCAGTTATTTACCTGACATTTAAATTACTTGGCAACGCTGTTTAAACTTGGGACTTCAGAAAAAGTGGATTATTATTATTATTATTATTATTATTATTATTATTATTATTATTATTATTATTATTATTATTATTATTATTATTATTATTATTATTATCCAGAAGATGAAGAACCCTATTCACATTGAACAAGCCCACCACAGGGGCCACTGACTTGAAATTCAAGCTTCCAAAGAATATTAAGGTGTTCATTTGAAAGAATTAACAATTTCAGAAATTAATGACCACAGATAAATATTTATGGTTTTTGAAAATGAGGCCAAGAAGCCCAGCACTGGGCACTTCCAGCCATGCAGTGCCAAGCACAGTGAAAGAGGCAGTTAGAGTGGTTGGACAGCGAGATAAAGGGATCCAGAAAATAAAGGAGACAAAAATTGGACCTAAAGGTGGAACTGGGAGAAAACCACACAGTTGCAATAACTAGTAATAGTTAGAGAAGTTGAACAGCAAGAAAAGAACAGGAAATGGAGATAAAGGAAAAGGCTAAGAAGTGGGTGCAACAGGGGCCTAAGGAACGCTGCAAACCACCTTCAGTAATGCCTACAGTGCACCTTACTTGAGGTGGTAAGTTAACAAATATAAAACGAAATTGGAAAAAAGATAAAATGCTGAAATCACAGACGTCTTTTACCGTGAGAAGGGAATCAGAGACAAAGATAAATTACATCAAATACAAAGAAAGAAAGAAAAAGAAAGAAAGAAAGAAAGAAAGAAAGAAAGAAAGAAAGAAGGTAGACGCCATTAAAACAATAAAAAGGAATATCTGATATAAATGAAAAGACACAATCGTTCATCCCCTGAATCGCTTTGAAACTAATCATTCGTCATTAGCGTAAGCGCTCTCTCTCTCTCTCTCTCTCTCTCTCTCTCTCTCTCTCTCTCTCTCTCTCTCTCTCTCAAAGGCACAAAGATCGTTTTGTTTCTTTTTAAATGCCAACTACAAAGGATTCAGTGTGGGGATCCTGCGAATGAAGAAGAAGAAGAAGAAGAAGAAGTAGAAGAAGAAGCAGCAGAAGAAGAGAAGGGATTAATTTTGTGGTCGCGGATTAATTTCTGGGGGATTCTGAGGGAGTTAAAGGCTTCCCATTGTGGAGACGAAAGCGTCAAAAGGCTCTTGTTTTTTTTTTTTGGAAAAGGTGGAATAATACTGAAGGGGAAAGATGCGAGAGAGAGAGAAAAGAGTAAGAAATATATAAATATTCTAATTACCCAAAGAGAAGAGGCTTCAGAGAGAGAGAGAGAGAGAAGAGAGAGAGAGAGAGAGAGAGAGAGAGAGAGAGAGAGAGAGAGAGAGAGAGAGAGAGATTCTAATTTTCCCAGGCTGTGAAAGAGGCTTCTATACATTGTGAGAAGCATTTCTGAAGCTGAGAGAGAGAGAGAGAGAGAGAGAGAGAGAGAGAGAGAGAGAGAGAGAGAGAGAGAGAGATCTGAAAGTGCATAAATATTCTAATTACTTTTAATTATCCAAAGATGAAGGTATACCTGCAATGGCTTCTTCATATCTCTTTAAAAGAGAGAGAGAGAGAGAGAGAGAGAGAGAGAGAGAGAGAGAGAGAGAGAGAGAGAGAGAGAAGAGAGAGAAATTACCCATAGAGACCTGGAACAGGAATTTGCATCTCATTTCATCAATTCAAAGAGAGAGGAGAGAGAGAGAGAGAGAGAGAGAGAAAGGTTAGAAGGCGAATGTTTGATTTTCCAAAGGCTAAAGCATTTCTTTAGGAGAGAGAGAGATGGAGAAGAGAGAGAGAGAGAGAGAGAGAGAGAGAGAGAGAGAGAGAGAGAGAACAGAGATTTCAAGAGAGAGAGAGAGAGAGAGAGAGAGAGAGAGAGAGAGAGTACTAGAGAATATATAAATATTCTAATTACCCAAAGATGATGGTATACCTGCCAAAAGAGTCTTCTATATTACATCTAATTACCCGAAGAGGAAGGTATACCTGCAGACGTCTTCATTCCCTTTAGAGAGAGAGAGAGAGAGAGAGAGAGAGAGAGAGAGAGAGAGAGAGAGAGAGAGAGAGAGAGAGATATTCTGAAAATACGTAAATATTCTAATTAAAAAGTGTTATACAAAGCAGTTTCATATCTCTTTGAGAGAGAGAGAGAGAGAGAGAGAGAGAGAGAGAGAGAGAGAGAGAGAGAGAGAGAGAGAGAATTTATTGAAAATACGTAAATATTCTAATTACGAAAAAAGTGTTATACCTGCAACAGCAATTTCATATCTCTTTAGAGAGAGAGAGAGAGAGAGAGAGAGAGAGAGAGAGAGAGAGAGAGAGAGAGAGACCTGCAACAGAGAGAGAGAGAGAGAGAGAATTCTGAGAGTCTTGTCATATTCTAATTACATCTAATTACCCGAAGAGGAAGGTATACCTGCAATAACGTCTTCATATCGCTTTTAAGAGAGAGAGAGAGAGAGAGAGAGAGAGAGAGAGAGAGAGAGAGAGAGAGAGAGATTCTGAAAATACGTAAATATTCTAATTACGCAAAAAGTGTTATACCTGCAACAGCAATTTCATATCTCTTTGAGAGAGAGAGAGAGAGAGAGAGAGAGAGAGAGAGAGAGAGAGAGAGAGAGAGAGAGAATTCTGAAAGTATCTCATATTGGAGGCTGAACAGTTTTCACACAGAACCAAAATTTGAGAAAGTGCTGAATCCACCACAGAGATATGTAAATGTTCGCTGTTCCTTTATGGATTTGA
>NC_089755.1:832854-857854 GCF_040412425.1 Macrobrachium rosenbergii
ATATATATATATATATATATATATATATATATATATATATTTCACAATTTTGTTCATCTGAATTTTTAACCCAAAATAAGACAATTTCCCAACTCCAAAGAAGAAACGCAATCTACTTTCCCTTAAGCCAGATTAGTTTTCAAGACAAAATTCGATCCCGAACCTCTGTTCAAAAGTCTAAATTCGGCATAAATCCATCCGAGGACCTCACAGAATTGCGAAGTAATCTCCAGGCTCCAAAATTAGTGCGAATCCCTTGATTGAAGCTTAAGCTTATTGCTCCATTTCTCTTGGTTACTGAGCAAAACACAATTATTCCCTTTACTCTCCTCTCTCTGCTACTGCCATAATACAATTATCCTTGTATTTCAGTAATTCACTTACATTTTTATTCACCTATTTATTAATTTGTTAATTTATCAGTTTTTCTAATAAATGATCTCCTCTTTCTGTATTTCCCTTTACTTTCTGTTACTTCTTTCAAATGAACACCATCATATTCTTTGGCAGATTCTTGAATTTCAAGTCATTGGCCCCTGTGGGCTTGTTCCGTATGCATAAGGTTCGTCTTCTGAATAATAATAATAATAATAATAATAATAATAATAATAATAATAATAATAATAATAATAATAATAATAATTAGAAAGTTGTTATTTAATGTTATTCTCAGTTATGTTTTCTCTGACTAAACCTTACGAATATGTAAAGAGTCCTTGCAACAGATAACCCAGATTTTCAATACTTCCTTTATTTAAAGGAATATACGTGGTTTTATCAATAGTAAAACTCCTGTAATTTTTCTACTTTCTTTCAGAAATTCCTTTTTACAGTTACTGCAGCGAAAAACATTTTGTTCGAAAGCAAATGAAAACCATTCAGCATCACAACCAACAGTGGAAAGATGTCAAGCCCTGAGCGGGGCATGACTGTTAGCCAGTTCTGACCAGGAGATACTCTACCACTGTACCAAGGATAATTTTATCTTTATTATTATTATTATTATTATTATTATTATTATTATTATTATTATTATTATTATTATTATTATTCATAAGATGAAGAACCCTATTCATATGGAACAAGCTCACCAAAGGGGCCACTGACTTGAAATTGAAGCTGCCACAGAATATGACGTTCATCAGGAAGAAGCACAGAAGGCAAAGGGAAATACAGAAAGAAAAGATCACTAATTAAGAAATAAAAATAAATTAACAAATAATTGAATAGATAAAAATGTAAGTAAATTATTAAAATGCAAGGGGAATTGTATGCAGTGGTTTTCAACCTTTTTCAGACCGCGACCCCTTATGAACAACTCAATATGACCGAAGACCCTTTAAAATTGTTGATTCAATAATATCAGTAGGGTTACCATATTTTCATCAAACCAAAGACAGTACAAAAGGAATCTACAATCACTATGACGGGTCCCAAACCTATCTACACGTTTTTATTTATTCTCCTTCCAAATCTGTTAGCCATTTTTTCCTCTGACGGGTCACAAGTTTATCTGAAAACACGATTTTTTTTGCTATTCATTTCTGCTTCCAAATCTGTTAGGCCTTTTTGCTCTGACGGGTCGAAAGTCCACCTGCAAACACGATTTTTCGCTCTTAATTTGCCGTATACACACGTTCCCACTGAACATTGGAACGTTGTTGGGTGACTGACTGCTTGTCCTGAACATTCTGGGACATTTTTCTGACTGACCGGGACGCCCAGGACAAGGCCTCAAATCCGGGACGAGTCCCGGCCAAACCGGGACGTATGGTAACCTCTACCATACGTAATGTTCTAGCACAAAAATAGCACTGCACTGTGATAAATTTGCTACTTGCATTAAAAAGATATTATCATAACTATTTATGTTAAAGAAGGTAAATTATAGACTGTTCTGGCCTGGTGATCAGGTGTTGCCTCGTGTGACGGCGCTGAAGTTGAAAAAACCTAAAACACCCTGGCTCAAGAACGATCTGCGACCCCCTGGTTGAAAACCTCTGTATCAGGATAATAATGCAATGCACCTTCGCTTGAATTTCTGAATTTCCAACTGCACGACATCCTCAGTAGGGAGACTGTTCCACAGTCCAACAGTGGGAGGAATTTCACCCTTTTTTATGATTTTCAGCTGAAATAATGGCCAGAAAACAATACCATTAAATCAACATGGCTGACAGAGTTTGAGTGGTTCCATGACCACTTATATTCATGAAACAGACAGGATTAGGCCATATTTTGTTAGATATTTTTGGCATAATGATTTAATTAAAAATTCTATCATTGTCCGTGGAACAGAAATTCTCCATAAAGCTGTTTTACATAAAAAAAAAAGGATTCAGTACTCCTGTCACATTTGAACTTAATTTAAATGTATATAGATTCAGTTTATTTAGGAAGGGTTTTACCATGAGGTGTATATTGACTTAGTGTATGAATTAAAATTAATTAAAATTCAGTTAATAATATCTGTAAGTTATCTGAATATATTTTTGTTATCTGTGGTGTTCATACTGAAAAGTAATGAATGAGATTAAAAGAATGAAGATATTTCTTCCAGGGTAAAAAAATATGAATAACATTGTTTTGAATCTTTATCTTACCCTATCATATATCAATAAAAAGTTACTTAATTGTTTACAAATATTCTTCAAATAATATGCATTTTCAACCTGCCTTATCAGTCCATAAAAAAGTTACTTAATTATCTAATATTATTCTCCAAATAATATTCATTTTTAACTTGTCTTATCACTCCAAAAAATTATTTAAAAGTATTTTCTCCAAATAATATGCATTTTCATCCTGCCTTATCAATAAAAAAAATTACCTAATTATTTGAAAATATTCTTCGAGTAGTAAAAAAAAAAAAAATAAAAAACCTTTGAAAATCACGTAAAATCTCTAGGACCATAAACTTAAAAGATGCTTACGCAAGTTATCTCCAACTCTCTTTCTTTTTTTTCATCTTTTCAAACAAAATGAAGTTAGTAGCTCTCACGACGCTGAGAGGAGGCTTTTAACATCCCCGGACGCTGTCTTCTCACTTGGTTGGCAAGAGAGGCTTTAGCACGCATAATCATGTGCTTGCATATTCATGAATATTTAATCTTTGAAAACATGAGAGTTACACTAAGAAGTACTTGATTTATGTTTATCCTATATATCTATATATCTATCCATCTATCTATATATATATATATATATATATATATATATATATATATATATATATATATATATATATATATATATATATATATATATATATATATATATATATATATATATATATATATATATATATATATATATATATATATATATATATATATATATATATATATATATATATATATATATATATTGCCAAATATATTCTCACAGCATTTCAGCATTTCATGCTTAGTGCACCTATATGGAAGGCTCATCAGTAGTGCTTCAAACCCTCTACATATGCTGCACTGATCATCTATATCATGACCTACCTTTTTCATATTCTTGGTATGAAAGCTCTTTCATTCTAAAGCCTCTTTTGCTCCATTTATCCAGCACTCATCAACTTTTACAGAATATACATCTGTTCACCACCCTATTATCTTCCATACTTTCCACATGACCGAACCACCTCAAAACACTCTTGATTCATAATTTCTCCCCCATTCTTCTCACATGATCAAACCATTTCTTAGAATAGTCTAATCAATCATTTTTTCCACTGGGCTAACCTTTTCATCTCTCATCTAGATATTCATATAGGTCTCAGAATTTCAGTTCATCTTAGGTGTCCACAATACGGCAAAACAAGACATAAACACAGTTGGGAAATCATTGCATACGCATTGCAAACAGCTTGAATACAAGTCAGCAATTTATACATAGCCATAGCCAGTGGTTCAAACGATTATCCAGCACTTACCAAAGATTCGCTCTCCACTTTCGGTCAATGACTTGCTTTCAACATGTTTGCGATAAATGTAGAACGTGTGTTCACGACATTTTTTTTTACAGTAGGTTGGACTCATCCTTGAACTACAAATACCAAGACAACACTATTTCTCCACTCTTACCTCTAGACTGATTTGTTTTCAATATATTTGCGATATGTATGTAATAAGTTGTGAACTTGTATCAAGACTTTTTTGTACTGTAGGCTGGACAAACCTTTACACTACAAATGCCAGGTCAGAAAATGATCTCTTCACACTTACTTCTTGAGAGACACTTTTGTACTCACGTTCTCCTGATGACCAATCTGAGTTATAATGTCTTATTGGATCCCATCACCACAAATCAGGTTTCCACATCCATATTAAGTGGTACTGGATATTATTATTATTATTATTATTATTATTATTATTATTATTATTATTATTATTATTATTATTATTGAGAGGATGAAGAACCCTATTCATATGGAACAAGCCCACCACAGAGGCCACTGACTCTAAATTCAAGCTACCAAGGAATATGGTGTTCATCCGAAAGAAGTAGCAGAAGGTAAAGGGAAATACAGAAAGAGGAGATCAGTTATTAGAGTAACAAATTAATAAATAAAAAATAGAAATGTAAGAATAATAAGCAACAAAACACAATCAGACAGAGAGAGGCTCAGAGACGGAGAGAGATGATTGAGTTTAATCTAATTATCTTAGATGGCAAAAGTTAATTATCTCGAGACTTTACAGATGAACTGATGGCTCAATGGACAAGGTCACTGTTCCGCTACGCTACACCCAATCAAGTTCGAGGGATTGTCACATATAATTGATTTTCTATACGTGTGCCTTGTTCCCAACATCAAGCGAGAACGATGTTAATGGGCTATTTATGGTTTGCTGTTTAAAAAGTTTAAAAATAAATTGTGGGTTAATGACAAATATCCTCTCTCTCTCTCTCTCTCTCTCTCTCTCTCTCTCTCTCTCTCTCTCTCTCTCTCTCTCTATATATATATATATATATATATATATATATATATATATATATATATATATATATATATATATATATATATATATATATATATATATATATTGGATATATACGCGTGGAAGAAGTAAAGGAACGAAAATCACTCATGAAAAACCCCTAAACTGAGAATAACGATAAGCAAAGCGAAGGAAGGAAAGTTTGTGGACAAACGACAGTTGTTCCTCAGAGCGACACAATTTCTCCAGCGACAGAAACATCATCAGACGACAGCGTCGACAGAGTGAGAGAAGAGAAGAGAAGATAAGAGAAGAAGAAACTCCGCTGTGGATTTATGGATGAAGAAGTTGGATAGAAATCCTTCTTCTTCTCTTGATTGATGGAGGTCTCAGGCCTTCCCGAGTTTCGAGGATAGGAGTGGCCTTGAAAGACTCATTTGGATCGTCACATGCATTCAATATTGCACTCTCCCGGAACCTTGGTTGGTGATAAACAATCTGAAACCCTCATCAGGTACCTCAGATCCAACCTTAGATCAGGTGACATGGAAAGGATCTCTCGTTTTACAAACTCACTCTGAACTGATGTATTATATCTTCTGATCACTTATTCCCTTTAACCCGTCTTTCTTTGACTGTAAAGATATTGATGATAATTCTTCCATTTTCATACATCTGTGAGGTTTTATGGTTCAGTTGTCTAATGAAATATATTGTACCCAAGATCTAAAATACATTGATTAAACAATTTTTTACAAATTTAAATCGTTGTTTTTCATCATTAAAGAACATCAAATGATTATCCATAAATGCATCACCTCTCCTTGACGGTTGGTGATATAAGTCAATTTGCAAACGGCCTTATTTGTCTGCAGACTTGAACTTCAACTCTTTATCAGAGACGCGGAAAGGATCTCTCGTACTTTACAAGACACTGACTTTGAATGAATGGACTGATGTAGTTATATCTTCTGATCACTTATTCCTTTAACCCGTCTTTTGACTTGGAGCCCTTCGACAGTAAAGATATATGATGCGTGATGTACAGTAGATGACATACTAGGTTTTCAGATATATAATCGAGATGTTAAGAAACTTCTTGTTGATCATTATGGTGAGAAAATTCAATTTGGTCCCAATCCTAAAAATTAATCCCAACTGTTGTTCTCCTCGCACATTACTGCTTCTAGCTGCAAAGGTTAAGAATCTTGATTTGCTCAGACAAGTTGGGGAGTCCTTAAACAAAAGTGCAAGACAGGTTAATTATGAACTTGATGATAAGATTTGTGATTAAAATGAGCTTAAAAATGCATGGGAAAACACACCAATACCTGATGACTAGTTGACAGTTTGTTCAGCATTATATGACACCCAAATCACTCTTGGCAAAGACTGAAACAATGAAAATTGTATCTGAGGAAGAGTATGTAGAATGTGATTATGAAGGTAATGCTGAAATGTTTGACCAAGAAGAAGAATATTTTTTCAGCAATAGGCACACACAAATAAACTGTGTACAGAGCTGCTTACAACTCTGTACACCGTGGTCACAGGAAAACACCCCTACAGACTATGCTTGGGCGTACAATCTATGGAAAAACTCGAAGCAGAGAGATTATCACATTAAATCGAATAGGTGTATCAACTAGCTACAATGATGTAAGACGTTCTAGAAGCCTCATGTGTGCTTACACCCTGCAGTCATCAGACGAGGATGGGGTACGTTACCAACTCCAAGTCTTTTTCTGATGATGGCTGGGCATTCGATGCATCGACACTGAAGATTTTGGAGACACTTCATCCATTTCAGGAACACAAAACAAGCATTACACAGCCCAACTTTATCAAACACAAGCCTATCTAAGTCCTTACATCCTTCAAAGGTTAAGCTTCCATGCCAGATTGTTCCTAGTCATCCTAAGCCAGTAATGAAACCTAGACTTTCTCCAGACTTTCCACTCACAGAAAACATGACTATTGATGTGAAAGAGAATGCTCTTAAGGCAGCTGAACAGTATATAAAACAGGAGTTTATAATATCCATGTGTGAAGTGGACTACCACATTCCAGAGCTGAGCCAGGTCAGCTACTGCCATGCAGTGGGATACATGCCTTAATAACAACATCACAAGTGCCCTTGATGAGAGCAGGTTTTTGACATGTCATTCCATCTCCTGTCACAGAGTATGCAACTGTTCGCAAAGCTCTCACCAACTTTCAGGCATGTAGAAGACAACTAAATCAAGATTGCATAGCTATTGTCTGCGATGAAGGTGTTTATCATAATGTGGCTGAAACTGTCATGAATGAGCCTAGCACATTTGATGATCCATTTCCAATGTTGGGAATGTTTCATTTTGTAAAGGTACTTCTTTGATGTTCAGTTCGCTATCTGTGTGGTAGTGGCATGGATGATGCTCTCACTGAAAGCGAAGTTTTTGGAACACAAACCTAAACACTGTCCTTTCTAGTGGACACTGTCCGTTCATTCAAGGGAATGTTGATTGTTTCAGAAGTACTTGAGAATCCTATGTGGAATGAATTTTTGAAAGATAATGATGCCAATTCTCTTCGTATTGTTCAGTCAGCTATTGATTTAAAGACTATGATGCTTTCCAAGACTTGCCATGAATGTATTCCTGTGTTCGAAAATTTGCTGGCTAATAGTGATGAACTCTATCAGCATTTTCAAACATTCTTACAAGAGTGTCAAGAAAAGTCAGAACTGTGTCATTATTTTGTAAATTTTCTAAAAATTGTTACTGTCATCAAACAGTTAATTGCTGCAGACCGAGATGGGAACTGTTTGCATGTAGGATCAGTAGAGAATAGCATGGGCATTCTTCATGAGTTTGATGCAATCAACTACCTAAAATATGCATCTTGGTATCTGGAGAGAATCAAGGTACTGGAAATCCTGCAACACACATTGTACAACAAATTCTGCACGGGACATTTCGTTGTAAAGGATCGACCAGGAGCAGTATTTTCTGCTGTGGCAGGGGATATGAAGTTGGAACCATCCATGAACCGGTTCTCAAAGGGTCCCGGTGGTCATGTAGTTGTAGGAATAATTGGAAATATTGCTGCTGTGGCTGAGTTTGGCCTTTTATTTCATGAAATCATTGCAACAACAAATCTTCTCCAGTCCCTCACAGGTGCACGCCTCATGGATCATCTGAAACATCAATACAACATGATCTTTCAGGCCAGAATGGATTGATATTTAATAGGAATGTGAAGAAGCTATTGACTTTGTCAATGAACAAGGGAACCCATTCATCATTTCAGCATCAAATACCACATCACGATATTGTAACAAAGCTAACTGCAAATAACTCAGTTAAGGCAAGACTCGAAGCATTGGAGAATGGAATGGCAGCTTACATCAATTTCCGAATGAGAGGTATGTGAGTAAGTCCAAAAAAAAAAAAAAAAAAAAACCAACGAGACAATATCAAAGGTAAACTTGTCATCACTTGATACACAGTACCTTCCTAATAAAGCCAAGATCCAAATAAGCAAAGCTTCTGACTCTGTGAGGAAATGCATCAGCACAGAGAGATGTGGAGATTGCACTTCTGCATGGCATGTCTCAAGATGAGGTGTATAGTCATGAACTTCTTACATTAAGCCCACTTTTTGAATGGAGATATTACAACTAAACCTCAGAAAGCACAACTGATGACAGAACTGGAAAAAATCTAACTTTGGATGACTACCAATATTCTCCAAACAATTCTCAACAAACACATGTTTTCATTGATTTCATGTCTAATGTATACCAGCTTCCCCAAATATCTGTCTTTCCAAACCTTGTGGAGTAATCAATGAAGTACTCATCAAAGCCAAGAAACTGTGTCCTAACACAACAATGACTCACATTATATTTTACGGCTACACTGACTGTTCAACAAAGGACGGAGAGTGCACTCGTAGGTCTAGGAGGGAAGGTTCTGTTGACCTGTCTGCTTTGAATGAATTGGTGCCCATTCCACATCAACTAGAAAAGTTCTGGAATTCAAGTCTCAACAAACAAAATCTACAACCGCTTGCACGGCATGTAGGAGAACGTGAACTAAGCGATGTTGTTCTTAGTGGAATGATAGTCAATGAGGAGTTGGTATCAGTATGAATAAAAGTTTGTGACTCACCTGCTAGTGATCTACCAACCTTGAATAATTGGCAGGAGGAGGCTGATTGCCGTACCATTCCTCATGTACAATGGGCAGTTAAGGGATGTAAAAAAGCCATAATAATGTCCAGTGATACTGACACTGTTGTTCTACTGTTGTGGTACATCAGTGTGTTTAAAGATGGTGGATTACAGGAGCTCTGGGTTCGGTTTGGAGCTGGCGAAAAGTGAAGAATGGTTCCACTTCACACCCTTCACCAAAGACTAGGAGATGAAACCTGTCGAGTTCTAATTAAAGTGCATATATTGAAAGGAAATGACGGTCTCAGCAAGGCTGGGACAAAGCACTCTGCTATAATGAGTCAGCCACTACCAGATCTATCTAGATTTGGAGAATCAGCCATTCTTCTGAGACAGAACTTTATCTTACTGAGCAATATCTTGTGCGTGTGTGGGCTGGGACCACAAAGAAACGAACATCCACTTCATTTGATCAGCTGAGAGTAGAGCTGCATCAAAATTCTGTGATAGGCCTGAATGAGTTGCCACCAACATCAAGTGTTATACGGGGGCATTTGAAAAGGGCCTTTTAATAGACACGAAATGCACTCACCTTGCTTGATGAGGAACCTTGTGCTCTCGAACCATGCAATTATTGTTGGAGGAATCAAGATTGGATTCTTCTTCCCCAGAAGTGTTTGAAACCATCCCCTGACAATATACTTAATTTTGTGTAGATGCAGTGGGTCATGAATTTCAATGCTCTGTTCATGCAAACATGCTGGTGTAATGTGTTTGAATTACTGATCACAAAAACAGTCTCAAACAACAGTGCTTGAACATATGATTACTCACTTTCATAAATCTCTTATCAGTCTCAGTTGAAGGAATGTTTCCATGTTACATGATTCCATGATTTCGATGTATTGATGGTTCATTGGGGATATACTGTGATGCACATTATCATTTTACTTATGGAAAGTTGTCAGGTGGGATTGCTTCTATAGTTATGGAATTGTTCAATACAGATGCAAAATACATATATTTCTTATGAGTTTTGTTTTAATTACCAGGTAATTTACCGTATAAATAAAAAAATAGTTTTGAAAATCATTTGTATGTTTCAAAATGAGTCAGAATACACATGACATTTCATTTCATCCTTATGTGCTGGCCTGAATTAAAGTTAGTATATAATATCCCATTTCCGGCCGCCATCTTGGATTATCGCCCTAGTAGCCATTTGTCCCAGTTTTGGAAAAAGCACCTGTCATTTTTTTTAACCTTAACCAGTATATTTTCAATATCTGAAGTCGAAATTAGGGGACCTTTGAAATGTATACGGGCTTAATGGTCAGGGCCAGGAGTACTGGTAATTGAGATCTTCCGAGGGAGGATGAGACTCCTGGGGTGGCCCCACTGAGGCCCAGATGAAATTAGACACCTGGGAACAATTAAGGAATCGAGGATGAGATGGAACGAAATTCTCTAGATTAACCAAACCGAAGAATGAGCAGAAAAAAAAAAAAAAAAAAAAGGACCCACAAATCAAGAGGAAATTAATGTGTTCATGGTATCTTAAGAGTATTGGTAAAATCACTTGATTACAGTTAAGATAAATGCCATCTTGATGTGTATGCAATATTGCAAGATACTGCAATCACCTTCCGATCAAGATGTAATAATAATAATGATAAATGACACAGAAAGAGACTTTGGCAGTTTTCAAAAACGTTTATGCAAAGCTCAGGACATTAATTTGCATACAGAGGAGATAAATCATTCCGAAACGTACTTAGTAGTTAATGAGATTTTCTTGCAAGTGGAAAATTCAGGATCGTGATATCGAGGTTTTTATGTTTAATTTTTGCTGGTACTTATAATACTAAAAATATTCTGAATTGCTCAAATCTAGCCTGAAACCTCCTGTTGTTTGAGGACAACTTCAATATTAGATTCAAGAATACTATAACATCGAAATTTACAAGGAGCTGATGATTGGAAAATCCTTAAAACAGACAAAAATATTAAGATTAAAAATATGGTAGAAAAATATTTTTAAAAATATCTGATTTTAAATTAAAAAAATGTCTTGTTTCAGAAACACAAATAAAAAGTCAACAAGACACCTCAGAATGATTTCAGTGAAGAAATCAGGATAAAAGATTAATTCTATAAAATTATTATTGTAATTATTCAGAAGATGTAGAACCCTATTCTTAATGAACAAGCCCACCACAGGGGCCATTGACTTGAAATTCAAGAAGCTTCCAAAGAATATTACAGTGTTCATTAGAAAGAAGTAAGAGGAGGTAATGGGAGATGCCGAAAGAAGAGATCTCACTTATCAAAAAAGGAAAAATAAATTAGCAAAAAATAAATAGATAAAAATATCAGTAAATTATTGAAGCTAAATTGTACCTTTTTAAGCTACGAACATAAAAAAGATTCTAGGAAATTACGGTTATCATTTTCAATGCTTGTTCAGATTACTTATCGGCGCTTCCCATCCATTAAAATATATACGTGTCCACGTCACCCCAAGCCCAAAAAGTCTCAGGTCACAGCTCACTTCCGACAGAGGTCAATTCCCACCTTCGCTGACCTTCAGTGAACATTTCACCAAAAAGGTGACGCCATTTCTCCAAACAGCTCAGGAAGAAAGGAGGAGGAGCCATTCGCTCGACAATAAAGCAGAAGAAGTCTTCCTTAATGAAAGGTCCCAGATGCCTTCATAACAAGGCCGTAACTTCTTCTTCTTCTTCTGCTGAGACCCAGAAGGACATTTCTCGGGACGGATCCAAAGAAGGCGATTGTCAACAGCTTCTTCTTATTTTTCCTCGGACTTCTTTTCACGGAAGGAGATGAAGTGAATATAAGAGAGGGAGAGAAAGACGAATAAGAAGTGTTATTATTATTATTATTATTATTATTATTATTATTATTATTATTATTATTATTCAACATTAAGCTGTTTACCCCTAACACCGGATGGCTCCCAAAAAAAGATGGAGCAATGATCAAAATAGTGGATGAGCATCTCTCTCTCTCTCTCTCTCTCTCTCTCTCTCTCTCTCTCTCTCTCTCTATATCTATATATATATATATATATATATATATATATATATATATATATATATATATATATATATATATATATATATGTGTGTGTGTGTGTGTGTGTGTGTGTGTATTTACGAAGAATTACAAAACCTTAAAAGCTTTCGTCCAACTTCTGTGGACTTGGTCACTAAAATGAACAAAGAACAGTCAAAGAACGATGTCAAAAAAAAAAAGATAGAAAGAGAACAAGGCAATAAACAACAGGTAGTCAAAATAATGTTTTCCGTGATGCCTGTGTTGCCATCAGAAGTGTTACTGAGAGCAATAATCGCCCTTTCAACGATTCTCCTGATTCTTCTCTCGGAACTTTTCCAGATTATTCCTCTCCCATTCTTTAGGTCAGCCGAATGTTCCAGTTGGAATGTTCCTATTCCCAAGAATGTTTGGCGATTGGGCTATGAACATTCCCCACACGATAGAGCTGTAATCATTCCCCACAAAGAAAGGCTGCAATATGCAACATTTATCACGATGACTGATATAGGAAAGATTTCATCATACGACGTACAATGATATCTCTCTCACAAAGAAGTGATACATTACCTTTTAAATTACAATGCAATTTCGAACGGAAGACTCCAGAATCATTCTATTAAACGACTAAGGTAAACTCACAAAGATTATTTTGAGTCAAATAACTCATAATATTCCAAACCATGAACACTTAACTTCATATAACACAAAATCATTTTTTTTTCTGGTGACCTAACTATGCTTTCGCCATTACAAGTCATATTGTGGAAACGCCGCCACAATATTTCAGTCCTACGCAATTATATCTCCCTTACCCATTTCATTTTATATATTTACGCCTGCCTCTCCATTAGATTTCCCCGACATTTTTAACGTATCATTAACCTGAAACTCATTAACTCATTTGCAGTCTGGTTAATATGCACAGAACATTAAGTTTCACTTTCAAGCTGAACCAGAATACTAATGAGGAATTATCAGTAAATCGTTTATATATATATAATATATATATATATATATATATATATATATATATATATATATATATATATATATATATATATATATATATATATATATATATATCTAATTCCTGTAATACTACAAGTAATATGAAAATAAGTATAAAACACTATTTAAACGTTGAAACATATATTTATTGTTTAATGTGTTCAGGTAGAAATTGAAAGTTACATGGTATATATAAAAAACATTTGGGAGAATGAAACGTTTATTGGGAGGAGGTTGAAAAATCCTAGTGGTTTTGGCCTCAAGGGGAAATTCTGAATGATTATTTCAAGTGACTTCTTTGAATATTGAAGGTTCATTGTTGAGATGATATATCTTTCTTTTGTACAGATAGCAAAAACAAAGACTCAGGGTTTAATTGTAACTGATATAGAAGGTCAAAATCAGATCTACTGCATTAGATTTCATCTATTTATGGTATCTTGTACACTGGCTTCTTCCCTTTTGTTATTTATATTTACTGATGGATTTGGGAAAGGAAAATGGGATTATTAAATATTGTTCTTTATGTTTTCATACATGGAAGCTTTATTTTGTTGTATAAATCATTATGTTGGGAATACATTAACCTATATAAATCTATTAATCACACCATATATGAGCCAAGTTTATTTGAGCAAAATGACCTTTATCAGACTCATTTCCATATCAAAAATATAAATTTTAAGACGTATAAAACGTGAATGAAAAACAATCGTTCTAAATATTGTAAAATTCCCACATAATCAGCCTTCACTATGATAAAACATTAGGAATGAAAGTTTTCCGTCTTTATTCACAAAGAGAACTGAAACGTTTGATTAACGAAAGATCACAACAAATATTGCACTCAGTTTAACAAATTAGAACCATGAAAAAGATAGAATATATTTTATATATAACCCCTCTATATATAATATATTAACATATAAAGATATATACGCCCCATAATATATAGCATCTATATATACAAAAATATAAAATGGCTCGCAAAGAAACCTTCTACATCCTTTAAACATGCAGAGGATTTCATAAAAAATATAATATTTAAAATAAACAACATCAAATAGATATGTATATATATATATTATATATATATCTTTCTTAGATTGCTATATGACCATTTTACTCTTGGCATAGATAAAATATAAAACTTATCAACCTCTGTAACTAACAACGTATTTTTATTCAATGGTATATTTACAAACAAAAATTTGGCTGTAGCATGGAAGTCCCCTATCACCCCTTCTATTGTACATGGAATATTTCGAAACAGAACTTTGTCGTCTATCAAACCCCATAATATGATCAGAGATACGAGGATGATATCTATTTGGGACAATAGCTAACAATATTTTAGGAGGTCATCAGTCACTTATAAAAACAGAAATGTGAAAATGTGATGTCATCCACTGGATGCAAAATAATTCATTTAAGTTGCAAAAATTCATGGTCTGCATTTTGGATGATGTTCTGTGGTTGAAATCTATCCAACCCTGACGTGAGACTCATAAATATTAATAAAAGCGATGGAAACATTAAACCCATTCCATTAATGACATCTGAAAGCTTTCGCCCAAAAGTCCACTGATCACTGGTATCAATTTTGTGCAAATTCGCTTGTTACTACTTAAATAAACAGATGCTTTTTATATGGAGTTTCTGATCGATTCCATTTCATTGATTTCACGCAGGCACAAAATGCAAACTCTTTTTGATGAACAGATGGGTTTTAACTGAATGATTTTATTCTCATTCGGAAATCTGCTATATTACAACAATTTTTCAACCTTTTAAACGAATTGTTTCCTGAGAAGATGACCCAAGATAATTATTACAGGAGCTCCAAAACCACTAGGAGGTCTAAGAAACGGAAAACATGAATCAGTTTTTTTGTATAACTTTCTTTAAGAGAATAAAATAAATAAACATTCAGTTTGTGAAACTGATAATTTTTATGGGCATCATTTTATATCGAATGGTCGTATAAATCTTTTTACTTATTACAAATAAAAATAGGGCAAAAATCTATAGATAATTATTGTACATGCCATTGATTTATAGTTATGTTGTATATTCAAGGTTCAAAGAGACGATTTCAGGTCATACATCAATCGTACAAACATTTTTTATGGGAAATTAATCTGACAGAGTTTTGGAGGTTTCATTTGCTTAGATAGAAAATTAGACTTTAAAAAATTAAAATGATGCTCACAAAAATGGCATTGAAGTGTTAAAAATTAGTATATAAATTCATAAACAATAAAAAAATCATAAATATATATATACAATTATATCAAAGTATAATATATTAATACTGATAATACAATCTGTTTATATAAGGTAAAAGCTATTATTGCATATTTATCAATTATATTTAACGTGAATTTCTTATAAAATAAAAATAATAATAATAAGTTAATTTTTATGCATATGAATATTATAGTTGTATCGATCTTCATCTCTGATGTTTGTTTTGCACCGTACAGCATATGGGCATCTTATACATCCTGTCTAGCTTATCGATATTTAATGAAAATATATATATAATAATATATATATAATAATAATATATATATATATAATATATAATAATATAATATTGTATAAATTAACCACCCTGCAGATTCATAAACATCCTTTATAACAACAAATTTTTAAGAGATCATCAGCCACTTATAAAAACAAATGTGAAATGTGATGTCATCCGCTGGATGCAATAATAGCATTTAAAGTTGCAATATTCCTCTGCATTTTGGATGATGTTCTGTGGTTGAAATCTTCAACCCTGACGTGAGACTCATAAACATTAACAACAAGCGATGGACAACATTAAACAACCCATTAATGACACCTGAAAGCGTTTCGCCGCCCACTGATCACTGGTATCAATTTTGTGCAAATAAACTACTTAAATAAACAGATGCTTTTTATATGTGGAGTTTTTGATTGATTCCATTTCATTCTGATTTGACGCAGGCCACGACAAACTCTCTTTGATGAATAGATGGGTTTTAGAATGATTTTATTCTCATTCGGAATATATTACAGTAATTTTTCAACCTTTTTAAAGGAATTGTTTCCTGAGATGTTGATAATTATTATAGGAGTTCTAGGTCTAAGGGAAAAATGATTCAGTTTGAACTTTCTTTAGAGAATAAAATAAATAAACATTCAGTTTGTGAAACTGATAATTTATGTATCATTTTATATCGAATGGTCGTCAAATCTTTTTTACTTATTACAAATAAAAATAGGGCAAAAAAATCTATAGATAATTATTGGGTGTCATTGATTTATAGTTATGTTGTTTATTCAAGGTTCAAAGCGACGATTTCACGTCAATATTAATCGCACAAACATTTTTTATGGGAAACTTATCTGGGAGATGTGTTGGAGGTTTCAGGTGCTTGTTTGGTGATGCTCCCCGAAATTCTTGAAGGTTCCTTGAGTATCCTTCAGTAATAATAATAATAATAATAATAATAATAATAATAATAATAATAATAATAATAATAATAATAATAATCCACAATTATATAAAAGTTTTTATCTTTTGCATATCAACACAATCTGTATATAAAATTGTTGATTTTTATTGCCTAAGTTTATCAAATATTGTGAATTTCTTAGGCGAATAATAATAATAGAACGCATAATAATAATAATAATAATAAGAATAAGTAATAATAATAATAATAAGGAATTATATTTGAATATTATAGTCGTTGTCATTTGTGTTTCCTGGTGGGCATAAATGCCTGTCTGATAGCAAAATAATAATAATAATAATAATAATAATAATAATAATAATAATAATAATAATAAAATAAATAATAATTTCATTTATCCATTTGTGAGTCCCCCAAAACGAGAATAATAATAATAATAATAATAATAATAATAATAATAATAATAATAATAATAATAATAATAATATTTCCACAAATTTCACATCATTTCCTTTATCCATTTGAGTCGCCCAAAACTAGCAGAAAGATAATATCCGAAAACTGTCCATTCACTTTCAACTTAATTCAATGAAAGCTTGTAATCTTATTTGTAATATTCTGGAATACTCACAGGGGAGATAATATTTTCACTCCCCCCATTCCTCGAATGTTCTAATTAGTAATCATGCAAAAGGGGAACTTCCCATTAACACTTTCCAACATAATTAGTATGAAAGGGGATACAAATTCAATTCAGTTCCTTCCAGAACGTGTAACGAGCATAGTTACTTAAGCCCGTGCATCTAATGACAGAGAGAGAGAGAGAGAGAGAGAGAGAGAGAGAGAGAGAGAGAGAGAGAGAGAGAGAGAGAGAGAGTTTGATGGTATGTCATCTGCGGCAATGTATGATCCACATTCCTTGAGAGAGAGAGAGAGGGAGAGATGATGAGAGAGAATGTTAATAGTGCCTTGATGGTACGTGTGTTTGTGTAATGTTAATTCATAGAGAGAGAGAGAGAGAGAGAGAGAGAGAGAGAGAGAGAGAGAGAGAGAGAGTTTGATGGTATGTTGTTTGCAGTAATGTTAATTCGCATGCCTTATGAGAGAGAGAGAGAGAGAGAGAGAGAGAGAGAGAGAGAGAGAGAGAGAGAGAGAGAATGATTCACGTGCCCTTCAAAAACTATTCCCATCAAAATAAGAGTTTTTAAAAATAAAATACTGGGAAGTATTTAAGAATTTTTGAATAAAATCGAACGAATGCCGAGATTTTCTGAGAGAGAGAATTTGTCATTTTCCCCTAAAGTCAGGAAGTCAGGAAATAGCGCCTAGAGAAAGTAAAGAGAAAGTCTTCTGGCGAAAGTGAGTCTCGCTTTCTACTTGAGAAAGCTTTTCTCACAGACTGATCAAGACAATTCTAAATAAGTCCAAGTTCAATTGCTTACTTAATAGGTCACAGAAAATTTTAATTTTACTCACACTAACTTCTGGGCCTATATTTTAACACCCCGTAGGGGGATAGTGCAATCGGTGTACCTCACGCGGTGCACTGCAGGCATTACTTAATGTTCTTTGCAGCGTCCCTTCGGCCCCTAGCTGCAACCTCTTTCATTACTTTGACTGTACCTCCGTTCGTGTCCTCAGTAATGAATTTAAGAATGAAGAAAAAAAAGTATTGAGTCTGAAAAGGGGTCTGCTCAAGAAACGCCAAGTTTAATAATATGAAAGATTTTATGGAACTTCTGAGAGCACAGTTTCCCTCCATTCCTTCCTCTGTCTCAAGAATACATTAGTTTCGCCGCCATTTGGCGCTGTGTTACTCTAATTTGAATTTAATGTCGGAATAATGAGGTTTGGTAAAAGCCAGTAATGACAGGATGGGCAGGTTTGGGAGGGGTGGGTGGGGTGGGGAGGGGAAAAAAGGAGTGAGATAAAACCTTATTCTTAAACTAAGATCTTGAAGATTATATCTATCTATCTATTTATTTATATATACATAAATATTACATATTTATATATATATATATATACATATATATATATATATATATATATATATATATATATATATATATATATATATATATATATATATATATATATATATATATATATATATATATACGTATATACATACATACATACATACTGATTTGTTCTTCATTTTCATCAAACGAATAAAGATATTCATCGTTTTCTAGCGCAAAGAAAGCCAAAGACCGCAGCCTCTTCAAGATAGCAGTCTCATGTGTTCTTTATCCAAGAGAGCCTCACATTTGTTGCCAGAATTTCTTGGCCTCCGAAACTGCAATATTCCCTCAGTATCTATCACAGGTATTATATCAGAAATTCATAAATGAAAATGACTTAACAAACGCAGTACGAATTCTTTTGGCCAAAATTAATTTTTTACCACATTTCGTATATTTCAGTTACGACAAACGCTTTCTCTCATTTCATCAAATTTATTTTCTTTGTGAATTCTGGAATGAACACACCAAAATAAATAGAATATCATAATCAAATTATAATAAATCCATTTCACCAAATGATGTGGAAACCACATTTCTCGCCCAAGAGATTCAAATTCTCTCTCTGTGTCTAAACCCGAAAGATCTTTAAAGGTTCCTCCTGAGCAAATCCTTCGGGAGGAAGGTCAGGCATGGCGGAGGCACTACTTATGACTCTGACTGTACTTGAGACAAGAGTAATGATCACTACTTATGGGAAGTTGAAGTCGAGTCAAGTCTACCAGACGACCGCAGTCTCTGATGGCTTTTTTTTTGAGTCACTGTCAGTCAGTCAGTCTAGCCTCGCACGGGAGGAACCCAGTCAACCAGTGGTGGACTAGCCTCAAACAGGCTTCACGAAATCTCATGTTGTTGAGTCTAACAAGCGTAAAAGACACGGGCAACATTAAGCAACTTCCAGAGAGAGAAAGAGTTCTTTAAAGGAGAGAGGAGAGAGAGAGAGAGAGAGAGAGAGAGAGAGAGAGAGAGAGAGAGAGAGAGAGAGAGAGAGTCTGACTTTTGACATTGACTATGAAAAACCAGACTATCGAGATAAGACCTTCCTTATAATTACGATTTATGTGTCCAGAGAGAGAGAGAGAGAGAGAGAGAGAGAGAGAGAGAGAGAGAAACCCTGTCAAGAAGAAGCCACGTTAACAAAATCAAAACTACGGTTCAGATACCGTACAGACACTTTGCAGTTCTATTGGAATTCCTAAATTTATTCTTTTTGAAAGACAATTCTTTTTAGCCAAATTCCTGATTCCGTAAACGACGGAATAAGGAAGAAGAATTAACAAGAATAAAAGTGCGTCGTTTTTCTTTAACTCCTCATAAATCATTTTACCACCCTTTTAGGATACACTTTTATTTCCTCCTTATTGTAAAAGGAAGCTCCACTTCAACGGAAGATGAAGAGGCAGAAAATTGTCTCGTGAAAAATTGCTTCCATTTTAGTATCTCGAACTGCTAAGACATTTTACCGAATGATATGTGGTTGAATTCAGTTTTAATTCCAGCATTTATGGGTATAAGAATCTTATTCTTCTTTCTGATAAATCCCCTGTAGTAACGGTTTATTAACGTTAGAAATGATTTAGTGATTAGCAAAATAAGATGAAACTTTTTAATATGGCTCATAAAACACTGATTAATATAAATCAACTGTCACAGTGACTATTGTATAATATATGTATAAGGTGTACTCTTTATTACAACAAAAAGAAAGGAATCATTGTCCCGTTTAATTTGTCCTGATGATTCAAAATAAGAAAAAAATGACACACATCGCTCTGATTTTTATAATGTTTCTGGATGTGATTATATATATATATATAATATATATATATATATATATATATATATATATATATATATAATTATATATATATATATATATATATATATATATATATACGTATGTAATGTTTTCTAAAATGTTAATGTTCTGAAAAGCCAGCTGAAACAACACATTACTTTGGAATGAGTTCAGCGAGAGGTCGTCCGAGTAAAAGACCTCAAAGAAAAAACTACAGTCAGATTAGGAATCATCATTTTCTAGTCTGATGATTCTGATTCGTTCCTTGATTTGAGAATGTCAATGATTAGAGCATTCCTGTGACTTTAGTTTCAGTTTACCAGGATGCTGTATCAGGTTTCCTGAGAACAAAAGTCTCATCTATACGAAAATGTGTGTGATCATTCTCGGTTAAAGTCTCCTTGAAAACTGATCTCCTTCCTCAGGTTTCAGGAACATCTTCACCCGAAAGAAATCTTCTGTGTATAGACGACACCTTGCCTTTGAAGAAGTCTCGAGAGCGAAGAGGCTGTCTGTTGTCTGTGTTTAATCAGAAAAGTGGTAGGAAAATTTTGCTTGAAACAAAATGGTATAGTTTCATTTTGTAGTAAAAGTAATTCGTTTAAAAATTTTCAGAAAGGTGAAGAAGAGTTTGTTGAATAAAATGGGGGTTATGGGAGTCACGAATTAGTGTAGAGATGGTACTACATTGAATCAAGCTGGCTGTAAGTTCAATCAAACTCTCATTCATAACATTACAGAAAACAATAAAGCATCGCCAGTTTTGCATACACAAGGAGTCAAATACGTGACTGTGTGACTACTTATACAAGACGGTATTAGGTTTTGTAGTCGTTTATTTTGTATAAAAGAAAAACCATACAGAATAATACAGGAACAAGAGGCAGATATTTTGTTCCTGTCAAAGAAACGCTTCTTTGATGATATATAAATGAGGCATTTTGAGTCAAGAAGAACACGAAGGAAATATTCAGTTATAGAAAGCAAAACATATATTTTTTTTTTACATACAAGAAGAAGGGCAACAAATGAATAGAAAGTTGTCTTTACGTAGAAAATTTCAGTGAAAACATCAGACTGACTGAGTGAATCTTGAAACTGTTGCTGTTGCTATTTGTTGTCTCATCCTCAGAATCGTTTCCTTTCTAGACGTCTAAAGCAGTTAGAGTAACTTGCCCCTAGCCATAAAAACTCCTCAAATAAAAACTAATAATTGAAAAATGTTCTTGAAATGTTTTTCTTTGAAATAATTCAGATCCACCAGATTTACAGAAATGTCAGAACGAAAGTTGGAGGTGATTTGCCTTCCTCAGGACAGATCTGTTCAGAAATGTACAGATGCCTGTTGATGATGTACATCAAATGCAATGTAACAACAGGCAATGCTTGTTGACTTATGACAGCATCCCTATTTCGCATTATTTGGAGAGCAAACTCTAACTTCATATCTATGGACTTGACACTTATATTCATAACAATAGCATTCTAAAGTTTCCTTAAAAAAACAATTAGTATATTAACGATAAAGCTAATCTTCCTTTTCGTTCTGTGGAGTGAAGGAGAATTTTATCCTTATGCACTGCGAGACAGCATCCAGTATCCTACATTGCACCTTTCCGGTATTAAATTCTCACGTCAAGTGTAATTTCACTTAGAGAAACAAAACATAATAAATTCTTTCAATAAATTCTTTCTAATGGAGAACAGGGGACCATTCCACGTCCTGCATTTACATTCGACAACAATAAATATTTGACAAGAGACTAAAAAAGTGGACTGACCCAAATTGAATGGCCAACATTCGTTCTACGAGAAAAGGCATTTATCCTGAAAATACATTCAGCTGCTGATTTCGTTATAGCAGCCATTTTACATATGTAGATGCAGAGAGATGTATCAGTTTGAAACCCAACGAGCAAGAATAAATTTATTGTTGATAAAAGGGCAGATTTTCTGGTATCAAGGAAGCTTTCTACGTTTTATTTTAGTGAAAAGTTTTATTACTATTTATTATTATTTTTTCGGAGTTTCTGGGGACATCTAACATTTTCCCGTTCTGAGAGAATGTCGGTTAAACATTTTCATTTATTTCTTCAGAGAATGTCTCAGTTTGACGATGAGGAGTTTTCAATCTGATGAGGAGTTTTCAACAAGGTATTTTACTTGTTTGCAAATTAGGTGATATTAGTTAATAAATATACTTTTAGGGGATATTAAGTCAATTGGAACTTCCTTACGAATTAGATTTCCTTGCCTAAGGGCTCAAGGAGTAAAGGGGAGGCCTGTCTTCCTGTCCATTTTGAGAGAAAGGCCAAAGAGTGAATAAGGATCTCGCTCAAATCATACACCAGTACTTGAACATGGAAATTGCAACCTATATCAACAACGAACATATAAGACACAAAGAAGATTGAAGAGTAACTTTACATTGTGCTCTATGTGAGTAATTACGTGTCCTAACTACGCCCAATTCATCTGAGACCCTAAAGATAAACAATTCAGTAAAAGCAAACAGGAGTTATTATTAACTCGTTTCCCTTATCAAATTACCATTCTTTCTCTCTCATCAACGCTCGTTTGAAAATCCTGGCTCATAATTCTCCACTCGAGAGAACCCCCAAAAATTGTGGGATCAAACTCCGTGATACTTATTATTTGTCCCTCTGTAGTGATATCAATTACAGTTTATATCCCTCTGTAGTGATATCAATTACAGTTTATTATAAAAAAATATAAATGTACAACAAATATATCTGGTTATGCAAATATCAAAGTCTGAATACAGAATATAAGATTTGCAGTTATTGAAAAAAAAAAATCTTTTGAGTAAAAAATGTATATGGTATGTTTTCTTATCTTGCCCCGTATATGGCCATTTCTGCAGAAGAATTATGGTTAATATTTTGCAAATTTCGACATGCCTGCAGAATGACCATATATTGCAAATAACCTACACCAGAATGGAATGAACAGCTGTACTTAATGTCAAAATGCACCTGTGTAAATTCTGACGGTACTTTTATCATAAAAAGTTGTTTCATCAAATTTGATTTTTTTAGGTTTTATTTAGCTGTATCTTATATTATCTTTACTATTTAGTCCATTCTGGAATGTGTGTGTGAGAGAGAGAGAGAGAGAGAGAGAGAGAGAGAGAGAGAGAGAGAGAGAGAGAGAGAGAGAGAGAGAGAGAGAGAGAAAATGAAAACAACTGTAAATCCTGCCCTTCCATGAAGAGAAACTTTTATTCAGTGTCCGTGGCTTTCATAAAATACCGTTTTATATTTTCTGACTTCTAAACACTGACTGTGACAACCAGACCACTGAGATGAGAACTTCCTTTGCCACTTAAGATTTATGCACCTGAGAGAGAGAGAGAGAGAGAGAGAGAGAGAGAGAGAGAGAGAGAGAGAGAGAGAGAGAAGAGAGAGAAAGTATCACAGGGTAGACACTGTAGTTGTAGAGTTTTAATTACTGAAATCTTTTGAGAAATGTTTCCATTTCTTAAAATTTTAAACGAAAGTTGAGATTATAATTATGAAGTCTCTGATGCTAAGTTTGAAAAAATGAAAATAAAAATTACCATTCTGTTGGAGGTTCATTTATCAACTTTGCCTATTTTTTTTTTATTATTGAATCCAAAACGTCTTTACATTCTTGTTTTAATGAATCTATTAAAACTGTTTGAGAAAATATTCTTATATTCATTAAAAGTCACACAAGTTCAAAGTGGCTTCAACATTCAAGACGAGCCTGATTCATTGATAATTTTATCATCCCCAATACTAAAGAACAAATTGCAAAACGAGAATGTTCAGTGTATTTATTGCAAGCAGCACAAATTAATCCAGTTTATATAAACAAGAGCCAACACAAACATGTATTAGGTGTGTGCAATTGTATTAAATTGTTCTACAAAAGAGAGCTAAACGTCAAAACTCTGCAGAAACAAAACGGAAGGGGTCACAATAAGGCTGACTAGAGACTATTTAAACTCTCCTTAAAAGTTCCAAACAGTTACAGACTCGGTAACCATAACTTTTGACTGGGACAGAGAAGGAGGAATTTCCCAAAAGTTTTTTCTATTTCTTTTATTCTGGTTTTACATGAGGTTCTTTTTATCCCTGGAATGTCAATATGGTTAAAGTGTAAAAAAAGAAGATCCTAATTGGTTTTCTTTATGTAATGTGGAATGGAAATGATAATATTTTGTACTTCCTTCTCGTCTTTCCTATAAAATCCTTCCTACTCTCTCTCTCTCTCTCTCTGCATTTGTTTAAAACTATCCATTGCTGGGAAATATGAAATTAATATATGAAATTAAGATAAAATGGCTATTCCAAACCTCAAGAGGGTCGAAGGAGAATATGGATACAGTTCAACATAGACAGAAGAAACGACAGAATCTCTCTCTCTCTCTCTCTCTTCTCTCTCTCTCTCTCTCTCTCTCTCTCTCTCTCTCTCTCTCATAATGAATTTCGTAAAAGTTCAGAAAGGTCTTCAGGAAATCCAGTGAAGGTAACTTAAGTTCAGTGGCAAAATAACTTTGATGGATTACA
>NC_089755.1:862854-890354 GCF_040412425.1 Macrobrachium rosenbergii
TAAGTTATCGAATCAAGATTGTATATCAATCACAAATTATATATATATATATATATATATATATATATATATATATATATATATATATATATATATATATATATATATATATATATATATATATATATATATATATATATATATATATATATATATATATATATATATATATATATATATATATATATATTCTACTTCATTATACACCATGCATAAACATTAGTATGATATAGAATATATACACACATATACTCATATGTATGTATGTGCGTGTATAAAAATATATATATATATATATATGTATATATATATATATATATATATATATATATATATATATATATATATATATATATATATATATATATATATATATATATATATATTCCATATTATTATAAATTAACCACCGTGCAGATTCATAACAATATCTTTACTAACAACAATATTTTTAGGAGGTCATTGCCACTTATAAAAACAAATGTGAGGGTGATCATCACTGGATGCAATAATAACATTTAAAAGTTACGTATTCCTCTGCCATTTTGGATGATGTTCTGTGGTTGAAATCTCTCCACCCATAACGTGAGACTCATAAATATTAATAACAAGCGATAGGCAACATTAAACAACCCATTAATGACACCTGAAAGCCCGATTTCGCTGTCCACTGATCGTGGTATCAATTTTATTACAAATAATTACTTAAATAAACAGATGCTTTTTATGTTTGGTGCGATGATTCTATTTCATTTCCTGATTCGCAGGCCACGACAAACTCTTTTGATGAATGATGGGGTTTAGAATAATTTTATTCTCATTCGGAATATATTAAGGTAGTTTTTCAACCTTTTTAAAAGAATTGTTTCCTGATATGGCTGATAATTGTACCAGGAGTTATAGGTCTAAGGAAAAAGATTCAGTTTGACTTTTTCTTTAGAGAATAAAATAAATAAACATTCAGTTTGTAGAAATTGATAATTTATGTATCATTTTATATCGGATGGTCGCCAAAATCTTTTTGCACAAATAAAATGGACAAAATCTATGATAGGTATTGGGTGTCATTGATTTATAGTTATGTTGTTTTGCTTCGAGTTCAACGACGATTTCAGGTCAATATTAATCGCACAAACATTTTTATGGGAAACTTATCTGGAGAGTGTTAGGTTTCAGGTGCGGCAAAGTTGGTGATGCTCCCCAGAAATTCTGAAGGTTTCATGAGTATCCTTCAGTAACTAATAATAATAATAATAATAATAATAATAATAATAATAATAATAATAATAATAATAATAATAATAATCTGAATTATATAAAAGTTTTATCTTTCATATCAACACAATCATGTATATATATAATTGTTGATTTTATTATAAGTTTATCGCGATATTGCTTGAATTTCTTACTTATTAATAATAATAATAATAATAATAATAATAATAATAATAATAATATTATGAATTATATTTTGAATGTATAGTCGTTGTCATTTGTGTTTTCTGGTGGGCATGTATGTACCTGTCTCATATTTAAAATAATAATAATATAATAATAATAATAATAATAATAATAATAATAATAATAATAATAATAATAATGACAGCAATAATTTCATTTATCCATTTTGTGAGTCCCAAAACGAGAATAATAATAATAATAATGATAATAATAATAATAATAATAATAATAATAATAATAATAATAATAATAATAATAATAATTTCATTTATCCATTTGTGAGTCCCCCAAAACGAGAATAATAATAATAATAATAATAATAATAATAATAATAATAATAATAATAATAATAATAATAATAATAATAATAATAATAATAATAATAATAATAATAATAATAATAATAATAATTTCATAAATTTTACATAATTTCCTTTATCCATTTGAGTCCCCGAAAACTAGCAGAAAGATAATATCCGAAAATTGTCCATTCAATTTCAACTTACTTCAATGAAAGCTTGTAATCTTATTTCTGTAATATTCTGGAATACTCAGAGGCGAGATCAAATTATCACTCCCCCCATTCCTCGAAAGTTCTAATTAGTAATCATGCAAAGGGAACTTGTATTAGAAACGCTGTCAACACCATTAGTATGAGATAGAGATATAAAATTCAACTCAGTTCTTCCAGAACGTGTAACGAGCATAGTTACTTAAGCCCGTGCATCTAATGAGAGAGAGAGAGTTTGATGGTATGTCATCTGCGGCAATGTATGATCCACATTTCTTGAGAGAGAGAGAGAGAGAGAGAGAGAGAGAGAGAGAGAGAGAGTTTGATGGTACGCTGTTTGCAGTAATGTTAATTCATATGCCTTATGAAGGCAGAGAGAGGGAGAGAGAGAGAGGGATTTGATGGTATGTTGTTTGCAGTAATGTTAATGCGCATGCCTTATGAGAGAGAGAGAGAGAGAGAGAGAGAGAGAGAAGAGAGAGAGAGAGAGAGAGAGAGAGAGAGAGAGAGAAGATGATTCGCGTGTCCTTCAAAAACTATTCCCCTCATAAAAATTTTTAAAAATAAAATATTGGGAAGTATTTAAGAACTTTTGTATAAAATCGAACGAATCCCCAGATTTTCTGCGAGAGAGAATTTGTCATTTCCCCTAAAGTCAAGGAGATCAGGAAATAGTGAAAGCACCTGGAAAGTCTTCTGGCAGGAAGTGAATCTCGCTTTCTACCAGAAAACTTTTCTCTGAATTTGATCAAGGCAATTCCAAATAAGTCCAAGTTGGTGGCATAAAGGGCACAGAAAATTTAATGGTTCTCCACACTAACTACCTGAGCTATGTTTGTAACCCCCTTAGAGAGAGATGTGTAATCGGGTGTACCTTACGCGGTGCACTGCAGGCATTACTTAACGTTCTTTGCAGCGTCCCTTCGGCCCCTAGCTGCAACCGCTTTCATTCCTTTGACTGTACCTCCGTTCGTGTCCTCAGAAATGGTGGAATTAAATTAAGAAAAGGAGTCTGCTCTCCAAGAAACGCCAAGTTCAATAATATGAAAGATTTTGTCTGGAACTTCACAGGAAGCCTGGTCCCTCCATTCCTTCCTCTGCCTCCAGAATACATTAGTTCCGCCGCCACTTGGCGCTGTATTACTCTCATTTGAATTTAATGTTGTAATAATGAGGTTTGGTAAAGCCAGTAATGACAGGATGGGCAGGTTTGGGAGGGGGTGGGGAGGGAAAAAAGGGGAGTGAGATAAAACCTTATTCTTAAACTAAGATCTTGAAGATTATATCCTATCTATGTATGTTTATTAATACATGCATATATACATACATACATACACACACACACACACACACACATATATATATATATATATATATATATATATATATATATATATATATATATATATATATGTGTATATATATGTATATGTATATATGCATGCATACGTATACATACACTCCAGATTTGTTCTTCATTTCACATCAAACGAATAAAGATATTCATCGTTTTCTAGCGCAAAGAAAGCCTAAGATCGCAGCCTCTTCAAGATAGCAGTCTCATGTGTTCTTTTTCGAAGAGAGCCTCGCATTTGATCCCAGAATTTCTTAGCCTCCGAAACTGCAATATTCCCTCAGCATCTATCACAGGTATTATACCAGAAATTCATAAATGAAAATGACTTAACAAACATTGTACGAATTCTTTTGGCCAAAATTAATTTTTTACCATATTTCTTATGTTTCAGTTACGACAAACGCTTTCTCTCATTTCATCAAATTTATTTTCTTTGTGAATTCTGGAATGAACACACCAAAATAAATAGAATATCATAATCAAATTATAATAAATCCAATAAATCCATTTCACCAAATGATGTGGAAACCACATTTCTCACCCAAGAGATTCAAATTCTCTCTGTCTAAACCCGAAAGATCTTTAAAGGTTCCTCCTGAGCAAATCCTTCGGGAGGAAGGTCAGGCACGGCAGAGGCACTACTTCTGACTCTGACTGTGCTTGAGACAAGAGTAATGATCACTACTTATGGGAAGTTGAAGTCGAGTCAAGCCTACCAGATGAGCACAGTCTTTGATGGCCTTTTTTTTCTTGAGTCACTTTGTCAGTCAGTCAGCCTAGCCTCGCACGGGAGGAACCCAGTCAACCAGTGGTGGACTAGCCTCAAACAGGCTTCACGAAATCTCATGTTGTTGCGTCTAACAAGCGTAAAAGACACGGGCAACATTAAGCAACTTCCAGAGAGAGAGAGAGAGAAAGTCTGACTTCTTGACGTGACTAGAAAACCAGACTACCGAGATAAGACCTTCCCTTATAATTACGATTGCTTAAGCCGCAGAAGAGAGAGAGAGAGAGAGAGAAGGCTGTCAAAAGAAGCCACGTTAACAAAATCAAAACGATGGTTCAGATACCGTACAGACACTTTGCAGTTTTACTGGAATTCCCAAACTTATTCTTTTCTGAAAGACAATTCTTGTTTAGCCCAAATTCCTGATTCCGTAAACAACGAAATGAGGAAGAAGAATTAACGAGAATAAAAGTACGTCGTCTTTCTTTAACTCCTTCATAAATCATCTGTTACCACCCTTGTAGGAAACACTTTTATTTCCTCCTTTATTGTAAAAGGAAGCTCCATTTACGCGGAGATGAAGAGGCAGGAAATTGTCCCGTGAAAAACTGATTCCATTTTGCTATCTCTAACTGCTAAGACATTTTACCGAATGATATCTGGTTAAAATCCAGCATTTATGTCTATAAGAATCTTATTCTCTTTCTAATAAATCCCCTGTAGTAACGGTTTATTAACATTAGCAGATAGGATGAAACTTTAACATGACTCACAAAACACTGATTAATATAAATCAACTGTCACAGTGACTATTGTATAATGTATTCCAAGGTGTTCATGTACAACGAAAAATTGTGTTTAATTTCTGGGTGATTCAATTCCCGATTTTTATGTTTCTGGATGTGACTCTATATAACAACCTTATGTATATATATATATATACCTGTATACCATACTATACTTTGCCTCTCTCTCTAATATTAGTCTATATAGGATCAGGACATAGAAAGAACTCAGCTGATAGGCTGGCAACACTGTTGAGAGGCAGCTAAACAAAGGAGAGGTGATGATACAAAGGATACTAAAATTAATTTATTTACAAAAATTTTGCAGTAAATTAAAGGTCAGGAGAAGACAAAAACTTAAAATACCAAAATAATACAGACAAGCACACCCAGCCTTAACATGAATTCATAAATACAAAAAAAAATCATAAGACACAGGCAGCATAAAACATAAACAACAATAGTAACAATAAATAATAAACAAGCAGCATAAAGGAAAAAAAATCGAGAACTGTAAAAAACCAACACTGCAGGACAACTAAACAGAGCCGACACGGCAACCATCAAGTCCTCAGAAACAGTTCTCCCAGACTGGACTCCCACGACAGAGCCGATACGACAACCATTGCGTCCAAAGAATGTTCTCCGCTGCTCTACTGCCGTGACCTGCTGTCCTGGACCTGACTGGCGAAGTCTGACATAATCCACCACGTCAGCCGTAACAAGAAAACAAAAAAAAACAAGGAGGCAACAATCCACCAAAGGGAGCAATCGACAAACGATTATTTTCCTAACATATACTATATATATATATATACATATATATATATATGTATATATATATATATATATATATGTATATATATATATATATAACATATATATATACATATATATATACATATATATACATATATATATATATATATATATATATATATATATATATATATAATTTATACTGTATGTAATGTTTTAGAAAATATTAATGTTCTGAAAAGCCAGCTGAAACAGCACATTACTTTGGAATAAGTTCATGGAGAGGTCGTCCAAGTAAAAGACCTTAAAGAAAAACTACAGTCAGATTAGGAATCCTCATTCTGATTCGTTCCTTGATTAGAAAATGTCACTGATTAGAGCATTCCTGTGACTTAAGTTTCAGTTTACCAGGATGCTGTCAGTGACGTTTTTCTAATCAAGAACAGTCAGGCAGAATTCCTAATCTGTTTCTGATTTTGCTTTAAAGATCTTTAGCTAAACATTACTCTCCATGAACATTCAAAGAAGCAATATGCTGTTTCAACTTTAAGCTTTCAAGGCGTAACTATTTCTAAAACATTATATATACAGTATAAAATTATATATATATGTAACATATATATATGTATAACTATATATATATATATATGTATATGTATGTATGTATATATGTATGCTATATATATATATATTCTTATAATATATATGTATATATATATATGTATATATATATATAACTATATATGTATATATATATATATATATATGTTTGAACAATCGTTTGTCGGTGTTTCATGAAAATAGTGTACTATCTTTATTTTGTTTTTCTTTGACCAACCAGTAACATGTAGTGATGTGTCAAACTGCCAGTCAAATCAGGGCAGCAGCGGAGTGCAACATGCGCTGCAGCTGTTCTTTTGAACACCAATGTTGTCATGCAGTCAATGTCTGAAGAAACATTTCTGAAGACTTGTGTGCCATGTGTGCTGCCAAATGTCACAGCTGTTAATTTTGATTCTCATTTTTTCCTTTTATACTGCTTGACTAATGTGTGTTACTGTGTTGTTTTGACTGCCTGTGTCTTCGCAATTTTTTTGTATTTATGTGGAATATTTGCTGACTCATGTATTTTGTTCATTGATTTTAATCATGCAAGACTTTATTCTCCCTGAACACAACTCACTAACTAAATTTTTGTAAATAAAGTAATTTTGAGTAACACAATTCTGTCTCTCCCTGACTGTCTCTCGTCGTCATCCACAACAGTGCCCCATTTTCTGTAAAAGCTACATCGATCTCGAGGAAGAGCCAGATCATAATAATATATATATATATGTATATATATATATATATATATATATATATATATATATATATATATATATATATAGGTCACATCTGACTATAAAAATAAAATCACTTGAAAATCACTTCTAATTTTTACTGTTGTATATGTTACTGCTGGCTTACGATATACAATGTCCTGTGATGTCAATTACTCGTGTTTTAGTAAGTCATATTAAGTTTCATCCTATCTGCTGTGTTAATAAACCGTTACTGAGGGATTGTAGAGAATAGACTGTATAGACATAAATGCTGGATTTTAACCGAATATCATTCGTCTTGCTGGTAGAACTGCAAAATGAAATAATTTTCACGAGACAATTTCTGCCTCTTCATCTCCGCATCAGGCTTTACGAGGAAAAATAAAGATGTTACCTTACAGAATGACTGTGTTATGAAGGAAAAGACGACATGCACGTGAGTGCTCTCTGTTCTACAGAATCGAAATTTGAATAAACTGAAATTGTCTTTCGAAGTGAAGTTTACAATTCAATAAGCTAAATCTCTGTACGTGGCTCTGAGCCATCGTTTGTTTGTTAACGTGACTGCTGATGAGTTTCTTACTCTCTCTACTCTCTATCTATATATATGCTACTGCGGGACATAAATCATGAAGGTCTTGTCTCCCACGTGGTCTGGTTTTCTTGTCGTGTCAGAGGTCAGACTCTCTCTCTCTCTCTCTATCTCTCTCTCTCTGCAGGATTAGCAATATTATTTACGCCCAATTGCCTGTTTCAACATGAATTTCGTGGCAACTGAGTCCACCACTGTTGACTGAGTTCCGGTGCGAAACTAGGCGACTGACTGACAGGTGACTCGAAAGAAAGGCCATCAAACGTATCTATTGAAGCTTGACTCGACCTATGCTTGTCTCCCAGTCAGAGTCATAATGTGCCTCTGTGCCTGACCTTCCTCCGAGGTGGCTCAGGTCTTTCGGTAGGCTGAGAAGGCGAACTCTTTGAGTAATGGTTTCCACATCGACTGGTGGTAGATTATTGAACTAATATAATTGATTATAATATTCTATTTTGGTGTGTTCATTCGAGAACTAAAGAAAATAAATTTGATAATGAAAGAAAAAATATGGTAAAGTAATTTTGAAAAGGCTAACATCATTTGATAAGTCATTTTCATTATGAGCTACCGGTATAATACCTGTGACCAAATAACAGTATTAAGTTTCGGAAACTATGAGATCAAAATAGACTCTCGAAAAGGCATGAACTCTTATCTTGAAAGAGAACACGATCTGGCTTTTCTTTGCGCTAAGCTGATGAATTGTCTTTATTCGTTTGATAATAAGAATCGAAGTGTATATAATATAAATGCATATACTCTATATATATATACTATATATATATATATATATATATATATATATATATATATGTATATGTATATATATATATATATATATGTGTGTGTGTGTCAATAATAATAATATTTATATATATATGTATCATACTATATGTATGTATTAATAAATACATGAATAGATATAATGAATGTAATAGTTTATCTCCTCCCCTTTCCCTCCCCTCCCAAATACCCATCTAGTACAACTTTTACCAAACATACAACATTAGGTATCTGCGCCAGGCGACAAGATATGTATTCTGGAGGGCAGAGGATGGAGGAAGCTGTGCTTAATACTCCGAAAGTTCCATAAAATCTTCGTATTGAACTCTTTGAGGAGCGAACTCCCTATTCTTGATTCTTCATTTCTGAAGTCAGGGTGCTGCGCGATTTTGCCTGTACCATTTACTATCAGAAGGTTGAAGTTGAATGATAAACTATTAAATTTTCTGTTAACCCTTTTAAGTAAGCAATTGAACAGTTGACTGGAACGCTGATCGATCTGTGAAAAGTTTTCTCAGGAAATGAAAGCGAGATTCCTTCCGCCAGACTTTCTCCGAATTGCTTTCACTTATTTCCTGACTTCTGACTTTTAGAGAGAAGAAATGATGGGATTCTCACCAAGAAAAATCTGAGTGATTCATTCGATTCTCTAAGATATATCTCCCCATCTTTATTACAAAGCCATGGTGTTCCTGTTCATATTCTCTTCTCTCTCTCTCTCTCTCTCTCTCTCTCTCTCTCTCTCTCTCTCTCTCTCTCTCTCTCTCTCTCTCTCTCTCTCTCTCTCTCTCATAAGGCATGCGCATTAACATTACTGCAAACAACATACCATCAAACTCTCTCTCTCCCTCTCTCTCTCTCGCTCTCTCATAAGGCATATGAATTAACATTACTGCAAACAGCGTACCATCAGCTCTCTCTCTCTCTCTCTCTCTCTCTCTCTCTCTCTCTCTCTCTCTCCAAAAGTAATGGATCATGCATTGCCGCAGCGAATGACGCCTGTGCGCTCTCTCTCTCTCTCTCTCTCTCTCTCTCTCTCTCTCTCTCTCTCTCTCTCTCTCTCTCTCTCTCTCTCTCTCTCTCTCATTAGATGCACAGGCTTAAGTAACTATGCTCATTACACATTCTGGAAAAACTGAGTTGAATTATATCTCTATCTCATACTAATGGTGTTGAATGGCGTTGTCTAGTTCCCCTTTGCATGATGCAAATTAGAACTTTCGAGGAATGGGGGTGATAATTTGATCTCGCCTCTGGTATTGAATGTACAGGAAATAAGATTACAAGCTTTCATTGAAGTAAGTTTAGTGAATGGACAATTTTCCGGATATTATCTTTCTGGTAGTTTTCGGAATCAAATGGATAGAAATGATGTGAAATTTGTGGAAATATTATTATTATTATTATTATTAGTGTGTGTGTATTATCATTGTGTGTGTGTGTGTGTGTGTGTGTGTGTGTGTATTATTATTATTATTCTCGTTTGGGGGGACTCACAAATGGATAAATGAAATTGTATTATTATTATTATTATTATTATTGTGTGTGTGTGTGTGTGTATCATTATTATTATTATTATTCTCGTTTTGGGGACTCTAAATGGATAAATGAAATTATTATTATTATTGTGTATTATTATTATTATTATTATTATTATTATTGTATTATTATTATTATTATTATTTTAAAATATGAGAGACAGGTACATAATATGCACCCACCAGGAAACACAAATGACAACGACTATAATATTCAAATATAATTCACGTGTGTGTGTATTATTAATATTATTATTAATATTATTATTATAACTAAGAAATTCACAATATCGCGATAAACTTATGCAATAAAAATCAACAATTATATATACAGATTGTGTTGATATGCGAAAGATAAAAACTTTTATATAATTGTGGATTAATGTGTGTATTATTATTATTATTGTGTATTATTATTATTATTATTATTATTATTATTATTATTACTGAAGGATACTCAAGGAACCTTCAAGAATTTCGGGAGCATCATCAACTTTTGCCCAGCACCTGAAATCTCCAACATTCTCCCAGATCAATTTCCCATAAAAAATGTTTGTGCGATTAATATTGACCTGAAATCGTCTCTTTGAACCTTGAATATACAACATAACAATAAATCAATGACACCCAATAATTATCTATAGATTTTTTTGTCCTATTTATTTATAATAGAAGTAAAAGATTTTGACCATCCGATATAAAATGATACATAAATTATCAATTTCTAAACTGAATGTTTATTTATTTTATTCTCTAAAGAAGTTCAAACTGAATCTTTTTCCCTTAGACCTATAACTCCTATAATAATTATCAACATATCAGGAAACAATTCTTTTAAAAGGTTGAAAAAACTACATAATACTCCGAATGAGAATAAAATCATTCTAAACCCCATCTATTCATCAAAAAGAGTTTGTCGTGGCCTGCATTGAAATCAGGGTGAAATAGAACCAATCAAAAACTGCATAAAAAAAAGCATCTGTTTATTTAAGTAATTTATTTGCTGTGGTGCAATGATCAGTGGACAGCGAAACGCTTTCAGGTGTCATTAATGGAACATTTAATGTTGCCCATCACTTGTTATTAATATTTATGAGTCTCACGTTATGGGTGGAAGATTTCAACCACAGAACATCATCAAATGCAGAGGAATATTGCAACTTTAAATATTGTGTGCATCAGCGGATGACATCAAATTCATTGTTTTTATAAGTAGCTAATGACCTCTAAAAATATTCATTATAAAGGATATTTATGAATCTGCACGGGTGGTTAATTTATACAATATGGAATATATATATATATATATATATATATATATATATATATATATATATATATATATATATATATATATATATATATATATATATATATATATATATATATATATATATTTTTATACACACACATACATATATATATGTATTATTGTGTATGTATATTATATCATACCAATGTTTTCATGCATGGTGTATAATAATGAAGTAGAATATATATATATATATATATATATATATATATATATATATATATATATATATATATATATATATACATATATATATATATATATATATACTCTACTCTATATATATATATATATATACTTATATATATATATATATATATATATATATATATATATATATTCTGCATCATTATACACCTTGATTCGATAGCAAGCTACCGTACCAGGATGCAAGTTGTCGAATCCAGAGGCCTCTAACATCAAACCATGCTGGCAGTGCAAAACAAACCTTCAGAGATGAAGATTTTTCGATAGTAGGGCGGGTCTCCAACCATCACGATCTAACTATCCTGGAAGTCACTGACCCATCATAAGAGATCTGTTCTCTCGTTAAATACTTAGTATCATCCAACTCAGTTATATATTTGCCTAGCTTTTTCATATGCATATTTCTCTATTCTCCTCAGTATTATTCTTTCATTTAACTTGGTAGGTCCAGTGTCTTGGTTCCTTGACATATCTTTTATGATTTTTCCTCTTGTTTTTATGTTCATTTATATACTAATTTTAACACTGCAATGCCATTTTTTGTGACTTTTAAATATTTTAATTTTTTAAAGTCTAATAACGTGATTCTATCTGTGGTGTAAATTATTTTCTTTTTTAGCCTTGAAAATGTGACATGTGTCATGAAACGTTGGCAATAAATTTGTAAGAATAAGGTCTTCGTTTCCCTTGTTCCTTCAGGATGTGTGTGTGTATGTATATATATATATATATATATATATATATATATATATATATATATATATATATATATATAAACGATTTACGTAATAGAGTATAATTCCTCACTAGTATTCTGGTTCAGCGTGAAAGTGAAACTTAATGTTTTGTGCATATTAACCAGACTGCAAATGAGTTAATGAGTTTCAGGTTAATGATACGTTAAAAATGCCGGGGAAATCTAATGGAGAGGCAGGCGTAATTATAAAACGAAATGGGTAAGGGAGATATAATTGCGTAGGACTGAAATATTGTGGCGGCGTTTCCACAAAATGACTTGTAGTGGCGAAAGCATATTTAGGTCACCAGAAAAAAAATGATTTTGTGTTATATGAAGTCAAGTGTTCATGGTTTGGAATATCATGAGTTATTTGACTCAAAATAATCTTTGTGAGTTACTTTAGTCGTTTAATAGAATGATTCTGGCGTCTTCCATTCAAAATTGCGTTGTAATGTAACAGTAATGTATCACTTCTTTGTGAGAGAGATATCATTGTACGTCGTATGATGAAACCGTTCCTATGTCAGTCATGATAAATGCATATCACAGCTTTGCTGTGGGAATGATTATAATATCGTGTAGGGAATGTTGCCAAGCTTCTATCATTGAGAAATGTAGCAAGCTCAATCGCCAAATTCTTAGGAATTAGGAACATTCCAAATGGAACCTTCCCACTGACCTCAAGCATGGGAAAGTCATAAACTGGAAAAGTTGAGAGAGAAGAATCAGGAGAGTCGTTGAAAGAGCGCTTGTTGCTCTCAGTAACATATTTGAGGGCAACACAGGGATCACGGAAAACATTATTTTGATTATTTGTTGTTTATTGCCTTGTTTTCTTTCTATGCTGTATCTTCTCATGACTTCGTTCTTTGCTGCTGTTCATTTAGTGACCATGTCCAGTTGGACAGCTTTAGGTTTTGTAATTCTTCATTAAATACACACACAGATATATATATATATATATATATATATATATATATATATATATATATATATATATATATATATCGTATATATATATATATATATATACTACTATATATATATATATATATATATATATATATATATAGATATATATATATATAGATATATATATATATATATATATATATATATGTATATATATATATATATATATATATATATATATATATATATATATATAATATATATATATATATATATATATATATATATATATATATATATATATATCGTATATATATATATATATATATATATATATATATATATAATATATATATATATATATATATATATATATATATATATATATATATATATATATATATATATATTTAATTTTTCAAATGGTTTTAGTTTGAAATATGCTATGTGAGACAGGTAGCAACGAATTTAGGTAATTTGCTTCTTGTGATTCTGACTTAGTAGGTGGAAAAGCGTAAAAAAGAGGAAAACAAAGCGAATTTCATATGAGCATAGGGCTCTTGTTACTGAGAAATACATTAAAACACGTAGGCACATTTAAAGGTGTATTTACATAAATGACATTAGTGCAGGAAGGAACTCAAGTAGATTGAATGAAACTGGGAATTCCAGCCACAGTCGAAGCTTCCACGAAATAGGGTCCCTCTGAAATGAGAGATATGCACATTATCGCCAGTAATGAGAAAATAGACAAAGAATAATGAATTCAGCTGCTGAGGTGCAAAGATGTCAAAAATTAATGCTGCCGTTTTCCGTGTTTTGGTTTGAAATATGCTCTGTGAGGAGGTAGCAACAATTTAAGGCCAATTTAGCCTTGTGATTCTGACTTAGTAGATGCGGAAAACGTAAAAAAAGAGAGAGGAAACAAGGGAGAATTTCATATGAGCATGGAGCTCTTGTTACTGGGGGAAATATTACGTAAACACGTGGGCACATTTAAAGTGTGTTACATAAATGACATTAATGCGGGAAAGGAAGACTCAAGTAGATTGAATATTGTTCAGCCACAGTCCGGCTTCCACGAAATGAGGTCCCTCTGAAATGAGAGATATGCACATTACTCGCCAGTAATGAAAATAGACAAAGAATAATGAATTCGAAGCTGCACTGAGGGTGCAAAGGAGTAATAAGAATTAATACTGCCGTTTTCCGTGGTTTTAGTTTGAAGCCATGCTCTGTGAGACAGGTAGCAACAATTTAAAGGTAATTTAGCCTTGTGATTCTGACTTCATTAGTGCAGGAAAACGTAAAGAGAAAACAAAGAGGAATTTCATATGAGCATAGGGCTCTTGTTACTGAGAAATATTCACGTAAAACACGTGGGCACATTTAAAGGAGTGTATTTACATAAATGACATTAGTCTGAAGGTAAATAGATTGAATGAAACTGGGGAATTCCAGCCACAGTCAGCTTCCACGAAATAGGGTCCCTCACAAGTAGAGATATGCACATTGCTCGTAGTAATGAAAATGAACAAAGTGTGAATTCGAAGCTGCACTGAGGGGTGCCAAGATAATAAAGAATTAATACTGCCCGATGCAAGAGGCGCTTGCGGACATTAGACAAGGTGATTTCTGGCTTTCTTTAAGAGAAAATATTATGAGACAAAAGCGTGACTGAAATGGGGCTCTTCCAGGGCACTTTACGCCAGCATTTTCGAGGCGCGTAGAGGCAGTCCACGTGGATGACTTGCGATTTCGGGGGCGAGTTTCTTCCACGTGGTGAGATGCAAGGGCTTCCGTAAAGGGCAAAGCGATGGGACTCCTCGAAGCTCCAAGCAATGGCGTGTGGGCTCGAGGCAGGCCCAGCGGTGGAGAAGAACACTTGAATACGATTCGAAGAAGCTGCGAGGAAAAGTATACTTTGGAAAAAGAACCACGTAGTTAGGGTGCAAGAACACTCGATGGGACCGGTGTTGAGGCGTCTTGCCCATATCTTCCAGCCCAGCGTGCGTGTGTGAACCTCGTGGGTTTCTGCGCATCCTCCTATGGGGCAGGGGTGCAGCCCAGCACAGATGTTTTGACTCATTGCACCTGCTGCGCAGCAGAAGGTTTTAGCCTGTGGGAGAAACACCCAAGACAGTTACTTTTGCCCTCGAAAGAAAGATCTTTATCAAAAAGGAGGCGGCTTTAATCTTTTTAAACCCTTGTTTTTAAGTCGATGAACCAGATGGTCTATCGTGCGACGGCTGGCAGTAAATATGAATACAACAGAACAACCAACAACAAAGGAGGAGGCAGACGCTAGCGAATTCTTGCTAATCATAATACCTCCCCATACAAGATGATGTACATACCTCCTTAGGGTGTGTACATCGATATTCAAGAATGAGCGGCAAATGCTTTACGTTACTCTACATTCTGCCTTGCAATAGACTTTACTCCTAAGGGTTTTATGAAGCTGCTGACGTACTTTTAATAACTTACATTGGGACAGTTTTTTCGTTAACAGAACTTAAAGTGATTTAAACACTTGCAAAAGAATAATTACTGCAAATTTGGTTACCCACTGGTAACTTTATAATGTATTTCGAACAATTGTGAATTAATTAAGATTATAGGACCACGTATATGAGGCTATGGCAACAAATGAAAAGAAAGGTTATTGTTCAAGAATTAAAGTACCACGGTTGCCAATTTTAGATAAAATACATGCGGTTGAGTACAATCTGCCTTGAAGAGGGCTGTGTAAATGAAAAACAGCGTTTATTTTTGTAAATGACATCCCCTTTACACCATATTGTAATGACTATACAAATTCGCATTGATAATTTATCTTCGTTTTAGCGTGCTGCTCAGCTATCGTTCAACGCGAGCTGAGGACGACCCACGGGGGTGACGGTCGTGTGCGGGCGAGAGTATTCGCGAGGTTTTAATTGTTAACTTGTAAACTACGCTAATTTATCGTCCACTGCTTACTCGAGTACTCCATGTTATGACGGGGCAGGCAGACAAAAGATGTGGGAGTCTTAGGACAAACAGAGATCTTGGAAGGAATGGAAGGGAAAAGGGATAATAATAACAAAGGAAAATTACCAAGGCGTTGCGAATGAAACGACCCGCGCGGGACCGCGTCCCTCAAGAGCTTCTGAAAGGGGCATTTAAATCACAAGAGCAAGAGTTTATGACTCGCGATTCATTAAAATAAAGATAACTAAATGACTAAAAGAAAGTATATATGATATTGTGTCAGTTATTTGCCATTTAATTAGGTAATAATTTATGAAGTCTGGATGAATTTTGAATGTAAATTACTTAAGTGGTATTTTGTTTGTTAGCTTGTTTGCTCCTCTCCGGTGGTTCGCTCCTTTATAATTTTACTAATGCCAGTTGTCTTTTTCATATATGGTGCTGAGTGGGTGTGAGGCCTTCCCCAGTACATTCCATTCCCCCCACTCCCCCACAGCCCTGGGTGGACGAGGGGTCTTATATTTATCCTACAAGAGTAGGAGTTAGTTACGTTCTGGACCTCTGCCTGGGCATTTGGTTGGCTTTTGGACTGCTGCTTGACTTGCTTCTTGTTTTGAGGATCTGTACACCGCCAATATATTGTGGATCCATTACCCTCTGCAACAAGTTCATCTTCAGATAATTCTTCCACATACCCTTAGTCAGTTATTAAAGCCAGAGGACCTCACTATCTGTTGTATTTATAACCCATATACAAATATAGACGATTTCTTGTTTGAGATCATGCTAATCTGTTTTGGGCCCTAACACTGACTGCAGCAGTTATCCTCCAGACGTGAAGTGACTGTCTTTCAAGAGGAGCCACGAAAACTATAAATAAAGTTGTTGAGATATTAGGTGTAATGCATTGGATATTCTCTCTTTTGCTTTTCTCTTCTGTCTGGGCCCCCTCCTTTTTGTGTTTGAATGAGTTATTTTCTATAGTTAATTGGGTAAGTGGTTTTGTTAATAAGTATAATTGATTTTTCATATTATTTTTGTATCTGAAAAGTTCAGGTATTATTTCTGACTTATGTATTAAAATTAAGTTTTTTCTTGGTATTTCTTTGCCCCTTGAATTGATTTTTGCACACGGTTAAAGTTGAGATACTATTCCACCAATTGTAGATTTAGTAATATGTTGAGTGAATACTTGTTGATTTGTATATTTGGATAATAGTGTGGTAGTTAATCAAGCCATCACAGAAGTGGCGACCGTTTTGACAGGATTTTTTTCCGTTCCTGTGTATTCACTGGTGTGTGCAGAGTGATTCTTGGGGTTTAGTTTTTTTAGGCAGCATATTTTCACCTCCTCCTTTTTTTTTTGTGTATTGATTTTGTGAATAGGTGTTCATTATGTCAGTTTGTTGATGTATTAGAACTCATGAGAGACTTTTGAGTTGAATGGGATGACTTGTGGTGTAGCGCAGCATTTTGAATTGGAATATGAGGTGTCAATAAGAAAGGGTCTTAATTGTTATTACAGAATTTATGATCTGTAAAACTGTAAGCTGGTGGGGAACAAGAAGTGAGAAATGAAAAGGTGGTGTGAGTATCTGTAGAAATTTTGGATGAAGCAAATTGCTTTGAGGAAAGTGGATTTGGAAATAGAAAAGTTTAAGGCAGAGAGGGAGGCAGCATGAGATTGCCATGAGGTGCCGTCCTTCTTCCCCTCCACTTCTCAAATAGGTCTGTAACGCCTGCTAAGTAATTTAGTGAAGCTCTCAAATTTGTACCTCAATTTGAGGAAAATATTGAATTTTTTGTATCTTTCAGAAGAATAGCAGCAGAGTTGGAGTGGCCCCAAGAATATTGGACCACTCTTATTCCAAAAATAAATTAATTGGGAAGGGCCCAAAGGTCTATGTAACTTTAGAGAAAGATCTTTCATCGAATTATGAGTGTAAAGGCCATTGTCTTAAGGCGTATAGATTGGTCCCTGAAACTAGGCAACGCTTCAGAACTTACAAAAATGTAGGAGCAAACGTTTGTAGAATTTGCAAGGTCTAAAGAACAATATGCTAGTGATTGGCTTAAGTCCAAGGGTGGTTGATTTTGATAAATTAAAGGAATTGATGTTGGTGGAAGAGTTTGAAATTGTACCGGATAAGTGAAGGTCCATCTTGAAGAGTTAAAACTCCAGTACCATTCAGGAGTAGCCATCGCTAGTGATGAGTATCTATCTCATAAACATGAGTTAGAAGGTGTAACAATAAATGTCAAGTCTGGTTAGTTTTAGAACAGGCAGGAATAATAATTGTAACAATAATAACATTGGTAGAGGTTTAATAGGCAATTATGGAGTAACCATCAGGGTAACCATCAGGGTAATAACTATCAGAGTAATACTAATAACAATAATAATTTTTCTCCTAACAGAGGTTATAGGAAACCTTATGGATATAATCCAGAAAAGTTGAAGGCACTAACGTGTTTCTTTTGCAATAAGAAGGGGCACATAAAAAGTATGTGTCATGCATTTAGAAAATCACAAAGGGTTGATGGTAGGCCAGTAATGGGTGTGGAAAAGAGAGAGAACCCGTCCCGCAAGGACCACTGACCAATGACTTCCAGTGGCTGCTTTGATAAGTATTTGTCTGTCGGTAGTGTCTCGTTCGTAAATTCGTCCGAAGAAAGCCAAGTACAGTTTGCGTGATACTGAGCAACTCAGTCTTTGGTTCTTCGGGAGAGCATTGCCGGGTAATTTGGTTTCTAAAAATAATGAATTTGTGTTGCTGTCTGGTTTCCTGTTTTGGTAAAGTCTTACCCTTGAAAATTTAGCAGTCTGTCACTTCCTTTGGGAAATTTAAAATTGGCCATCGTTGATAAGTTTCCTGTTAAGGATGTTGATATTGTCATAGGAAATGACGTTGCACTTAAGAATAATACCTGTCCAATATTGGTAAATCCCGATCATGAAGTAGCGGTAGTTACTCGATCTAGTGCTAGAATTATTTGACGCTGCAGAGTCAGCAATTGATGTTGATTAAGTAGTTTAGATCATGGTAGCGTGGTTGTAGGTGTTGATATTATGAAGATAAAGCCTGGACTGTTGAAAGAACTTAGTAAGGCTCAGAAAAAGGATTTTCAGGATATCTCTATAGAGTCGGGTGGGAGTGCCTGATCTGGCTCTCCTGGTTTGAATTATTAAGAATATTTTGTATGATTTAGGTAGACCTATGGGGCTAATAATGCTGATAAGAATTTTGAAACAAATAATGGTTCATACACGGGAATGAGGTTAATTGCATTTGGCACTTTGAGAGTGGTTTAGCTGGTCATTTGGTATTATGAAACTTCAGTCCAAGTTACTTATGAATTATTATTAGCCCAAGTTGAAGGCAGATGTGAAGTTTGTCAATAGTTGCGACGTCTGTTAAGGTCAGTAAGCCCAATCAGCCTATTCAAAAAGCACCTTTATGTCCTATTCCAGTGGTTTCTGAACCTTTTCAAAGTGAGAGGTGTGATGTTGTGGGACCTTTACAAGAACTCCTTAGTGGAAATGAATATATTTTTACTATCGATAAGATGTCTCGGTATCCTGAGCGATTTACTTTGCGTACTATAAAAGTGCTAAAATTGTAGATGTACTAATAAGATTTTTCACCAGGTTTGGAGATACCTAAAATGGCATTCAGTCGGACTGTGGTTCTAATTTGTTGGCGGTATTTCAAAGATTAAAATGGCAGAAGTTGAATATAAAACATGCTAACCTCTTCTCCTTATCATCCGGAAAGTCAGGGAGCTCTGGGGTTCCATCAAACCCCTCAAGTCTATGATAAAGTATTGTTTGGTTAATGGTTCCGAATGGGATAAGGAACTACCTTACTTATTATTGCATTTCGGTCAGTGCCGGTCAATCTTTAGAATTTTCACCTTTCCAGCCTTATTTTGGTCATTGTGTGCATGATCATTGGATGTGGTTCAGAATCTTGGGAGAGGCGCCCCTGATATAAATTTATTAGATTATGTTAGTAATTTGGGTGATAGGAGAATTAACGAAAAGCATTTGCTGAGTGAAAATTTATTATTAAAAAAAGTAAAATCTTTTGACAGAAAGACTAAGGAGGCGTAATTTTTGTAGTGGGTGATAATGTTTTGTGTTGCTTCCCATTCAGGAAACCCTTTAAAACTTCATTTTCAAGGACCGTAGAAAATTTTAAAGAAATTAAGTGAGGTAAATTATTTAGTAGAGACCCCTGAGAGAAGGAAACCTTTTCAGCTTTGCCATATAAATATGTTGAAGGCATATAATGAACGGGAGAAGGTTATTCCCGTGGCCTCTATCGGGGATGTTGTTGTGTCTGATAATAACTTTTTTTCTTTTTCAGATAGTGAAAATATTGATGAAAATTGTTTTGATGGAGTGAATGGCTGTGGATAATGAGGTTCTTTGAAAGATTTGCTAATATGGTTTCTCATTTAAGTAATAAGAACAAAGGTCTTTAAAGAAATTAGTGTTAATTATAAAGGAATTATTTGTACGGGAAGGACTTCGGTCCTTGAACATGACAATGGACGTAGGTAACGCCACGCCCGTGAAACAATCTCCTTAGGTTGAATCCTTTCAGACAGTTGTAGAAGAGTTGATTATATGTTAAAACATGACCTGATTGAACCCAATAGTCTGTGGTCATCACCTGTTGTATTGGTAAAGAAATCACAGTGGAGATTTCAGGTTATGCTTTGATTATCGTAAGTTGAATGAGTTGTCTGATCTGAAGCTGTTATCCATTACCTCAATTGAGGGATTGTATTGATCGTATGGGTAAAGGAGCTAAATACACCGAAGTAAATTCGACTTGCTGGCGTTATTGGCAGGTTCCTCTTTCGAAGCGGGCAGGGCGCGCTGCTTTCAATAACACCACAAGGACTGTTTCAATGTAAAGTATGCCGTTGTTATGAAGAATTGCAGCTGCTACCTTTCAGAGGTTAATGAATACGTTGGTCTATGGTTTGGAAGGAATTGTGTTGTTTATATTGATATTGACTGTTTATAGTGATGACTGAAACGCATTTAAAACATATTAGGGCACTGTTCGAGGTTTGAAAAGGCTGGTTAATATTAATTTTAAAGAAAAGTGAGTTCACCAATGGCAGAAGGTGGTATATTTGGGTCATGAAGTCAGTGGTGGTAAAGTTGCTCCCAACAAGTAAACATTGAATGTATTGAAAAATGGTAAATTCCTAAGTGTAGGAGGATGTCAGAAAAATTCCTTGGTTGTTGATTATTACAGAGGTTTGTTAGGAATTTTTCTGACATTGCCGATCCTTTGACTAATCTCCTAGAAAGGGTGTAACTTTCGTCTGGACACGAGGAAACGCAAAGGGCATTCGATGGTGAAGAGTTTTACTTAATTTCCCTGTCTGAGGGCTCCTGATTTCGACCTTCGTTTTCTCTTGCTACGGACGCAAGTGATGTTGTTGGTGTAGGAGCGGTGTTGTTACAGAATGACAGACAAGGAGTCTCTCATCCTGTCGCATTCTTTTCAAAAAAGTTGTCCTCCGCCCAGCATGGGTATTCTACTGTGGAGAAAAGAGACCCTTGCTGTAATATTGGCGACTAATCATTTTCAGGTTTATCTCTCCTCCACGGATACACCTATTAAGATCCTGACGAATCACAATCTGACCTTCATCGATACAAGAATAAAAATCAAAAGATTAATGCGATGGAGTCTCATGTTGCAAGAATGGAATTTGGAATTTACTCACACGTTCCAGGAGAAAGATAATGTTGTTGCCGATTTTCTCTCTTAGCGTTGAATAGTGGTTTGTGAGGCTATGCAGCTATTAAAGTATAGTATCTGTATCGTTCTAATTACGGTATGTGTGCTGTTGAAGTGAGCTTTTTGTAGAGATAAAATATATATGTAAGGCTTGTTTATTAATGATCATAATTTTTTCTTTACAGGCCATGTCGATGTTTTATATGTATTGTATGGATTACTTGTTATAAAGTTGAGGGTGGCAAATGGTACCGTTATTAGTTGACTAAGGTTTCAAGGATTTTTAAAGGTGTCGGGTACGATTAGGTTTATACTATAAGTTAAGGAAAAAGATAGGCTCTTGGTTATTCTATAATTTCAGACTGTGTTACGCTTCATTGATTTTGGTGTGTTTATTTGTGCAGGAGTCTTCTTGCGGTCTTCTCTGTCATTCAATGAGATTGTATGTATTGGACACTATGGTGACGAGTGTAGTGGTCACTGAGATAAAGACAGTGTTTTTTTTGCCAAACATTCGTTAACAGTGAATGAAATGTATCACTGAAATTGGACAGTGCTTTTTTTTGTGGAAAAGGTTATGGCCTATGAACGTGTATATCGGAACCCGATTTGATATCTGGCTCTAAATTTTGTGTGAGAACAGGGTTCTTAGGTTTTGTGTAATGGAACTTCTGGCTTTGGGAAATTTCTCTGTATATGTACTAGTATTAAGATTATGATTTTCTAGGTACTATAAAGTTATATCTTGTGAGCTGCTATCCTTGATTCTTACCCCCTATTACGTAAGTCTAAGTGTTATAGTATTATTGGTGGAGAAAAATTTTCTCTTGTTGGTTGTATATCTTGTCTTTGAGTTGAATTTGACAATTATTGATTCATTGCTGATTTATATATAATTTTCTTGTTTTGAATTTTAGATTATGTATTAACGTTAAAAAAAAAAAATTTCAAAGAGAATATTATACAATAGTCATGATTGTGCTGATTTATATGACCAAAGATCATTTTGTGAGCCTTGTTAAAGCTTCATCTTGTTACTAACGTTAATAAAATCGTTACTACAGGGGTTTTAGAAAGAGAATAAGATTCTTATACCCATAAATGCTGGAATTGTGTGGTTTTAACTACATATCATTGGTAAAATGTCTTAGCAGTTAGAGAGAGCAAAAATGGAAGCAGTTTTCTTCACGAGACAATTTTTCTGCCTTTTCATCTCCCGCATAAATGGAGCTCTTTTTCAATAAAGGAGGAAATAAAAGTGTTTCTTAAAAGGGTGATAAAGGATGATTTATGAAGGAGTTAAAGAAAACGACGCACTTTTATTCTTGTTAATTCTTCTTCCTTATTCCGTCGTTTACAGAATCAGGAATTTGGACTAAAAAGAATTGTCTTTTCAAAAAGAATAAGTTTGGGAATTCCGGTAAAACTGCAAAGTGTCTGCACGGTATCTGAACCATCGTTTTGATTTTGTTAACGTGGCTTCTTCTTGACAGGTTTTATCTCTCTCTCTCTCTCTCTCTCTCTCTCTCTCTCTCTCTCTCTCTCTCTCTCTGTGGACATAAATCATAATTATAAGGGAAGGTCTTATCTCAGTAGTCTGGTTTTCATAGTCAATGTCAGAAGTCAGACCTCTCTCTCTCTCTCTCTCTCTCTCTCTCTCTCTCTCTCTCTCTCTCTCTCTCTCTCTGGAAGTTGCTTAATGTTGCCCGTGTCTTTTACGCTTGTTAGACTCAACAACATGAGATTTCGTCAAACCTGTTTGAGTGCTAGTCCACCACTGGTTGACTTTCACCACTGGTTGACTGGGTTTCACTCCCGTGCGAGGCTAGACTGACTTGACTGACAAGGTGGCTCAAAAAAAAAAAAAACCATCAAAGACTGCGGTCGTCTGGTAGACTTGACTCGACTTCAACTTCCATAAGTAGTGATCATTGCTCTTGTCTCAAGTACAGTCAGAGTCATAAGTAGTGCCTCCGCCATGCCTGACAGTCTTCCTCCCCAAAGGATTTGCTCAGGAGGAACCTTTAAAGATCTTTCGGGTTTAGGCACAGAGAGAGAATTTGAATCTCTTGGGCGAGAAATGGATTTATTGTAATTTGATTGTGATATTTTATTTATTTTGGTGTGTTCATTCCAGAATTCACAAATAAAATAATTTTGATGAAATGAGAGAAAACTTGTTTATCGTAACTGAAATATAAGAAATATGTTAAAAAACTAATGTTGGTCAAAAAGAATTCGTACAATGTTTGTTAAGTCATTTTCATTTATGAATTTTGAGTATAATACCTGTGATAGATGCTGAGGGAATATTGCAGTTTCGGAGGCTACGAAATTCTGGGATCAAATGCGAGGCTCTCTTGGAAAAAGAACACTTGAGACTGCCATCTTGAAGAGGCTGCGATCTTAGGCTTTCTTTGCGCTAGAAAACGATGAATATCTTTATTCGTTTGATGAAAATGAAGAACAAATCAGTGTATGTATGTATGCATGCATATATATATATATATATATATATATATATATATATATATATATATATATATATATATATATATATATATAAAACCCATCTATTCTCAAGAAGATAAAATTGTCGATGCACTCCACAATGAAGATGAAGGAGAAACCAGAAATGGAAATCAGAGTTCAAAAACTATATATATATATATATATATATATATATATATATTATATATATATATATTATACACAATATTGTATATATATGTGTATGTATGTATGTATTTATGTATATATAAATAAATAGATAGATAGATATAATCTTCAAGATCTTAGTTTAAGAATAAGGTTTTATCTCACTCCTGGTTTTCCCTCCCCGCCAGCAACCACCCCTCCCAAACCTGCCCTCCTGTCATTACTGGCTTTTACCAAACCTCATTATTCCAGCATTAAATTCAAATGAGAGTAACACATTTCCAAGTGGCTTCGGAACTAATGTATTTCGAGACAGAGGAAGGAATGGAGGGAAAACTGTGCTCTCAGAAGTTCCATAAACATCCTTTATATTACTGAACTTGGCGTTTCTTGAGAGCAGACCCCTTTTCTTAATTCTCAATACTTTTTTTTAACTCTTAATTCTTAAATTCATTTCTGAGAACACGAATATAGTTACAGTCAAAGGAATGAGCGGTTGCAGCTAGGGGCCGAAGGGACGCTGCAAAGGACGTTAGTAATGCTTGCAGTGCACCTTAGTGAGGTACACCGACTACATCTATATACGGGGTGTTAAAATACAGGCCCAGAAGTTAGTGTGAGTAAAATATTAAAATTTTCTGTGCCATATTAATAGGCAATTGAACTTGGACTTATTTAGAACTGCCTTGATCAGTCTATGAGAAGCTTTTGAAGTAGAAAGAGACTCACTATATGCCAGAAGACTTTCTCTACTTTCTCCAGGTGCTTTCACTATTTCCTGACTTCCTGACTTTAGGGAAAATGACGTTCTCTCAGAAAATCTCTGGGATTCGTTCGATTTTATTCAAAAGTTCTAAATACTTCCCAATATTTTATTTTTTAAAAACTCTTATGAGGGGAATAGTTTTGAAGGACACATGAATATCAGCTTTAGGTCCGTTGCTCTCTCTCTCTCTCTCTCTAAAACTTCTAATCCTCTCTCTCTCATCATAAGGCATGTTGCATTAGCATTACTGCAAACAACATACCAATCAAACTCTCTCTCTCTCTCTCTCTCTCTCTCTCTCTCTCTCTCTCTCTCATTTAGGCATGTGAATTAACATTACTGCAAACAGCATACCATCAAACTCTCTCTCTCTCTCTCTCTCTCTCTCTCAGATGACATCTCTCATCTCTCTCTCTATATATAAATGTGGATCATACATTGCCGCAGATGACATACCATCAAACTCTCTCTCTCTCTCTATAATACGGAATGTGGATTATACACCATGCAGATGACAATACATCAGTCTCTCTTAATCAACTCTCTCTCTCAGCTCTCTCTCTCTCTCTTCTCTCTCTCTCTCATTTAATTTCTCTCTCAGTAGATTTCCAGAACTGTGTCGTTAATTAAGAAACTGAATTGAATTTTCACTCCATTTCATACTAATGATGTTGGACAACGTTGATTTTATTTTATGATTACTTTTAAGAACTTTCTGAATTCAAAGTGATAATATTTCGCCTCAGAGTAAAAATATTATAGAAATAAGATTACAAGGTTTCATTAAGTAAGTTGAAACTGGTTTATTATTTAATGATATTATATTTCTGCTAGTTTTGGGGAACAGTAAATGTATAAAGAAATGATGGAAATTTAAATTGAAATTTAGAAATTATTATTATTATTATTATTATTATTATTATTATTATTATTATTATTATTAATCCAGTCTGTTTGGGGACTCACACAAATGGATAAAATGACTATAATGTTCAAATTTATTTTAAACATTATTATTATTATTATTATTATTATTATTATTATTATTATTATTATTATTTTTTGTTGTAAGAAATTGACAATAGGTTTATAAAATGCCCACCAGGAAACAAAAATGACAGTACATATTCAAATTGATATTCACATTATTAGATAATATTATTATATAATTATTATTATTATTATTATTATTATTATTATTATTATTATTGGTATTGTTATTTATTATTATTATTATTATAAAATTATTATTATTATTATTATTATTAGTGAAGGATACTAAAGGAACCTCCAAGTTTTTTTGTTGGGAAGCATCACCAAAGTTTTGCTAAGAACCCGAAACCTCCAACACTCTCGCAGATCAATTTCCATAAAAAAAATGTTTGTACGATAAATATTGACCTGAAATCGTCTCTTTGAACCTTGAATATACAAAATGACTAAAAATCAATGACACCAGATAATCTCCATAGAATTTTTTGCCCTATTTGTATTTGTAATAAGTAAAAAAGAATTGACGACCATTCGATATAAAATGATACATAAATTATCAATTTCATAAACTGAATGTTTATTTATTTTATTCTCTAAAAGAAAGTTCAAACTGAATCATTTTAGATTAGACCTAGAGCGTCTATAATAATTATCAACATATCAGGAAACAATTCGTTTAAAAGGTTGAAAAATTACTGTAATATATTCCGAATGAGAATAAAATCATTTTAAAACCCATCTATTCATCAAAGAGAGTTTGTCGTGGCTGCGGGAAATCAGAATGAAATGGAATCAATCAAAACTCCACATATAAAAAGCATCTGTTTATTTAAGTAGTTTATTTGCACAAAATTGATTTATCAGTGATCAGTGAACCACAGGAAACCCTTTCAGATGTCATTAATGGGTTGTTTAATGTTGTCCATCGCTTGTTTTAATATTTATTTATGAGTCATTCACGTCAGGGTTGAGCAGATTTCAACCACAGAACATCATCCAAAATGCAGAGGGAATATTGCAACTGTAAATGTCATTGCATCCAGCGGATAACATCACATGTCACATTTGTTTTTATAGGGGTTGATGACCTCCCAAAAATATTTTGTTATAAAGGATATTTATGAATCTGCAGGGGTGGTTAATTTATACAGTATATATATATATATATATATATATATATATATATATATAGGTTTATACATACATATATACATATATATATATACTGTGTTTCAAATATATATCCTATATATATATATATATTATATGTTGAAAGTCATGTGTGTGTTTATGTATTTCTTAGAATATCATTTACTGTTTCATAAATTTGTATA
>NC_089755.1:892854-905354 GCF_040412425.1 Macrobrachium rosenbergii
TCTTACTTCTTTCTAATGAACACTGTAATATTCTTTTGGAAGCTTCTTGAATTTCAAGTCAATGGCCCCTGTGTTGGGCTTGTTCATTAAGAGTGGCGTTCTACATCCTCTGAATAATTACAATAATAATTTTATAGAATTAATCTTTTATCCTGATTTCTTCACTGAAATCATTCTGAGGTGTCTTGTTGACTTTTTATTTGTGTTTCTGGAAACAAGATATTTTTTGAATTTAAAAATCTTTCTACCATATTTTTAATCTTAATATTTTTGTCTGTTTTAAGAATTTTCCAATCATCAGCTCCGGTAAATTTCGATTTTATAGTATTCTTGAATCACATATTGAAGATGTCCTCAAACAACAGGAGGTTTCAGGCTAGATTTGAGCAATTCAAAATATTTTGTTATTATAATTTCCATCAAAAATTATACATATAAAACCCTCGATATCACGATCCTGAATTTTCCACTTGCAAGAAAATCTCAATAACTACTAAGTACGTTTGGGAATGATTTATCTCCTCTGTATGCAAATTAATGTCCTGAGCTTTGCATAAACGTTTTTGAAAACTGCCAAAGTCTCTTTCTGTGTCATTTATTATATTATTATTACACATCTTGATTCAGTATCTTGCAATATTGCATACACATCAAGATGGCATTTATCTTAACTGTAATCAAGTGATTTTACCAATACTCTTAAGATACCATGAACACATTAATTTCCTCTTAATTTGTGGGTCCTAGTTTTTTTTTTTTTTTTTTTTTTGCTCATTCTTCGGTTTGGTTAATCTTGAGAATTTCGTTCCATCTCATCCTCGATTCCTTAATTGTTCCCAGGTGTCTAATTTCATCTGGGCCTCAGTGGGGCCACTCCAGGAGTCTCATCCTCCCTCGGAAGACCTCAATTACCAGTACTCCTGGCCCTGGCCATTAAGCCCGTATACATTTCAAGGTCCCCTAATTTCGACTTCAGATATTGAAAATATATTGGTTAAGGTTAAAAAAAAAAATGACAGGTGCTTTTTCCAAAACTGGGGCAAATGGCCGCTAGGGGCGATAATCCAAGATGGCGGCCGGAAATGGGATATTATATACTAACTTTAATTCAGGCCAGCACATAAGGATGAAATGAAATGTCATGTGTATTCTGACTCATTTTGAAACATACAAATGATTTTCAAAACTATTTTTTTATATTATACGGTAAATTACCTGGTAATTAAAACAAAACTCATAAGAAATATATGTATTTTGCATCTGTACTGAACAATTCCATAACTATAGAAACAATCCCACCTGACAACTTTCCATAAGTAAAATGATAATGTGCATCACAGTATATCCCCATTGAGCCATCAATACATCGAAATCATGGAATCATGTAACATGGAAACATTCCTTCAATTGAGACTGATAAGAGATTTATGAAAGTGAGTATTTCATATGTTCAAGCACTTAGTTTGAGAGATTTTTTGTGACAGTAATTCAAACACATTACACCAGCATGTTTGCATGAACAGAGCATTGAAGTGCATGACCCATTGTATCCACATAGTGTTAAGTATATCGTCAGGGAGTGGTTTCAAACACTTCTAGGGAAGAAGAATTCCATCAATAATTGCATGGTTCGAGATCACAAGGTTCCTCATCAAGCAAGGTGAGTGCATTTCGTGTCTCATAAAAGGCCCTTTTCAAATGCCCCCGTATAACACTTGATGTTGGTGGCAACTCATTCAGGCCTATCACAGAATTTTGATGCAGCTCTACTCTCAGCTGATCAAATGAAGTGGATGTTCGTTTCTTTGTGGTCCCAGCCCACACACGCACAAGATATTGCTCAGTAAGATAAAGTTCTGTCTCAGAAAGAATGGCTGATTCTCCAAATCTAGATAGATCTGGTAGTGGCTGACTTACTATAGCAGAGTGCTTTGTCCCAACCTTGCTGGGAGCATCATTTCCTTTCAATACATGCACTTTAATTAGAACTCGACAGGTTTCATCTCCTAGTTTTTGGTGAAGGGTGTGAAGTGGAGCCATTCTTACTTTTTGCCAGCTCCAAACCAAACCCAGAGCTCCTGTAATCCACCATCTTTAAACACACTGATGTACCGCAACAGTAGAACAACAGTGTCATTGGACATTATTATTGGCTTTTTACATCCCTGTTTAACTGTCCATTGTACATGAGGAATGATACGGCAATCAGCCTCCTTCTGCCAATTGTTCAAGCCTGGTAGATCACTAGCAGGTGAGTCACAAACTTTTATTGGTGCTGATACCAACTCCTCATTGACTATCATTCCACTAAGAACAACATCTCTCAGTTCACGTTCTCCTACATGCCGTGCAAGCAGTTGTAGATTTTGTTTGTTGAGACTTGAATTCCAGAACTTTTTTAGTTGATGTGGATTGGGCACCAATTCATTCAAAGCAGACAGGTCAACAGAACCTTCCCTCCTAGACCTATGAGTGTGCTCTCCGTCCTTTGTTGAACAGTCAATGTAGCTGTCAAATATAATGTGAGTCATTGTTGTGTTAGGACACAGTTTCTTGGCTTTGATAAGTACTTCATTGATTACACCACCAAAGTTTGGAAAGACAGATATTTGGGGAAGCTGGAGTACATTAGACATGAAATCAATGAAAACATGTGTTTGTTGAGAATTGTTTGGAGAATATTGATAGTCATCCAAAGTTAGATTTTTTCCAGTTCTGTCATCAATTGTGCTTTCTGAGGTTTAGTTGTAATATCTCCATCAAAAAGTGGGCTTGATGTAAGAAGTTCATGACTATACACCTCATCTTGAGACATGCCATGCAGAAGTGCAATCTCCACATCTCTCTGTGCTGATGCAATTTCCCTCACAGAGTTAGAAGCTTTGCTTATTTGGATCTTGGCTTTATTAGGAAGGTACTGTGTATCAAGTGATGGCAAGTTTACCTTTGATATTGTCTCATTTTTTTTTTTTGGACTTAATCACATACCTCTCATTTCGGAAATTGATGTAAGCTGCCATTCCATTCTCCAATGCTTCTAGGAGTCTTACCTTAACTGAGTTATTTGCAATTTGCTTTGTTACAATATTGTGAAGTGGTACTTTTGACGCTGAAATGATGAATGGGTTTCCTCATTCATTGACAAAGTCCAATAACTTCTTCACATTCCTATTAAATATCAATCCATTCTGGCCTGAAAGATCATGTTGTATTGATGTTTCCAGATGATCCATGAGGCATGCACCTGTGAGGGACTGGAGAAGATTTGTTATTGCAATGATTTCATGAAATAAAAGGCCAAACTCAGCCACAGCAGCAATATTTCCAGTCATTCCTACAACTACATGACCACCGGGACCCTTTGAGAACCGGTTCATGGATTGTTCCAACTTCATATCCCCTGCCACAGCAGAAAATACTGCTCCTGGTCGATCCTTTACAACGAAATGTCCCATGCAGAATTTGTTGTACAATGTGGGATGTGTGATTTCCAATACCTTGATTCTCTCCAGATACCAAGATGAATACCTTAGGTAGTTGACTGCATCAAACTCACGAAGAATGCCCATGCTATTCTCTACTGATCCTACATGCAATGCCCAGTTCCCATCTCGGTCTGCAGCAATTAACTGTTTGATGACATTAGAAAATTCATAAAATAATGACACAGTTCACGGTTTTCTTAACACTTGTAAAAATGTTTGAAACTGCTGATAGAGTTCATCACTATTAGCCACCACATTTTCAAACATAGGAACACATTCATGGCGAGTCTTGGAAAGCAACATAGTCTTTAAATCAACAGCTGACTGAACAATAGGAAGAGAATTGGCATCATTATCTTTCCAAAATGCATTGCACATAAGATTCTCAAGTACTTCTGAAATGATTAACATTCCCTTGAATGAACGGACATAGTGGCCACCAGAGAGGACAGTGTTTAGGGTTTTTGCTCCAAAAACTTCGCTTTCAATGAGAGCATCATCCATGCCACAACCACGCAGATAGCGGCCTGCACATCGAAGAAGTACCTTTACAAAATGAAACATTCCCAACATTGGAAATAGATCATCAAATGTGCTAGGCTCATTCATGACAGTTTCAGCCACATTATGATAAATACCTTCATCACAGACAATAGCTATGCAATCTTGATTTAGTTGTCTTCTACATGCCTGAAAGTTGGTGAGAGCTTTATGAACAGTTGCATACTCTGTGACAGGAGATGGAATGACAGGTAGAAAACCTACTCTCATCAAGGGCACTTGTGATGTTGTTATTAAGGCATGTATCCCACCCCATGGCAGTAGCTGACCTGGCTCAGCTTTGGAATGTGGGAGTCCACTTTGCACCATGGATATTATAAACTCCCGTTTTATATACTGTTCAACTGCCTCTAGAGCATTCTCTTTCACATCAATAGTCATGTTTTTTGCGAGTGGAAAGTCTGGAGAAAGTCTAGGTTTCATTACTGGCTTAGGATGACTAGGAACAATCTGACATGGAAGTTTATCCTTTGAAGGATGTAAGGACTTGAATAGGTTTGTGTTTGATAAAGTTGGTTTGGGTTTAGGAGACTTTGTTGTTTCTTGGTACAGCACTTGGGCTGTGTAATGCTTGCTTTGTGTTCCTGAAATGGATGAAGTGTCTTCAAAATCTTCATTGTCGAATGCACCGAATGCCCAGCCATCATCAGAAAAAGACTTGGAATTGGTACCCCATCCTCCTCTGATGACTGCAGGGTGTAAGCACACATGAGGTTTCTAGAACGTCTTACATCATTGTAGCTAGTTGATACACCTATTCGATTTAATGTGATAATCTCTCTGCTTCGAGTTTTTCCATAGATTGTATGCCCAAGCATAGTCTGTAGGGGTGTTTTCCTGTGACCACGGTGTACAGAGTTGTAAGCAACTCTGTACACAGTTTATTTGTGCATGCCTATTACTGAGAAAATATTCTTCTTCTTGGTCACAAACATTTCAGCATTACCTTCATAATCACATTCTACATCCTCTTCCTCAGATACAATTTTCATTGTTTCAGTCTTTGCCAAGAGTGATTTGGGCATGTCGTGTAATGCTGAACAAACTGTCAACCAATCATCAGGTACTGGGGTGTTTTCCCATGCATTTTTAAGCTCATTTAAATCACAAATCTTATCATCAAGTTCATAATCATCCTGTCTTGCACTTTTGTTTAAGGAACTCCCCAACTTGTCTGAGCAAATCAAGATTCTTAACCTTTGCAGCCAGATCTGCAGCAGTAATGTGCGAGGAGAAAAACAGCTGGGATTAATTTTTCTAGGATTGGGACCAAATTGAATTTTCTCACCATAATGATCAACAAGAAGTTTTTAACATCTCGATTATATATCTGAAAATCTAGTGTGTCATCTACATCACACATACTCATTCGTATGTCTGAAACAGTGAAGCCATACCCACGTCGTAAGAGAGGTTGATGTGCTCCAGTGTTTTTACAAAAAGATCTTGTTTAACTAAAGTACTAGATTTGAAAGTTTCATCGAGAGAACTACTACTGCAGCATTGTGTCTTTAGTTCATATCTTCTAATGTAGCGTCTAAGACAGACCTTGTGGCAGTAAATATCTGCAGCAAAAATGTCATTTATACAATTTAACTCAGCAATCCTACAATACACTTCATCTTTGAAATGTCTAGTAGCAATAAAAAAAATGTTTCAGCAGCATTTTGCTCACTAATTCGAAACTTGTCTCTCAAAATTACTTGATTAACTTTAATCCTTTCACTACCACAAACAGTACATTTGATTAGTTTAGGGTCTTTTCTCGGACTGGGTTTTCCCTTGGCCTAACATCACTGCGATGTAACATGCTAGAAGATGTTTCATTTTCAGCTTCACATGAAGTTTCTGCATCACTGGTTAAAGTTTTTACATCATCTTCTTTTTTTAAGTTTCTTACTGTGTGTGTACCACTTGAAACACTTGTTGTTGTGATCAACATAAGATATAGCTCCCTCCTCTGCTCTTTTCAGTCTTTTAGTAACAATGTCATTTCTTATATCTGCAGCATGCTTCTTGCTCCTACGTCCAGCCTCGGATGGATGTGATTTTTTTTTTTTTTTTTTTTTTTTGTCATGCTTCTGGCAGATAATGCATTTGAAAGCGTCAAATTCATTTGAGGTATTTTTCGTCAACAGTATCCCTTGTTGATGTTCTTGTTGAGAAGGTTTCTGGCTTGTACTTTCATCCATTGTTAACTCAGTTACTCAGTATACCTGAAACAAATAAAAATAAATAATTAATGACAATGACAGCTGTTATAGCTACCAAACACTTCTACAAAACACAAAATTGCCCACCATTGCAGTCCTCTTAATATAATAATAAATCAAATATATTGGAGACTTACTGTAAAGTTTTCCAAGGATAAGCAACAAAATACAGTATCATAAAGCACAGATAAACTTCTGTGTTTGCATGATTAAATCCATGTACTACAAGACCGAATATTAAAGTTGATAACTCCAACCTCTGAACACGTAAATATCCATTTCATACCCGAAGTGTGCTTGAGATCAGTGTTGCCAAAATATTCATGTATCTGTAATTTCTGCTGAGAAAATTACAAAAGAAATTGATTCCTTGTGCAGAAATGAGTAAAAACAGGCATATCAAGTAGTGTTCTGCTGTGAACGGTAGTAGGTACCAAATTTAGTATACAGCATATCCCATTTCCGGCCGCCATCTTGGATTATCGCCCCTAGCGGCCATTTGCCCCAGTTTTGGAAAAAGCACCTGTCATTTTTTTTAACCTTAACCGATATAGTTTCAATATCTGAAGTCAAAATTAGGGGACCTTGAAATGTATAGGGGCTTAATGGCCAGGTCCTGGACTACAGTGGCGAAGTTTGGTGCCTGATTTAATGGAAGGTTCTAATTGTATCTTCCTAATTCCATCTTCCCAGTTTCTTATCTAAACTTCTTGGCCTGGCCAAGAAATATTTTTCATTTTGGTTTTTGCAGATGGTTTTGGATCATTTTATATATATTTTTTATCAATTTATACTTGAAAGAATAAATAAATTTTAATATATATGAATAAACGATGGTAAGTTTATCAGTGACGCTGTTATGCTTGCATGCTTCATTTTCCTCTTTGGCATAATTTTTGATAAGAATAACAAGCACTTGTTTGAGTCCATCCTGATGTGATGAAAATATCACTTTAAAAGTGGATGTTTTCATTCTTTTGACACTTGCAGTGACCAGTCTGCTACCACTTGGAAATAGTAGAATCTGAAGTATTTTAACAAAATGATAAAGATGTAGTTCTTTGGAATGTAGGTCTATGCGGATGTGGGCCTATGCGAGAGTTTATGAACAGATTTCGCCTAAAGTCTATTTTGGGCACTTTTCAATAAATGTTCCTATTTCTCTCTGTATACCAAATGAGTGATTCTAGAAGGCCATATCCCAGCAATGGGAGCAATAGAAGAAGGTCTTATAATTAACATAATCTCCATAAGTATCGTCTTATTTCGCTCTAATACTTTGTGACTCGTCTTCTTCAATTGTGGGAGAAAGATTAACTGATTGAAAACTTTGGAGACAAAAAGCCATATGCCAGCAAAAAGTGCAACAGAAGAATGTCTTATTACCAATATAATCTCCATAATTTTGGTCTTATTTTGCTCTCATATCTTTTGATTCGTGTCAGTTTGCGGGAAAAAGAATAACAAGCTGAAAACTTTCGAGATAAAAGCTCCACTGGGAGAGGATACTGACGAGATTTACATCCTATGAAGAAGACGAAGAAGAATTTGATCACAGACAGAAAGAAGATGAAAGAAATATCGGCCTTTCTTCCTTGAAAGGGATCTTGACCAAGGTCAAAGACAGAATTTCTTGGAAAAATCAAGTCTCTACCAAGATCCAACTTTTTGATTTGCTGAAGTATTTCAGTCTCGATTCGCCTGTGATTTTGATTTTTGCTGTCTGTCTGGAGGTGTCAAATGCATTTATGGAGGGAATCATTAACAGAAATATAAAAGAAAAAATACAGGGGTGTTCATCATATGGCGATGAAAAACAACGATTTATGTATATGCGACGGCTACACGTACCTAAAAAACCTGTTCCCCTGACAGGTACAGTCAAGGTATTCTCTAGACCTTGGGTACAATATATCTTCATTAGACAACTGATCCATAAAACCTCACATTATTGTCGCAGTCTTGGGCACAAATGGAAGAATTCATATAGCTCTCGCATCATATATCTTTACTGTCGAAGGGCTCCAAGTCAAAGAAAGACGGGTTAAAGGGAATAAGTGATCAGAAGATATAACTACATCAGTCAATTCAGAGTCAGTGTCTTGTAAAGTACGAGAGATCCTTTCCGCGTCTCTGATCTAAGAGTTGAACTTCAGAGTCTTCAGACAAATACCTGATGAGGCCGTTTGCAGATTGACTTATATCACCAACAGTAAGTTCTGAGAGAGATGCAATTATGAATGCATCAGAAACACGATGGGGATAATCATTATTTCTGCTCATGATCAAGTTTCGCTCAATAGAGAGAGAGAGAGAGAGAGAGAGAGAGAGAGAGAGAGAGAGAGAGAGAGAGAGACGCTAATATCCCCAGAAACTCGGGAAGATCACGAGACCTCCATCAATCAAGAGAAGAAGAAGGATCTCTATCCAACTTCTTCTTCATCCATAAATCCACAGCGGAGTTTCTTCTTCTTCTTCTCTTCTCTTCTCTTCTCTTCTCTTCTCTCCCTCCGACGCTGTCGCCTGATGATGTTTCTGTCGCTGGAGAAATTGTGTCGCTCTGAGGAACAACAACTGTCGTTTGTCCTCAAACTTTCCTTCCTTCGCTTTGCTTGCGGTTGTCGTTATTCTCTGTTTAGGGTTTTTTCATGGGTGATTTTCGTTCCTTTACTTCTTCCACGCGTGCATGCGTTGCGGCACACAAACATATATATACATATACATATATATATATATATATATATATATATATATATATATATATATATATATATATATATATATATATATATATATATATACATACATATATATATTACATACATATATGTGTTGTGTCAAGTTATTTTATATATATATTTTTAAATAGCAAACCATAAATAGCCCATTGACATCGTTCTCGCTTGATGCTGGGAACAAGGCACACGTATAGAAAATCAGTTATATGTGACAATCCTCGAAATTGATTGGATGTAGCGTATTATCCGGAACAGTTATTTTTATACTTTTTGACAATCCATTAAGCCATCGTTTCTTGATGTTGGGAATAAGGCATACGTATAGAAAATCAATTATATGTGACAATCGAACTTGATTGGGTGTGCTGGGGAAGGTCACATTTGTGGCTGTAAAATATCAGTTCATCTGTAAAGTGAAGATAATTACGTTTGGACAAATGTATTTTTAACGAATTTTTTAAATTCAATAAACTTTAACCTGATTTTCAGTTTTGTTGCAGCATTGATAAAAACATTTTTAATTTGTAATTTGTTAGCGTTCCACACTTTCTGTATTTCAGCATCCTGAGTACTTTTTATTGAGTTTGTCCATGATCTTTCCTTTATTTTCTTATTGTTTTTGCTAATGCTGTTGCCATAATTACTGTTTTTGTTTTGGAGAATGAACCAAATATATGATCAAGATGTACTGCACTTGTCTTTACTTTATTCTGGTAGTAACTAGGTGTCAACCAATGGTTGTGGTGCTGGGATTCTTAGGCATTATGACCAAAGGGGTGCTGAGGACGAAAAAGGTTGAGAAACGCTGCATGATTGAAGCCATCAGTTCATCTGTCAAGTCATTTGAGATAATTAACTTTTGCCATCTAAGTAATAATTAGATTAAACTCAATCATCATATCTCCCTCTCTGAATCTCTCTCTGTCTGACTGTGTTGTTGTTTATTGTTCTTACATTTCTATTTTATATTTATTAATTTGTTACTCTAATAACTGATCTCCTCTTTCTGTATTTCCCTTTACCTTTTGCTACTTCTTTGGTAGCTTGAACTTTAGTAAGTTTTTGTTCCATATGAATAGGGTTCTTCATCTCTGTTTAATAATAATAATAATAATAATAATAATAATAATAATAATAATAATAATAATAATAATAATAATAATATTAATAATATTAATAATAATAATTTAATAATAATAATAATAATAATATCCAGTGGATATGGATGTGGAAACTTGATTTGTGGTGATGGGATCCAATAAGACATTATAACTCAGATTGGTCATCAGGAGAACGTGATTACAAAAGTGTCTCTCAAGAGGTAAGTGTGAAGAGATCATTTTCTGGCCTGGCATTTGTAGTGTAAAGGTTTGTCCAGCCTACAGTAAAAAAAGTCTTGATACAAGTTCACAACTTATTACATACATATCACAAATATATTGAAAACAAATCAGTCTAGAGGTAAGAGTGGAGAAATAGTGTTGTCATGGTATTTGTAGTTCAAGAATGAGTCCAGCCTATAGTAAAAAAAAATGTCGTGAACACACGTTCTACATTTATCGCACACGTATCACAAACTTGTTGAAAACAAGTCAGCAACCGAAAGTGGAGAACGAATCTTTGGTAAATGCTGGATAATCATTTGAAGCACTGGCTAGTGCTATGTATAAATTGCTGACTTGTATTCAAGCTGTTTGCTATGCATATGCAATAATTTCCCAACTGTGTTTATGACTTGTTTTGCTGTAGTGTGGACACCTAAGATGAACTGAAATTTTGAGACCTATATGATGATCTAGAAGAGAGATGAAAAGGTTACCCCAGTGGAAAATAATTATTGATTAGACTATTCTAAGAAATGGTTTGATCATGTGAGAAGAACTGGGGAGAAATTATGAATCAAGAGTGTTTTGAGGTGGTTTGGTCATGTGGAAAGTATGGAAGATAATAGGGTGGTGAACAGATGTATATTCTGTAAAAGTTGATGAGTGCTGGATAAATGGAGCACAAGAGGCTTTAGAATGAAAGAGCTTTCATACCAAGTATATGAAAAAGCTGGGTCATGATATAGATGATCAGTGCAGCATATGTAGAGGGTTTGAAGCATTACTGATGAGCTTCCATATAGGTGCATTAAGCGTGAAATGCTATGAGAATTATTGAAATATATATATATATATATATATATATATATATATATATATATATATATATATATATATATATATATATATATATATATATATATATATATATATATATATATATAGATGATATGATATAACATAATATCAAGTATTATAGATAGATACATGGATAGATGGATAGATAAACATAAATAAAGTACATCTTAGTGTTACTCTCATGTTTTCAAAGATTAAATATTCATGAATATGCTAAACCCTCTCTTGCCACCTAAGTGAGGAGACAGCGTCCGGGGATGTTAAAAGCCTCCTCTCAGCGTCGTGAGAGCTACTAACTTCATTTTGTTTGAAAAGATAAAAAAAAAAAAAAAAAGAGTTGGAGATAATTTGCATAAGCATCTTTTAAGTTTATGGTCCTAGAGATTTTACGTGATTTTCAGAGTTTTTTTTATTGTTTTTTGGTTGCTAATAATACTTGAAGAATATTTTCAAACAATTAGGTAACTTTTTTTGATTGATAAGGCAGGATGAAAATGCATATTATTTGGAGAATACTTTTAAATAATTAATTTTTTTTGAGTGATAAGGCAAATTAAAAATTAATATTATTTGGAGAATAATTTTAGATAATTAAGTAACTTTTTTATGGATTGATAAGGCAGATTGAAAATTTATATTATTTGGAGAATATTTTTAAACAATTAGGTAACTTTTTATTGATAAATGATAGGGTAGGATAAAAATTCAAATCAATGATATTCATATTTTTCACCCTGGAAGAAATATCTTCATTCTTTTAATCTCATTCATTACTTTTCAGTATGAACACCACGATAACAAAAATACATTCAGATAACTTACAGATATTATTAACTGAATTTGAATTAATTTTAATTCATACACTCTAAGCCAATATACACCTCATGGCAAAACCTTCCTAAATAAACATGAATCTATAAACATTACGTAATTCAGCCCAGTTCAAATGTGACAGGAGATACTGAATCCTTTTTTTTTCTGAATAAAACAGCTTTATGGAGAATTTCTGTTCCACGGACAATGATAGAATTTTTAATTAAAGCATTATACCAAAAATATCTAACAAAATATGGCCTAATCCTGTCTGTTTCATGAATATAACTGGTCATGGAAAGACTCAAACTCTGTCAGCCATATTGATTTAATGGTATTATTTTCTGGCCATTATTTCAGTTGAATCTCCCAAAAACACGTGTGAAATTCCTCCCACTGGTGTACTGTGGAACAGTCTCCCTACTAAGGATGTCGTGCAGTTGGAACTTCAGAAGTTGAAGCGAAGATGCATAGCATTTTTACCCTAATAAAGAGGTTTTCAACCTG
>NC_089755.1:910354-1032854 GCF_040412425.1 Macrobrachium rosenbergii
TCTCTCTCTCTCTCTCAAAGAGATATGAAGCTGCTGTTGCAGGTATACTTTACTCTTTGGGTAATTAGATATTTATAATTCTCTAGTACTCTGAATCTCTCTCTCTCTCTTCTCTTCTTCTTCTTCTCTTTCTCTCTCTCTCTCTCTCTCTCTCTCTCTCTCTCTCTCTCTCTCTCTCTCTCTCTCTCTTCATATCCATGCATCTTCTCCCCTTCAGTATTATTTTCCAGCTTTTCCATAAAAACAAAGAGCCTTTTGACACTGTCGTCTCCACAATGGGAACCCTTTAAATCCCTCAGAATCCCCAGAAATTAATCCGCGACCACAAAATTAATCCCTTTTCTTCTTCTTCTTCTTCTTCTTCTTCTTCTTCTTCTTCTTCTTCTTCTTCTTCATTCGCAGGATCCCCACACTGAATCCTTTGTAGTTGGCATTTAAAAAGAAACAAAACGATCGGCCTTTGTGCAGAGAAGGAGAAGGGGAGAGAGAGAGAGAGAGAGAGAGAGAGAGAGAGAGAGAGAGAGAGAGAGAGAGAGAGAGAGAGCACTTACGCTAATGACGAATGATTAGTTTCAAAGCGATTCAGGGGATGAACGATTGTGTCTTTTCATTTATATCAGATTTTCCTTTTATTGTTTTAATGGCGTCTACCTTCTTTCTTTCTTTTTTTCTTTCTTTCTTTCTTTCTTTCTTTCTGTCTTTGTATTTGATGTCATTTATCTTTGTCTCTGATTCCCTTCTCACGGTAAAAGACGTCTGTGAATTCGGCATTTTATCTTTTTTCCAATTTCGTTTTACATTTGTTAACTTACCACCTCAAGCAAGGTGCACTGTAGGCATTACTGAAGGTGGTTTGCAGCGTTCCTTAGGCCCCTGTTGCACCCACTTCTTAGCCTTTTCCTTTATCTCCATTTTCTGTTCCTTTCTTGCTGTTCAACTTCTCTAACTATTACTAGTTATTGCAACTGTGTGGTTTTCTCCCAGTTCCACCTTTAGGTCCAATTTTTGTCTCCTTTATTTTCTGGATCCCTTTATCTCGCTGTCCAACCACTCTAACTGCCTCTTTCACTGTGCTTGGCACTGCATGGCTGAAAGTGCCCAGTGCTGGGCTTCTTGGCCTCATTTTCAAAACCATAAATATTTATCTGTGGTCATTAATTTCTGAAATTGTTTCTTCTTTCAAATGAACAACTTAATATTCTTTGGAAGCTTGAATTTCAAGTCAGTGGCCCCTGTGGTGGGCTTGTTCAATGTGAATAGGGTTCTTCATCTTCTGGATAATAATAATAATAATAATAATAATAATAATAATAATAATAATAATAATAATAATAATAATAATAATAATAATAATCCACTTTTTCTGAAGTCCCAAGTTTAAACAGCGTTGCCAAGTAATTTAAATGTCAGGTAAATAACTGATTTGTTAAAGTATTACTTAAGATATTAATGAAAATAATTATTTGAAGTAATCAGTTAAATATTAAATAATAAAAGTATTAATTTATAATAAATGTTAATTAATAAAAATGTCAATTGGTAAAAATATTAAATATAAAATATCAACTAACGAACCACATCTAATTACTTCTTTCATTCATTCATTCATCCATTGTTTATTTGTTTGTTTGTCTGTCTGCTCTTTGAGTCAACAACATTCAAAGGGCGTCTTGAATCACGCAGCCAAAAGAACCTCGCGAGCAGCCCCAAAGGAAGCGGGAGGAGGCTTCTTCGCTTTCCCCCAAGGGAACAAACTTCGTCTCTCCAGCCTTGTTTCCATGTAAATGAAACTCTCCCTCCTCCCACCACCCCCTCCCCTCTCCTCACCTGAAGGAGATTCTCACCTGCGCGGTTCTTCAGGTAATATTCTCTGGGCTCGAGAGAAACACCTTACCTGATCCACCAGGTGTCTGAAGTGTTTAATCAGCAGAGTTGGTCTAGATTCGCCTGCCATGTTGCTTTTGGTTTGTCTTCTTCTTTTCTTCTTCTTCTTCTTCTTCTTCTTCTTCTTCTTCTTCTTCTTCTTCTTCTTCTTCTGAACGGCAGCAAAGACGACAAAATTAACCCGAATGATCTAGCTATTTCATTTAACAGTACATTATTATTATTATTATTATTATTATTATTATTATTATTATTATTATTATTATTATTATTATTATTATTATTATTATTATTATTATTATTATTATTATTGCTACTTCGCTGGTATAACATTAAACTTTACCTTGTCATTTTTTAAAATTTTCCTTCTCTCTCTCTTTCAGGGACGAAACCCCGAAAACATTGGCCCTGTATTCATTGGGAAGTCTTCTGCAAGGTAAGTAGGATACACAATGAATCCCTTGCTCATATTTTGGGAGAGATTGTCACTTTTCTCTAAACATCCAAGATTTTTTGGCTTAAGTTTGCATGTATGTATTGTTTGCATATTGTATGTATTTATGTATATATATATATATATATATGTTCATATATATACACACACACACACACACACACACATACACACATATATATACATATATATATATATATATATATATATATATATATATATATATATATATATATATATATATATATATATATATATATGTATATATATATATATATATATATATATATATATATATATATATATATATATATATATATATATATATATATATATATATATATATATATATATATCGTTTTGATATTCTAGTGGTTGGTTCTCCAGTAAGAATATGCAAAGCAGTATATATGTATACTGAATTTGCTTGCAGTAGAAAGGAACTGAAGGTATTGTATCATATCAGAAGACACCATGGTCCATTCTTTCGCTTTTTTGGTCGCAAAAAAAAAAAAAAGTTTCCTTTACAAAACTTCTCATTGCGTTTTTGTGGGGCTCCTTTTTTCTAAGTTGGCGTTTTTCTTTCAATTGCGAAGAACTGCCTTTTTTATAAGGCAGTTCTTCGTAATTGAAAGAAAAACGCCAACTCTGAAAAGCAGCAAAATAACAGACGATATTTTTATTTCAGCTTTGAATATCGTTGTTAGGAAAGATAGATTGATTTAGGTTTTTATTTGTTTTGGAGAGAGAGAGAGAGAGAGAGAGAGAGAGAGAGAGAGAGAGAGAGAGAGAGAGAGAGAGAGAGAGAAAAGCTGCAATAGGATCCCTGATGTGTTTTCAACTTTGAATCTGAAATATAACATCACACATATTAGAGTATATTACCAACTGATGCGATACTTTGGGAAACATCAGGCTGAGGATTCATCATACTTGTCACTATCAGTAACTAAGACCTATTTAAAACAAGTGAAAAATGCGCTGAAGTTTCTCCGGCGCAGTCGAGTTTATTGCACAGCGTAGAATGCTGTATGAAACTTTTAGCCTCGGCCCGTGAAACTTTCAGCCGCTGACCGGTTGTGGCCTGTGTTGTTGGTACCTATAACGCTGCCAGACGTACGATTATGGCTGAATTTAACCTTAAACAAATAAAAACTATGGTATGTTTGATGATTGGAGGGTGGATGATCAACATACCAATTTGCAGCCCTCTAGCCTCCTCAGTAGTTTTTAAGATCTGAGGGCGGACAGAAAAAGTGCCGACGGACAGACAAACTATCTCAATAGTTTTCTTTTACAGAAAACTAAAAAGATATATAAAATCACTCATAAACCATCATACAGATATACGCTGTATACACACATACAAAAAATACGTACGCGTATACAGTAAAAGCGTCCCCACACTATGACATATCATGAATCCCACAAAATCGTAACAGGTTGATGACGCAATATATCAGGTGAAACGTCCCTTTATTTCTAAAATAATGGCCTCTCCGCCCATCGATGTCTTACTCATCGATTCTCGTAAAATTAACCATAAATCCTCCTCTTGGGGAAGAAATTCTCCCCCAACTAAATAATTTGTTCAAATCCTCCATCACTGGAAACCATTTACTCAACACTCAAAGAAGCACGGGGAGTGATAGCATCAATACCTTTCCAGTTTCCAGACCCAAGCGGATAAAGTTTCCAGCGAAAAGAGTAACAATAAAAGAGTAACAATGTCAGCTGATGGAACTACACGAGTAACGCCAACGGTTTCCAGTCCAGTAGATGTGCTGGAAGTGACGCTGGATGAAAAAGCGTTTATACGAACACAAAGTTTTAAAAGGTGGATTCCATACGGAATGGGAATGCACGTGAAGGCAAAGGGCCTTCAGGAATGAACTGGGGCAGTTCAGAGCTTTAGACGGATTGGTAGGAAGAGAGAAGAGAGAGAGAGAGAGAGAGAGAGATCTAAACAATGAGAGCAATTATATGATATCTAAACAATGACAGCAATATTCAAAGAAGTAACCAAATATTCCTTGTTATTGGTGATTAATATGACTTTTCATCACATGAACAATGTTGAAAATGAGATGGGAAATATTTCAGCCTTAAATCACTTGTTTCAAAGATAATATTAAATAGAACAACGTCTATTATCATACTTGCAATCACCCTCCAGTAATCCTTCATATTAGTATGAGGTCTGAGGTTAGGATGCAGTTTAATCTAGTTTAGTAATATTTTTACATACATATATACTCAGCAATGCTATTCTTTCCAGGAAGTGAAACTAAATACTCATTATTTTTTCCTCTCTGAGAACAGAGATGTCATTCTCAATTCATTATCAATTCATTACATTCAAAAGGGGTTGAAGTATCAGTTCATAGCCATTCCTACAATGCCCCTCCCAACCCTCACCCCTCAACCCACCCCACCTCCCACCCACTCCCCACTCCCACACACCACCCAACCCACACTCAACCCCACACCCCGCACACCCCACACATGACTCTACCCTACACCCATCCCTATACTCCCAAACCCCCACACCCCACACCTCCACACACCATCCCACCCCACACCCCCCACACCCACACACAAAACACCACCCTGCACTCCCCACCCACCCACCCAACACCCCACCCCACACACACCACACCCCTTACCCCACAACACACCCCACCCCCACACCACACCCCACACCCCACCCCACCCCACACCACAGCCCACACCCCACCCCACCCCCACCCCACACCACAACACCCCACCCCCCACCCCCACCACACCCCACACCCCACCCCCACCCCACCCCAGCCCACCCACCCCACACCACACCCACACCACACCCCACACCCAGTTACCCCACACCACCCCCCCACACCCCACACCCACACCCACACCACAGCCCACACCCCACCCCACCCCACCCCCACCCCACACCACAGCCCACCCCACCCCACCCCACCCCTACCCCACACTACAGCCCACACCCCACCCCACTCCACAACCCATCCCCACCTTAACCCGCACCTTACCCCTCACCCCACCCGAGGACTGCAACGTGAGTTAGCATCAAGTTTCTATGAAGTTTTTTCCCAAATGACGTATAAAGCTTATGGCTTCCCGTCCATAGACACTGAAGAAACACGAAAGAATTTCTGGACACTCCTTCCTCTTTCATGAAGAAGAAGAAGAAGAAGAAGAAGAAGAAGAAGAAGAAGGAGGAGGAGGAGACAAAAAAAAGGAGAAGAAAAGGATAAATGATGGGAAATAAATCATGACTGAAATGACAGAGGAAGATTCGTTTGTCTTCCACTGACGATCTCTCTCTCTCTCTCTCTCTCTCTCTCTCTCTCTCTCTCTCTCTCTCTCTCTCTCTCTCTCTCTCTCTCTCTCTCTCTCTCTCCTGATATAATCGAGATAATGTGTCCCTACAAGCTATAAAAAACGTAAAATCTAGGTGCTCTGGATATGAAAAGAACCCACAAAATGTGGACTGGCCAAGATAACATTTTCTCTCTCTCTCTCTCTCTCTCTCTCTCTCTCTCTCTCTCTCTCTCTCTCTCTCTCTCTCTCTAGCGTACATTAAGTGCCACAGACAATTAGAATGATTGACATTTTGTCAGCATTTCAAAAAGTGGCAGATGTCACAAAACATGCAAGAAACACTTCATCTTTTCATCAATAGACAGAAAGAACTATTTAATGACATTTGCGAATCATTTCATTTCATAACGTGTTCAAATGTTCTGTGTTATATAAGACCTTTTGTTACATCAGTTAAATGAGCTGAAGGCTCTATAAATAGTTCGAGAAGAAGAAAACAGAAAGATTTGCAATAAGCAGGCAACAGAAGCGACCATCTAAAAATACTGAGTTTATTCAACATGAGACTTTTTCTAGTTTTCGCATATTTTGCAAAAATATTACGCTTAATATTTCAACAAATGCGTAATTTATTGTTGTGTAAGACAGAGCTGGATTTCATTTTATTATAAGTATTGGAAAAAATTAGGATCGTAAACCCATATTATTATTATTATTATTATTATTATTATTATTATTATTATTATTATTATTATTATTATTATTATTATTATTCTAGTTTTGATCAAACTGATAGATACATGTCTCTGACAGGACCCAGTGCTCGGCCTTTGGCCTAAATTATTTATGCAATTCAATTCAATTCATTTCTCTGACGTATTCGATTATTTCTCTTAATTATTTCCCACCATGATTTATATTTCAAGAAATCACTAGACGTGTTTTTTTCACCTCTCTCGCAACGTACACCATCAAAACGGGAGGGCCTCGACGAGGTAATCCTCATCCTGCCTCAATGAAAGAACCTCCATCTCTAACAAGCAACCGTCAGTGCAGATGTCTGAACGGAGTTGTTCAAAATAAAGAGGATTTCCTCGAGACGGGGAGATGACACTCGGGTGGCGCCCATCAAACTCGATGGAACTTTTGAGATGCCTTTCTTCTCTACTACACATTTTTTTTTTTATGTATTTTTAGAGCTTATTAGTTTTCTGAAAAGAAAACTATTGTGCCGGCTTTGTGTGTCCGTCCGCACTTTACTCTGTCCGCCCTCAGATCTTAAAAACTACTGAGGTCAGAGGGCTGCAAATTGGTACGTTGATCATCCACCTTCCAGTCATCAAACATACCAAATTTCAGCCCTCTAGCCTCAGTAGTTTTTATTTGATTTAATGGTTAAAGCTAGCCATAATCGTGCTTCTGGCAACGATATAGGACAGGCCACCATCGGGCCGTGGTTAAAGTTTCATGGGCCGCAGTTCATACAGCATTATACCGAGACCACCGAAAGATAGATCTATTTTCGGTGTCCTTGATTATACGCTGTACAGAAAACTCGACTGCGCCGAAGAAACTTCGGCGCATTTTTTACTTGTTACATTTTGATTTGACCATAAGCGCTGTGCCACCTTCGTGAATTCCATAATGCTCAATAAATAAACCCCTTTGCATTCTTCCCTTGTAAAGACCAGCCATTCCCCACCGTATACTTAAGAGTTGAGAACCGCCTTCCATCCCCAGAGAATAACCGATCTCTTTTCCCTCGTAAAATCACGAAAATCGTTCCTGGGTAAAACTGATACTGAGCTCGAATCTCTGCTCTATATCAGCCGACGATCGAGCGTAAAATGGGCGTATTTACGCCACTTGGGCGTAGAAGGAAGGAAGGAAGGAATAAAAGCGTGAAAGTGGAGAGATGATGGAACGAGAAATATGTTTAGCCAAGGGGCCAGATATTTTATATATAGTGGGTTTTGGGATGGTTGATAAAACAGCCTCTTTTTTTCTTTCTTCTTCTTCTTCTTCTTCTTCTTCTTCTTCTTCTCTCTCTCTCTCTCTCTCTCTCTCTCTCTCTCTCTCTCTCTCTCTCTCTCTCTCTCTCTCTGTTTATTTTTTAATCATACTGATAAAGTATGTATGACTGATTATTAAATATATGAAATAAAACATTTTCTTCTTAAACAAAGGAAAACCGCTTATTTTTAAAACAACATAAAGAGTCGACTCCATCTACAAGGAAATATATGAAAAACCTTTTAAGAGGATAAATATTTTTCCCTCTCTGCAGAGGAGGAGAAGAAGAACCTAATAAGGTTTGAAGATCCCTCGGGGCAACAGCTTCTGTCTGTCTGAGTGCTGATATTGCATTACAAATCCTCTCGAGGGAGGAAACGGGAGAGGAATTGCAGGGTGCAACAGGAGATGAGAAGTTCTTTATTGCTGTTCTGAATTTTTTTTTTTTTTGTCGTTGATTAAATTTGGGGAAGACTAGACAAGACAGCAGTGAGTCTCTCTCTCTCTCTCTCTCTCTCTCTCTCTCTCTCTCTCTCTCTCTCTCTCTCTCTCTCTCTGACACACCCCTTTGCTCACTCACTTTCGCTGATAAAATTCATCTCTTAGTTCCGGTGAAATTCAGTGGGAAATGCATGGGAAATGCATATATAAATTTTATATATATATATATATATATATATATATATATATATATATATATATATATATATATATATATATATATATATATATATATATATATTTTATATATATTTATATTTTTGGGAGATCTACTGTAGTTTAACCAATGGGTTACACTAGGGATATACGCAACTTACCTTGGATAACACAAATTTGAATTCTGGCCTTGAGGTTAGGTAAAAACATATACATCAAAACACGGCTGAGGGCCTACTTCACAAGGGGAATGATTAGGTAAACTCTTGGGTTTAACTTAATTAATTATATTTACAAAAGAAAAACACATATCAGAAGAATGGTAGCATAACTGGGACGGGCAGACAAGGTCCCGTAATACAAGATGAAAGAAGCAAGTGACTGGGACTTGCTTGAAGAGACAATGGGAGCCTGCTTCAAAGGGCGTCGTAAATGGTGTTAGTGTCACTACACACACAAGATGATGCACAGATCCACAGCTGACTACTCCTAATCTGTAATCGAAACACCTATGGTTACTCATCCGAAAATAGCACTTTAATAATTAAGGAATCGAGGAATTACACTGAAGGTGCCTAGACTGAACTCGATTCCGATAACTCAAATTTTAGCGATTATGTTACACTTCACTTCAATGCTTGGCAAATTAAACAGCACAACTATAAAAAGCAATACAGGTCTCACTGTAGGAATATCTCACTATGAAAAGGAAAAAGGAAAACAGTTATAGGCTGACAGGGACGTGACTGGCTAAAAGAACCTTAAATTTGGCACTTTACCTTAAGCAGGAGGTGATTTTCCTCGTCTTCAGGGGGCCAGCGATGGGGAGGGCAAGTGAATAAGGTCACAGCAAAAGTTACTATGGCTCCCGGCAGCCACTTGCATCCAGAAGGGGCAGTTCAGTAGAGCAAGGGAAAGGACAAGAGTCCTGGCGAAGCATCTGACAAATTCTAAGATTGAGTGTGTCCGTCCGAGGTCTTTTATAGCCTCCGGGGATTATGATCCTGCTCTTCGTAGATGGCGCTGGTGTCGGTATGACCGCATGTCACTGCAGGCATGGGGCTGCGTGGGTCAAGTTCCAAGATGGCGGCAAGCACATGGTCAGTCCTTTGCCTCTATGCCAGCTGACTTGTCTCAGGCGAAGATTTCCATTCCTACTGGATCAGCACCTGGAATTGAAGGTCCTGGCAGTCACTTGAACAAGAATATTCTTTAAAATTGTTGTGATTGAAGTTTTTCCCCACCCAGCTTCAATGCATGTGATGGTGAATGGGACAGGTCAGTTTTATTGTATTCAGCAAATAGTTTATTCTCAGCTATGAGAAGCTAGCAATGTTTGACAGATGACAGTATATTCTTTTGATAAAACATATAATATAATGATATATATATATATAGTCTTATATATATATATATATATATATATATATATATATATATATATATATATATATATATATATATATATATATATATATATATATATATATATATATATATATATATATATATATATATATATATATATATGTATGTATGTATAAATATATATAAAATGTAAGTATGTATGTGTTTGTGTGTGAATGTGTATAATCCATGATGACCCTGGTATGTGTTTGTGCCATTGTTTGTGCACAAACTTGTTTTTGCTTTTCTTATGCATGTTTTTGTTTACTAAAGGTTTGCTATTTATGCATGTTTCCAAGTATTTCTTTACTCTTAACCTTAAACAAATACTTTGTACACATGAATATAATCGCATCTTCATCTCCGTGCACCGGAAGTGAAGGCCGGAAGTAGCCCTCAGCCGAGTTTTATAGACCAAATCCTCACATAAATCAGCTTTTTAAGTAAAAGCAGTTTTGAAATAAATTTTTCATTTACCAATTTCAGCAGAATTCAGGCTGGAATCGTGTTGAACCTTCATAAAAGCTGTAATTAATTTCCATTGTAATTTTTCCGAGTAATTACCGCTGATGGCAACATTTGTACATAAAGCGCTTAATTTCTTTTTTTTATTGTTTTAGTAATGAACTGGAATCGATTAACGGCTGGACATTGATCGGCTCTGGAATACCAGAGTTGAAATATTTCAGTCGTTTATCTTTCCCCTTCTATGAATAACTTTGGGTTTAATGCATTGCTCATTTGAGTCTTTCAGTGCGATTATTTAGATTACATCTGTCTACGGCATGATTGTTTGCTTTTACACACACACACATATATATAGTCTATATATATACATATATACACACACATATGTAGTCTATATGTGTGTGTGTTTTTTTCATTTCTCATTTGATTACCACCGGAACTAGGAGACGAATTTTGTCAGTGAATGTGAGTGAGCAAAGGAGTGTGTCCAAGAGAGAGAGAGAGAGAGAGAGAGAGAGAGAGAGAGAGAGAGAGAGAGAGAGAGAGAGAGAGAAAATATTCCTTCCTCTGAGGAACCCAGTGTTCCATGGCCTTGACCCAGTCCCTTGAGAAGTTCTGATTGGTCATGACAACTCCTGAAGATTGTTCCCCGTCTTCAGAATCTCCCCTTCAGGAGAAGAACTTCCTTTCTGACCCTGGGTTTGAGTCTTATCTATTAGACAGGGGCCTTCGTTGTAAAGGGAGATTGTTTTGGTTCATTTTGGGGCAAAGGCCCTGATAAACAAACAATGTATTGAGATTCCTTCAGACTACAGATGAGGCAGAATTTCTTAGTCAAATTGAATCGAATCGACAGTAATTAGACTAATGAGGTTTTTCAGCAGCTTTTAATATTTTAACCTGTACCTAAGTTCCTTCTAGATTGCTTTTAATATCCGATTAACCTGTACTGCTAAGCCACTATTATTAATTATTATTCACTAATATCTTCCTAACCCAATTCTTCTTAATATATTTTCATATAAGTTATTTTTATATATATCGAATATATTTTTATATATATATGATATATATATATATATATATATATATATATATATATATATATATATATATATTTATATATATACATATATATATATATATATATATATATATATATATATATATATATATATATTACCTATATATATATATATATATATATATATATATATATAATATATATGTGTATATATGTATATATATATATTATATTATATATTTATATCTTACTTCTTCCTAATGAGCACCATATTCTTTGTGAATTTCCTTTACCTTCTCTTACTTCTTCCTAATGAGCACCATATTCTTTGGAAGCTTGAATTTCGAGTCAATGGCCCCTTTGATGGGCTTGTTCCATAGGAATAGGGTTTATTCTCTGAATAATAATAATAATAATAATATAATAATAATAATAATAATAATAATAATAATAATAATAATAATAATAATAATAATAATAATAACTTGATTTTCCAACACTTACTGTGGCTTCGACAACAGTGCACCAATTTTTTTACCATCGTTTTCCCAAATCCTGAAATAATGTTTTTATTAATAAGTATCAGATATCCACCAGGGAATGTTCAGTGGTTTAACTTATTACATCTTTCTCATGAAAACAAATCCATTTCGTTTGATTTTCACTAAAAGCAAAACCCTTATCAGTGAATTATAAGTGGTTAAGAACGTGTTAAAAGTATTTCGAAAATATTAACATTTAACTAAAAATTTATCCAATGTTTGTGTATATATTTTAGGTCATTTATGAACAAAATCTAACAGTTCAAGTTAGAATGCTTATTTAGGTTGTGGGGATATATTGACATTTAACTAAAAATTTAGACAATGTTTATATCTGCATATATATTTAGCTCATTTATACACAAGTTCCAATGGTCAATGATCTTTTTTTTATATTAAAATGAAAATACTTCATGTTAAAAATGCTTATTTAGTTTGTATGGTTATATTGACATTAACTGAAAATTTATACAATGTTTATTTGTGAATATATTTCTAGGGCATTTATACAAAAAGTCTAAAGGTCAATGAGTTTTCAGTTTTCGTTTTTTTTAGTATTAAAATGAAAAGTAGAGAAAAAGATACATTTATACCAATACAGAACATTTAAGCTGATTCTTCAATGCTGACATCCGCGCAAACTTTCCTTTTGAACGCGCAAGAATCATGAGAGATTCCGTTGCCGATTTAGACAGGCAAGAAAAATAGTTCCTGTATAGTGCCCACCTACTAGAGATAAACCCCCTCCCCCCAAAAAAAAATGAGGGTTTAACCTTCCATTCCTGCTCAAAAATACGACGGTCCTCATCACAAACGTATATATATTTCCGGTAACGAAGAGACCTGTCGTAACAGCCAATCATTCTCCAATGCCTGAGGTTTACGGAGAATTGACGGCCTTGCAAAAACACGCGATCGATCCTTCGTGGCGATAATTGGGGAGGCGACGCCAGGTAGCACAGGTGAGGAGAGAGGACAGGCGAGAGAGAGCGTGCGTGCGTGCTTTGAGTGAGTGTAATTTGCATTAGCGTCGCAATTTTCTGTTCGTGTTTGCGTGAGCTGTTCTCATGTCGCTCCTCGGCTGTAAAGAAGAAGAAGAAGAAGAAATGGCAGTCTTTGTTTTGTTTGTTTTTTGTAGAAAGTCTTTTGCTTTCTCTCTATTTTCTCTCTATTTATTTATTTATTTATTTATTTATTTATTTATTTTTGTATCTATTTATTTTTATTTATTTATTTATTTTCTAAATCGAGGGTAACAGTAAACAAACAAATAGATCTTTCCTGACATGAAGGCTTCACTGTCAAAAAAAGTCAGTCTCATTTTTTCGTCTTGAGTTAAAAAACAAAAGCGAATCGCACCTTGTTTTAGCCAAGGTCTCCAAACAAGAGAATAAAATATATTTATTCTATCATAAACTTGGCTATTCTAAGCCTCCATCCCCACGAAACTTGATTAAAGGAAAATGTTCTTTTGGGCAAACTCATTCAAAGTTTCAAAGAAGTTATCAAACATTCCTATTTAAATCTCTCTCTCTCTCTCTCTCTCTCTCAAGTTATCAAAATAACTGATGACAAATGCTGATAAAAAACTATATATATTTTCCAAGAAGTGCCAATTTTCACGCGTATTTTGAGACCGCACAATGAATAATTTCTCTCTCTCTCTCTCTCTCTCTCTCTCTCTCTCTCTCTCTCTCTCTCTCTCTCTCTCTCTCTCTCTCTCTCTAAGCTAATTTCAAAGGTCAAGGCTGGAAAATGGCTACTGTTGAATGGATTCAGTGAACATTGCAGTGATATGCTGGGCTATTTCTAGATTCGAAATTGCAGCGACGGGAGTTCAAGGTGCTGCAATATAAAGAAAACAGCTTATAATAAATTTTCTGTTATTATTATTTCAAGTTTAGCTGCTGTAACGCGACTCGATTGCAAAATGTCAGCTGCAATATCGTGTCTATGTTTCCGAAGACTTAGGTCAGTCAGTTGCAATGCATTGCTAGCAATTCACCTTGTATCTTCATAATATTAATTTATCTATATTTTCACCTAAACCCGAATTAATCTGTAATTATTAAATAACTTCAAAATATATCGTTGAAATTCAAGAGCAGAATGACTTTTTTGAAGGTTCGAGAATATTGAATTAATTACCCCTCCCCTCTGGTGAGGGTCGAACAGCAATGAAGATGGTCAATTATATCAGATTTTCCTTAATGGAAAACTAACGATTTCTTGATGAGATTTCAGCACTGGGGGCTGGTCTCTGTTTTAGAAGACTTATTGCCAATAAACTCTGCTTAAGTTTTAATTCTCGGTTCTCGTTTAGTGAAAGACAAAGATGTCAAGTAGTGATGTATACATAAGCATATCATGATTAAACATATTTCTTTTCCGACAGTAAAACTCTCTCTCTCTCTCTCTCTCTCTCTCTCTCTCTCTCTCTCTCTCTCTCTCTCTCTCTCTCTCTCTCTCTCTCTCAGTACGTATAAAGTCTGGTCCTACAACGATCTCCCAAAAACTAAAGGTGGTGGTGTTTTTCGTTCTGGGAAAACAGGAGTAATAATTTATGCTGTGTGTGTATACATAACATCATATACCCGTTATTATTTTGTTTTCAGGTTTAGGCTCAAAAGAAAATATAACCATTTACTTAAAGAAGGAAGTTCAGTGGGATTTATATTTCCAAATAACTCTTTTAGTATATTTATATATTCTAAAGGTGCATTATTACGGCCATTGTATAAACATAGGAGTTGATTCCTTAGTTACATTAACTGGTTAGAAATTGAATATTATTTTTTGTCAGTACCTTCGGTGACTTTATAGGCTGGATGTCAGACTCATTTGCATGGTAGATGTCTCCTAATTTATCATGCAAGAATACTTAACTCAGACATAATTAGGCTGGATTCTTATGTCTAGAAAGCGTTGAAAATAAAACTGTTGCCTAAAGTCTCCCTCATGCATTCATGGCGCCCGCGAAAGACGGACGCATTTCCAAGACAAATAAAACCACTTCAGGAGATGAGACGTTTGACGCGACGCAGATGCTCATGAGAGAATTACAAAGCATATTCACCAAGTTCTGGAACGCTGCCATCTTGCTATTTTACCGCTGTCATATCCTGTTTTATCGCTTTTATGTCCTTTTTCCCACTGTTTTATACCGTTTTACTGCTGTCATTTCCTGTTTCCCATTGTCTTATCCTGCCTTACCGCTGTCACATCCTGTTTTATTGCTATCATATCCTGTTTTACCGTTGTCAAATCCTGTTTTCCACTGTCTTATCCTGCCTTACCGTTGTCACATCCTGTTTTATTGCTATCATATCCTGTTTTACCGTTGTCATATCCTGTTTTCCACTGTCTTATCCTGTCTTACCGTTGTCATATCCTGTTTTATCTGTCACATCCTGTTTTATCGCTACCATATCCTGTTTTAACGCTGTCATATCCTGCTTTACTGTTGTCATATCCTGTTTACGCAGAGGAAATGTATGAATCAAAACGCATAATCTCATAAGCGTCCCCCTTCCATCGCAAACCGGGCGAGAGAACAAACAGAATTATGGGTTTGATTAAGGAATATTTAAGGTACAGAGGAGATCCCATAATAATCTATTATTCATTTCGCGTTTGAAACTCAAAATTTTATTTGATTCCTGTCACCACGATTTCATTTTCGAATGACTCGGGACCTTTAGACTTTTGTTTTTATATATTTTTATCTTGTCCCTTTTGCGAATCGGTGAAAGTAACTTATAATAGTTTTTTATAACTGAAAATATACTTTTAGTAAAGTTTTAGTCTATTTTTTATATATAATGAGAACATTTTGTGTATTTTTAATTGTCATCTTTCTTCAAATTGGTACAATAGTTATTCATGTTAAATTTATTTTCTATAATAGCTTTTATATCGTATTTCCTTTCCATAGAAACCTTTCTAACTTTTAGCGTTATCGCCAAAAGAGAGAGTAAGAGAGAGAGAGAGAGAGAGAGAGAGAGAGAGAGAGAGAGAGAGAGAGAGAGAGAGAGAGATGGGGGGCATATTTCCTTGTGCCGTCAATATTCAAATGGCTTTTTCTCTCCCTTCCCCCATAAATTTAATCTTTTATATCTCTTGGAGAAGTGTTCCTCGTTCATTACTTGCAAAAGATAAAAGAGAGAGAAGAGAGAGAGAGAGAGAGAGAGAGAGAGAGAGAGAGAGAGAGAGAGAGAGAGAGAGATCGCGTATATGCTTCAGCCTTTGATGATCTTTCAAGGGTCTTTTTCTTCTTCTTGTGAAAATAACAAAGGAAAAATTACGTCACCTCACACCAGATGGCTTCACTGTAGTTGCTCGTAGGCCAAAGACTCCATATACCATATTTGGAAAATAATATACATACAACACATATATACATACATAAGTACACAGTACAACCCTATTCACTTCTCATTTCTTAGCTTATTATATTTTCGTATCCTTTACAGATTTCGTTTTCTGCTGGACTATGTATTAATCATTCATAGATTTTTTTTTATTTATTTTTGCATTATCCAAGATTCGTCTGCTTTACAATGCACAAGCACAGGTACATAGGAATAAAAGACCTCACCTGTTTATTTAAAATTTAAAACTTCAGGAAACCCCGCTGGGGTTTAATTGTGGCGTTTTATCTAGCCTATAATAAATCAAGTTTTTTTTTTATTTTAGAGATATTTGCTATGCGATACCTGAGAAGTAATCAAAAGAGTCTGTAGATTCCTAATTTGTTTATTTCTTTCTTTTTCGACAAGGCATGGTGGAATTAACAATTTTTTTTAATTTAAATATTGCAACAATACTTTTCGAAATGCGAAGACAAAGTTGGCAATAGTCTTTTGAAGAATGCAGTAGTATTTACTGAAATGCCAAGACAAAATTGACAGTATTCTTTTTAAAAGAATATTGCAACAATACTTTTCGAAATGCAAAGACAAAGTGGGCAATAGTCTTCTGAAGAATGTAGTAATATTTACCGAAAGGCAATGACAAGTTGACCATTTTATTTTTAGAATATTGCAACAATACTTTCCGAAATGCAGAGCTGCAAGAAGCTGATTTTTTTCTCTCAGACATAAAAAGCACCGTTTAAAAAGAACGAGATTGAACGCAACTTCTGAGCAGTTGCCTTCGAGTTTCTGCGGAAGTGAGAAAAAGATGATTGGAGCGACAGGGAAAATCTGCAAGCTCAGCAACTTACAAAACTCTGTGCTTTTATGCAGAGAGAGAGAGAGAGAGAGAGAGAGAGAGAGAGAGAGAGAGAGAGAGAGAGAGATAACTTTGTTACATCATCAGCAACTTGAGCGCGAATTCGCAAGAAAAACTTCGGTAAGTTGGCCAAACAAAGTTGATGAATAGTTAGGAAACAAAAACTCCCCGGCTCTCAGTCAGAACAAAGGACGATCGATCTTGAAACATTCTTGACTGAAATTCTCACTGACTGACTCATTCACTCACTGACTCACTCTCTCACTGACTCATTCACTCACTGACTCACTCACTCAATGACTCATTCACTCACTTATTCACTTGTCTGGCTCACTCACAGACTCACTCGCTTCCTCACTCACTCATTCGTTCACAGACTCACTGACTCATTCACTCAACGACTCACTGACTCACTCACTCACTCACTCACTTGACTGACTGACTGACTCACTCACTCACTCACTCACTTATTCACTCACTCACTTGACTGACTGACTCACTCACTCACTCACTGACTGACTGACTCACTCACTCACTCACTTGACTGACTCACTCACTCACTGACAGACTCACTCACTCACTCACTCACTCACTCACTCACAGACTCACTGACTCACTCATATGCTCACTCACTCAAAAAATTGCTGAGACACCTTCGTTAATCGACAGCTATATGATTTATAGTAAACATTGTTAGTGCTATTTCTTCTAAGGCTACTTAATGCTGGTGTTAGGTGAGGTTAAAGTGATAACGAAAAGGCTAAAATCGTAATTGTGAAAGGAAGAAGAAGAAGAAGAAGAAGAAGAAAAGAAGAAGAAGAAGAAGAAGAAGAATGTACGAATGCAAGAACCATCCAATAAAGATAAACACAACTACTTTGAATTCTTTTGTCGAGAGCCTGCGATAATATGTTTTCCTCCCTGACTAAAAATAAATACAAAAAAAAACTAACATTGGATAAAACTGTTCGTACTATTGACAAATCCATTACCCGACATGTCATGTCAACAACATATCATCATCAACGATTGGTGCTAACAAGACCTGTCTCATCTCAAACATTTGTTTAACTGAAAGTATTGACATTCACTAAATCGGCTGAATGAATCCTAAGTCATTCACGCGCATGCGTCTTATCTCATGACGTGACGTCAGCATTGCTTTGTTTTGTTTTGCTGCTGTTCAGTATTGAATATGACAGCAACGAAAGGCGACGTCAGAATTCCAACAACAGAGAAATTATTTTTAAAAAGTGGGGCCTACGGAATAATATCAGCACTGAAATCACGCTCTTTTTACCGAGTACCAACTTCGCACTGGGCCAGAGAGAGAGAGAGAGAGAGAGAGAGAGAGAGAGAGAGAGAGAGAGAGAGAGGACGAAATGAGCTAAAGTTAAAGGGAAAACCGATCTTTTATTAGGAGTCCATATAAATGAAAATGAGTGAAAGTCTGTGGCACAAATTGACATGACACGACCCTTGTATTCGACTTTGGGTCATAATGAACAGAGGCTGAAATGGACTGAGGAGGGTCAGAGGCCTCGTACAGAAAGAACCTTTTCGTTCTGGTTTTTATTCGTGGAGGAATGTTGCTGACCTCCTCCTCCTCCGGGAAGGGACTTCTATGTGGCACTTGTTGCTGCTCTTTTTTCATTGCATTCTGACGTCGATAGCTTCTCTTCACCCCACCTCACTTCACCCCACCTTACCTCACCTCACTTCACCCCATCCCACCTCACTTCACCTCGCCTCATCCCACCTCACTTCACCTCACCCCCACTTCTCCCCACCCCAACTCAAGTCACCCCAACCCACCTCAGCTCACCTCATCCCACCTCAAGTCACCCCACCCCACCCTCTCCCCACCCACCTCAAGTCACCTCACCCCACCTCTCCCCACCCACCTCAAGTCACCCCACCCCACCTCCCCACCCCACCTCAAGTCACCCCACCCCACCTCCACCTCACCCCATCCCACCTCAACTCACCCCACCTCACCCACCCACCCCTCACCCCCCACCTCATCCCATCCCATCCCCCCCACCCTCCACCTCACCCACCCCCACCTCACCCTCACCCCACCCACCTCAAGTCCTCCCCACCCCCGTCTCCCCTCTCCCATCCCACCTCACCCTTATGAGGGATCACCCCCATCCCTAATGTTCCTCACCCCACCCCACCTCATCTCACCTCATCCTCATCTCACCTCACCCAGCCCACCTAACCTCACCCACCCACCCAGAATATAAACCCCACCCCACCCCATCTTACTGTATGTTTCACACCCACCACCCTCACATTCACCACACCCCATCACCCCACCCCACCTCACCTCACCTCACCCCACCCTCACCTCCCCACCCACCTCACCTCACCCCACTCACCTCCCATCCCACCTCACCTCATCCCATCCCACCTCACCCCACACCTCCACCACCACCCACCCACCTCACATCTCACACCCACCCCACCTCACCTCTCCTCTCATCTCTCTCTCTCTCTCTCTCTCTCTCTCTCTCTCTCTCTCTCTCTCTCTCTCACACACACACACACACACACACACACACCTTGCGTCTTCCCTTCCCAAATTGCATCTCGTAAATCTGAGAGAGCTCTTATTAGGGGTCAGAGAGGCCTATCTGTCGAAGGCTAATGTTCCTTCGTGTCCTTTAGCGTTTGGTGTGAAAACATCACAAAATGTATAATAAATAAACTATTATTAAGGTTCATGAAAGGTCCGTGTAAGTGAATGACAGGGCAGTTATTCAGGTCGTGAAAGACTGTGTATACAAACACCTTTACACTCAGAATATAAAATTTTGTTAGCAATACAAAACTGTATTTACAGTTATGTTTGAAGTCTAAACAAGCCTGTTTGTACATTTCTGATTGAACGTTGAATAATACCCTACATACTCTTTATTAACGTATGGGAAAATAAACATACACACACACATACATAAATATTTAATTCTAGTGAAAGTCACAGACAATTGCTTGATATCATCTGGAAAAAAATATATATATATATATATATATATATATATATATATATATATATATATATATATATATATATATATATATATATATATATATATATATATATATATATATATATATATATAAATAATGCCTGAATGTTAAAAGGAAAGTGGATCCAAAGATAAGGAGTGGTGCTAGGCCTTTCGACTTACTTCTAAGTAAAGGACAGAAAATCGATACCACCAACCCCAAGACCTTCTTTATCACTGGAATCACTTTTCATCATTGCAACTTGTTTTTTAAACATATATATATATATATATATATATATATATATGTTATATTTATATATATATATATATATATATATATATATATCGGTCAGTTAATATGTTCTGTATATATATATATATATTCTGTTAACTTCATTTTAATGTAATGATTTTTAAATATTTTGTTATTCTAATTTATATATATATATATTTTATATATTTTTATATTTAGATTTTATATATCTTATATAATATATATATATATATTATATAGGTTCATCATATTTTATTAATTCAGTTCTTATTGATGATTTCAGTAGATTGACTACAGTAGATTATAATATATATATATATATATATATATATATATATATATATATATACATATATATATATATAAACTTTTTTCCAGCTGATATCAAGCAATTGTCTGTGGCTTTCACTAGAATTAAATATTTATGTATGTGTGTGTGTGTGTGTTTATTTTGGTAACGGAGAATCTTTGAGGAATAAGTTGATATGACAATGTTCTTAAAACAGATGTGGAAGGAGGTCATGACCCTATCTGACCTTGTATAATAGGGCATAATAGTTATAAAGGAAGACTCATGGACAGAAACACTTTATATTTTAGTGATCGAAGTATTGTGGCCTAGAGTATCAATAGTTCCCTAAATAAATCCTATTAACTATAGTCTTAAGTAATGAAATGAGATAAAGTTACTATAATCTCAGATTGTTGGAGAAGTAGACACGCCAGTCGTATTTAGAAAGTGTATTGATTATTTAACCACAAAGTTGACTTAGACACGTGAATGGGTAACATCTGATTCACAGAACAATGGCACACATTGAACAACACTCGAAAGAGAAATTTTTCTTTGTGGAATGGACTACAGAGACAGACAGACAGACAGACAGCAGACATAATACTGTCCCAAGTGAAAAATTACTACTGTAGTTCTTTTTCAACCAACTACCTTGATTCTGACTACGTTTCTAGTTGGTGTAGTTAATGTGAGACGAAGATTTGGACCCTGAAAATTTCAGTTGCTCTCATCATAAATCATCTTCTGTACCTTAATATGTAAAACTTGTCTGCTAATATATGTACACACACACACACACACACACACACACACACACACACACATATATATATATATATATATATATATATATATATATATATATATATATATATAGAGAGAGAGAGAGAGAGAGAGAGAGAGAGAGAGAGAGAGAGAGAGAGATACATTTTCTGTTACTTTGTAATTAATAAGAGCCAAAGACAAGGTGAAATCACCAGTGGATATTTGATATAAACCTATGCCTTTATTAGGTACATTGCTGAAGGGAATTGATGAGAGAGAGAGAGAGAGAGAGAGAGAGAGAGAGAGAGAGAGAGAGAGAGAGAAATCAGTGGATAGCAACCTATCTACATCATATCGGTAGTTAACAGAGCGACAGTTACTCAAAGACAGCAAAATTCTCATATTCATTATACGATAATCAAAACAGCTCCCCCCTCCTTCCTCTACCCATGAAACCCCCCTCCCCTCAACCCACCCCTCCCCTCCCCCTCCCCTCCCCTTCCCCTTCCCCCTCCCTTCCCCCCCTTCCCCTCCCCTCCCCTTCCCCCTCCCCCTCCCCTTCTCCCGAAACAAAAACCCACCTCCATCTGTTAAAAGAGGTCAAAAAGTCAGAATCTCTGAATGAGAGAAAGAACAAAACCCCAAAAGAAGGTCTGGAGGAATGCTTTGGCAATCGGGAAAGAGAGAAAAAAATATATCAATAACTGACGAACGAAAACCTTCAATTGGAATTTCCGAGAAATAAAAAGCCAAAAAAAAAAAAAAACTATCAATTAATTCTGAAGCATGTCAGGAAGTCTTCCCTCCAACGGGTGATAATTAATTAGTACTTTAGTTCAATTTCATCACTTGACCGAAAATTATAGAATCTGAAAAAGTTGACTAATTTTTATGATGGATTGAAAAGGTCGAATGATAAGTGGATTGAAAACTTCGAGAAGTTGTAAATTTAAAAAGCCCTCATTTACCTATCTACCTGGAGGATATAAGGCTGAAATAAGTCTGAATAATACTCACATCCCCAACGTCATTTCTCTTCGGATTTCTTAAAAAAGTCTAAAAGTCTAAAGAGCTGATAAAATGGTCTTTGAAGACTAATTGGGTCTGCACTGCAGTTCCCATTAAGTTCTTCATATTTTCCTCTTTTTAAGAGAGAGAGAGAGAGAGAGAAATTTCTAATTATTTCTCTAGCACACCAGGTAATCCCCTGCAGGAAATGGACTTCATAACTGATTACTGATAGGTTCTATAAATTAGCGTTAAATTACTGAGGTCAGTCAATATATATATATATATATATATATATATATATATATATATATATATATATATATATATATATATATATATATATATATATATATATATATATATATATATATATATATATATATATATATATATATATATATATATATATATATATATATATATATATATATATGTATTTACATATATACTATATGTTACCAGATATACACAGAGGTGTTGAGGAATGTTTAATGAATGTTTAACAAGATTGCTATGTAATGTATACAATATCTACATGAAAATTCAATTATCAATTTGTGCGCCTTATAGCTAACGCCTCAATGGATGTCCAATGATAATCTAAAGAGCTGCAATGACCTTTTAAACAGATCTCTACACAATTTTCGGACCCACTTATCCCACTACAAGCCTTGAATCCAGACGGGTAATAAACGAGGGATTAATTATTTTCCTCCTTGGCAGTTAAACACCCAGTCTTCCTCAACGATTCGAACCCACCCACCTTACTGAGGTTTTGGCGAATAGAAAATCTTGAAATTTAAGTGTCTAATTTTATATCTCGCCTCTCGAACCAACTGGAAAATTGTTGGGGAAATTGAGTAGAAAGATTAATAAAGAAAATTAGCACAGTAAGTTGGCAATATGAAATAAATACATGGAAAGAAAAAAACTTTTTCCTCTATTAATAAACAACAACAACAAAAAGATTCAGGTGTTGGTCCCAGGTAAAGAGAGCGAGGAACAGATCAGATCGAGCAGATGGAGGAAGATGTGGTCTTTAAAGGAACCACACAAGAACCCCAACAGGAGCTTTGGTGAAAGGTCCTGAGGGTTCAATGGTGAGCTTTGAACGGTGATTTGGTTGCTCATAAACTGGGTTAGGGAATGTCCGGGACTGATTTAGAAGCAAAATACTACAGACCTCAGCGTCGTGCTTTCTGTCTTTGTCTAGTGCTTCTACAACATCCACAACTTTATATATATATATATATATATATATATATATATATATATATATATATATATATATATATGTGTATATATGTGTATATATATATATATATGTATATGTGTCTTGTATATATATGTATATATATATATATATATAGATAGATATATATAGAGATATATATCTATATATATATATATATATAATATATGCAACTCTGAAGCCTTTTGCACGTCATAACCAAAAGAAGAAGAGAGACTTTGGGTGAGGGAAAATGAAGTGAGGAAAATCACTTGAGGAGACATTTGAGGGAAGAGACGAGAGCGAATTCCCATGATGCCTCACGAGATCATCAACAGATGTGGTTAAATGGACGTTTGTTTACGTAATTATAAAACAATTCAAAGGTCAAAATATCTTTGTGGTGATAAATCTCTTTTTATCAAGAAAATAGTGATGATTTCACCAAACGACGCTTGTGATAAAATGTCGAACCAGTTAGACCTAACGTCATAAGCTACAACTCAGATCCAACTCAATCTAGGATAAAAAAAAAATCTTAATTTAGCTAAAGGACTCCATTTTTAAAGGAACGCTTCAATTCCCATTCGCTAATGGACCCAGCGGAAGGAGGAAAGATAAATCAGATCCATTATCATACTGACATTGCCACTTGCTTTCATATACTGTGTAAATGTCATTTGCCTTGCACCAGAACCGGGGCTTCGGAACAGTTTGCCAAGTTAATAAAATCATATTTAAGCAGCAGGTGGTGTTAAGCGACGCTCTTCTGCAGTCATGATGGCTCTCCAAGGGCTGCATCGTGATTTTCGACATTAAGGGAAATGAACCAGAAGGAATTTGGGTCGTAAAAAGGAGAGTGAGCCTTGCAATATCCGGGAGGGTAACTGCGTTTTTCCGAGTGGCCTTTTGGGGCGTTTTATGGTCATTAATACTCTCTCTCTCTCTCTCTCTCTCTCTCTCTCTCTCTCTCTCTCTCTCTCTCTCTCTCCTGTTCAGTTGATTTCGTATGCAAAGCCGAACGGTTTCGGACAAAAGCGTCGCAAATAAAAAAAACAATAATAATAAACTGTCAAATACCAACACGGCTCACAAATGCCATTTTCGTAAATCTCATTCACGGTTTATTTTTTTTTTTTACGAGTGAGTTTTCAACGGCAAGAGCAATCTCGTCCGAAAATACAGAATTTTGTTTTTAAGATAACAAGCAATAAACTATTTCCCATCAGTTTCGGACAACGAAGGGGCAAAAACAAATTGCCTTTGAGTAAAGACATTATTTTGTTTGTTTGCCTTTTTTTCTTTCTTTAAACCTACCGTTGGCCAGATCATAAGTTATAAAGTTCTGATTTCATTAAGTTGCACATTAGTTTTGAATAATTTCTATAATACTACTAGCTGGCCAACCTGGTGCTGCCCAGGAAAACTCTGAATGACAACTGATAAACTCTCTCTCTCTCTCTATTCTCTCTCTCTCTCTCTCTCTCTCTCTCCCTAACACCCTCTCTCTCTCTCTCTCTCTCTCTCTCTCTCTCTCTCTCTCTCTCTCTCTCCCTAACACCCTCTCTCTCTCTCTCTCTCTCTCTCTCTCTCTCTCTCTCTCTCTCTTATTAAGATAGTTGCTTCAATTACATTGCCCAGCATTTTTTTTTTTGCATTTTACATTTCATCCCTAGTTCCTCATTGGACGGGTTGTATCGTTCTCGGCTGCTAGCACTCTGCTGGGCCCATGTTCGATTCTCCGACCGACCTTGAAGAATTAGAGAAATTTATTTCTGGTGATAGAAACTCATTTTCGTTATAATGTGGTTCGATTCCACAATAAGCTGTAGGTCCCGTTGCTAGGTAACCAATTGGTTCTTAGCCATGTAAAATAAATCTAATCCTTCGGGCCAGCCCTCTCTAGGAGAGCTGTTAATCAGTTTAGTGGTCTGGTTAAACTAGTATATACTTAACATTTCACCCCTTCTCACCCCCATTCCTATCAGGGCTGAACTTGGACTGAAAGAGTATCGGGAGTATCACCATTCATCTCAACGACCTCGAAAACTATGGATTAGACACTAATATCTGTCGTTTCGGGTATTTTTATGTCACCCCCTTTCCACCCCCACCCCCTTTGGTACCAGTGATGTCTTACCCCCACAGTGTTCTTTCCCAGATAGTAAGTCATAATTGTGTACCAAGTTTGGCTGAAATTGCCCAATGTTTCAATGGAACGTTACACTATATATATACATAGTTATGCTGGATACATATATATATATATATATATATATATATATATATATATATATATATATATATATATATATATATATATATATATATATATATATATATATATATATATATATATATACTGTATATATAAATAGAGAATGATTTTTTTATATTTGTATGAAATTTTATATTGTTCTGATTTATTGATTATATATTGCTTCCAATCGATGTTTATTGATTCTATCAAATATTTTATATATTATAATAGTAGACTATTGTGTAGTTTATTAGAAATTTCAGACCACCTTTATTATCTAGTTCCCATATCTGCCAGCAGGTGCCCTCAACGTCGCTTTCTTTTCAGAAGTACTTGCATTAGCTCTAAGGTGTGACATTTAAAATTAACGCAAAAATAAGGAATTTTTAGCTAAACTGGCAAGTGGAACACCAAAATACTTCAATATTTATATTCATAAGCACAGTTTACGCTGTTGGAGCTATAATATATAAAATTTTAATTGAAACCCCCTGCTGCTAAACAACCGTATATTTAATTGCAGCCAGATTAATACCAGCTACATCATTTTGGAAAATTCATATTCTAATATGAATTAATATTATAATCAAGCTAAATTGAGTTAAAATAAGTAAAAAAGAACGTAATATAAAACGAATATAATGTTTCAGATCTTGCAGGACATTATTGGAACCTCCACTTCACTTCGTCTCCTGTCAAAGAAAAGACGTCGGAGTTCTTGTTGTGATTCTTCACTCTTCAGTTGTTTTTCAGTTGCTTGAGAAAGCGAGGTGAGGAAGTTCGTGTTATCTACAAAAAGAGGAAGGTCTTTCGTGGATTTTATTCAGTGGCTGAGGTGAGAGATTTCCCTTTACTTGAGAGTGAAAAAGACTTTTGTTAGACTTTATTTACTAATTTGTGACCAGTTGTCATGGCCTCCGTCCATGGGTGAGAAATAGACGTCTCACGTTCTTCGTGATTTATGGATCCTGAAGTTTATTATTAAGTAATTAATGAGTTAAATTATAGCGTCTTTTATAAAGTTGGGCTCCGGTGGTAGATATGTATAGTTTAGTTTAAGCCAGGCTCGGGAAATAGGTTAATTAGGCGAATAAGGGTAGTCTGCCCAAAACGTCCAAGTGCCGTCAAGTGTTAAAGTATAATATATAACGTAAATATTTGTCATTTTCCGTCGGATTTTGACGAATTTAACTTTAATTCTACGTAATTTTTGCTTCTACGCTCCCATTGTGACTGTGGGCGTCATGACCTATCCTACCCTATAGGCTATACCTATAGCTTATAGCTATGTGACCTTGACCTTGACCTTGGGGAGATAGGAGCCACCTGACCCTAAAGGTCAATGTCTAGTTGAGTGGAAGAATGTTACTTTCAGCCATTATCACATTTTGGACTTGCAGATATTTTTCTAAGTGTTGTTATTCGCCTAGCAGATATTTTTAAGAGGTGGGGTTTGATCGCCTCTATTCTGGGGTTTGGGCCTGGTACCCTGGGTGAGGTTGGGTAAGGTTGGTTAAGCCTCTCCAAAGGAAACAAGGTCAGAAACTTTTAAAACATAGGATTCCATAGGGGGGATAGAGCTGGCAGTGCACCTCATGCAGTGCACTGTAGGCATTGCTTAAGGGTCTTTGCAGCATCCCTTTGGCCCCTATCTGCGACCCCTTTCATTCCTTTTACTGTGCCTCTAATCATATTCTCTTTCTTCCATGTGACTTTTTGCAACCCTCTCCTGACAATTGATTCATAGTGCAACTGCAAAAGGTTTTCCTCCTTTTACACCTTTCAATAAACCTTTTTACTGTTTCCCTTTCAGTGCAGAATGACCTCATAGGTCCCAGCACTTGGCCTTTGGCCTAAATTCTGTATTCTATTCCATTCTACCATGTTTCTGCTCTTGATCTGAAGATATTCTCTGTACCTAATGTGCAGCATCCAATGGTGAAGAAATCCATAATGGTGTAAATGTAAATATATATATTAGAAATATATGTATACAAAATAAGAGCTTTCGAGAACCTGCTCAATTCTCCTCAATCTTCCAGTGTTGGAGATTGGACAGTAGGCCTAAACAGTATAGACTAAGTATTATTACCCCACAACTGTTTGTGGTTTAAAGCCAAATTTAATAAGCACTCTAATCTAAAGACAGCTTCTTGTCATCTTAGCTTGCTTTTTCAATGGGAATTCTAATTTAAGGAAGGAGTATCCTCTAGAATTTGTCGTGGCAGAGGTACCTGTGTGCTCTGGTGTCATTAAGCTTTGCATTCTATACAGAAATTTGGTCAAATTTTACTTTTAAGCATTATCTCACTTCTGGTTGTGAAATTCTCTTTTTTCTATACATATTTAAATGTGCACTTTGAACGTTTCTGATGTTCATTTTGTTCACAAATGACCTAACCTAACCAAATCTAACTTAGAGTACCAGGTCCTTACCCTAGTACATGATTTTGAGTGATTGATTAGGTCATTTGTGAACAAAACGAACGTGCTATTAAATAAATGCCTGAGAGTAGTCTGTATCACTGGAAATAGTGTAGCTGTTGATATTCTTTTCTTTTTGCACCATATGTCTATTATCAGCAATCTGTATTTGTATGAGGCCAAGAGCCAAAATATCACATTATTATTATTATTATTATTATTATTATTATTATTATTATTATTATTATTATTATTATTATTCAAACCTTTTAAGCAGTTAAAGTTGTTTGCATTAAATCTACTCAAATAGTAGACTTTAATTAATGCTGAAAGTCCCTCTGGGGGCAGTGCCATCAGTGCACTGTAGGCATTACGCACTTAAGGTTCTTTGCAGCTTCCCTTTGGCCCCTAGCTGCAACTCTTTCATTCCTTTTACTGTACCTCCATTCATATTCTCTTTCTTCCATTTTTCCTTCCTCAACCCTTTCCTAACAATTGGTTCATAGTGCAACTGTGTATGAAGTTTTCCTCATGTTACACCTTTCAATTTCCCTCTCAGCACAGAATGACCTCATATGTCTCAGTGCTTGGCCTTTGGCTTAAATTCTATTCTATTAATGCTGAAAGTGTCAAGTAATTACAGTGCTACTGGTGCTGAAGGGACAGTAAGGAACAAACTTGATTGCAATCTATAGGATCCCATAAAAGGCATACCCTAAAGGATGAGGATAATGCATGATTTGTCTAAAGATTCTTGACTTGATATGAAATACTTTCCTTCTGTTTTGGGGTTTTGAATGATTTAAAAAGTAAAGGTATCTTTCTCCATTAGCTTGCATTTACTTATTTACCAAAATATATATATTTTTTTGTTGAAGTTCTGCGGTTTCGCTTTGTATCTGTCAAAATGTACAACAACACGAGGTTATTGCTGTTTGTGTACAATAACACTGAAGTTTAATGCTGTACAAGTATATTAGCTCACTGAGTTGAAGAGCAGGTAAAGCCATTTCTAATTGAAGCTTTTATATCTCTGTGGTTAGGCCTTAGTAGTCTGTCAGTTGTCAATTTTCCACATTTTATTTCTTCAGAACTACAGGGTCACTTTCAACCAAACTTGGCATAACTTCTTGGGTAAAGGGTCAGAGTTTTTCCAGAAGCAGTGCCACATCTAAGGGAGATCATTAAAAATATGGGAAAAAGGTGAGGTCAGTTTGAAAATCATTGACTAAAATCAATCCCGTAGGGGGGTACAGTAGTAACATCAGTGCACCTCACACAGTGCACTGTAGTCATTACATAAAGGTTCTTTGCACTGTACCTTTGGCCCCTAGCTCCAACCCCTTTCATTCCTTTTACTGTACCTCCATTCCTATTCTCTTCCATCATACTTTCCACCCTCTCCTAACAATTGTTTCTTAGTGTAACTGCAAGGTTTTATTCCTGTTACACCACTCAGACCACCTTTACTCTCAGTTTTGCTTTCAGCTCTGATTGACCTCAATGTTCCCAGGGCTTGGCCTTTGGCCTAACTCTTATATTCCCTAAAACTTCCAGAAATAAAAAAAAAAACTTGTCTGTTTCCATAAGTAGTATAGAATAGATTCAAATATATTCAAGCTATGGCTCTGTTCATGCAAATCCTGGTCCATGGCAAGGGTCATTTCAATATGAATACAGGAGATGAGTCCTATCAAAAGGTATGGCTCAGGAAACTGGTATGGCCTGTGGGCTTCTTGTTCTATTTTACAATTCCATTTATTGTAACCAAACTACTTGGTCATATCAAGGGTTGAGGCATTTGTTCCTGAACTAAAAATGACATGGAAGAAAAAGTCATTCTGAAAAAAGTTGGGACCTTTCTGGTCAACACAGGAAGAGTTGATACAGCATGGCAGTAAGATGGATGAAGTGAGACAACTTTGAGATAAAAGAACCCAAGGGGGTAGGCTAGTTAAGAAGTAGAAAACAGAATACAAATACTGTCTACCATTTTGCCAAGGGGCATTTTATAAATTGTGCTTTACTACCTTACAGAGTTTTCCTGTGTGTATATATAGGCCTATATGGTAGAGTAGCTTTATTGTAACTCAGTTTCAGTTGATACATTTTTGTTGTATCATTTTATTGAGGCAGTTGTATGTAGGATAAGTATTTGAATGCTGAATCAGGTGCAAGCTTTAGTATGAGTACAACTATAGTCACTGGTTTTACATTCAGAACTATGCTAAATACAGTGAGCATTGTTCCAACCTAAGTTTTTTTTACACAGATCAGGAAACAAGTCATCTGGTTTGGAAAATATTTTTCCTTCAGCATTGTCTTGTAATTTGCCATTTGTGCTTCTTTAACTTGTGTTAGAGGCAGAAGTAAACCAGTGGGACACTCCAGTGCTTTATTACACGTCCAGTCAGTACAGAGGTGTGACTGCAAGTAAGGTGCAGACGCGCGGGAAACATTGGCGCCAATTCCGCTCTCCTCCCGACAACATACATCACACACAATCAACCATCCTACATCCCCCCCTAAGATTATGGCATGGCAGAATGGCAAAATATTAAATGAAAATAATAAGTAAATATGTATTAAATACATATATATAGACAAAGAAAGCTGTAAAAGGAAGATCCCCATAGGACAAAAGTAATGGTTAACACTGAGTGTCACAACATACAAGGACATGCATGGCAACAATATATAGTACATGCATAAAATATGTTTGCACAACAGAATTTCTATCCAATTCAGCTTACTGAAAACAAAAGATAAAATGAGCATAAGGGACAACAAAATGTAACTGTACAAGGTGACACAAGCACAAGCATGGGTTAACGCTCGATATCACCCATGACATACTCGCCCATCCATGAGGGTTGCACTGTGCGCCTTTTTGGATGAGGTGGAGCGGGTTCCAGGCGTGGGGGAATGGCTGAGGACGTTGGGGGCTGCCGTTTTAACACTTTCAGGTGCTTCCTGTTTGTAAGTGACACCCGACCGCTTCCATCCAGCCTAATGAGACACTGTCGGTGGCCCTTAGACTCCACTACCAACCCAGATCGGTCCCAGGTTTTGGTTACAGGATCCTGCACTCTTACCCTGCAGCCTACAACCAGGGTAGAAGCTCCCTGGTACCAGTATTTGGTGGGGTCTCCTCTTGGGACTCTGCCATTCGTAGCTCCCTCCGCTGAATTATCTCATCCCAGTGTCTCTCCACCTTGTAATGCTGTCTGGGTGTTGGCACTCCATCTCTGAGCTGCCTGCCGATAGCGAGCTGTGCTGGGGACTTGTCAAACCCCTTAGGGGGTGTATTGAGGTACTGAAGAATTGCCAGGGATGCCTTGTTGCAATCGAGGCTGCCTCCTTTGCCTATGTTAGACCTGATGATCCTCTTGGCAGTCTTGACTGCTGCTTCGGCCCTTCCATTAGACTGGGGGTAATGGGCTGACGACAGGCGTACCGTAACCCCCCATTTGTTCATGAGACTTACCTGTCAGGTATATATATAGCTGTATTCTCCGAAGTCCGACAGAATTTCAAAATTCTTCGGCACACGCAGTGGCCGGGCAGGTGGTTAGTACCCATTCCGCCGCTGGGAGGCGGGTATCAGGAACCATTCCCATTTTCTATTCAGATTTTCTCTGTCGCCGGACTGTCAACACCTGTTGTCAGTTCCTCCGCCATTTGGATTTCGAATTTTGTTGTCACTTAAGTATTTTGGTTGTTTTTTGGTATACGACTGGATCTGTGACTTGGCATACGCTCTTTGTGGACCGTTTTTGATTTTGCTTTTGACTTTTCTTATAATTAAGATGTCTTACCTCTAGCTATCGAGTCTGTAGCTTGGGTGAATGTAAGGTGAGGCTATCGAAGACTTCTATAGTTCCTCACACTTTATGTATGATATGTAAGGGTGTTCAATGCTCTATGATAATCGGTATAATGAATGTGAGGGATTATCTGAGGGTGAGTGGAAGAAATATGAAGCCTATATGCTTAAATTGGAGCGTGATAGGTTGAGGAGATCTTCCTCCTTGAGTGCATCCTTAGATGGACAGTCAGGGTTTTCTCCTACTAGTACCCCTGTAGTTAATTTTAGTACTAACCCTGTAGTTTGTTGCTGCAGAAGGTAATTCCCTGGCTCTCGTGTTGAGTCAATGCGTGCTCTTGAAACTAAAGTGAATGCAATTCAAACGCAAAGTGTTAGTGCTAGTGCCCCTAGTGTTGTGGAGGGGGCGTCAGATCGGCCCTATAATGCCTCTAGGCCTGGACCTCTGTCGAACTCCCAGGACCAGGGGGGGCATGTCGAAAGCCGCATGAGGGTTACGGGGCTTCCCACCGATCTGGCGTCCCTTCGGCAGGTCCTGATGACGCTACCCAGGCTGCCAGGGATCGTGCACAGGCACTCATCCTGAAGGATTGCTTCTCGTCCTCCGACACCTCCTCCCGCCTCGGGGTTGGAGCTCGGTTGGACTCTCGCCCTCTTAAGAGAAGCTTAGAGGAGAGGACGCTTCACGTCCTCTTCCTCTAGACGTTTGTGCTCTTCCCGAAAGTTGCGTGGATATTCCTCCGCAGAAGAGAATAAAGTGTTTTTCAGATGATGACGCTACTCGACCCCCCTGTCGCGCTAAGGCAAGGGCTAGAGCTTCTTCCCCTGTGAGAAGGAAGTATACGTCTCTCGCCCCTTTCCTTCTCTCAGGTTCAGCCCTTCTCCCGAGAGAGTTGCTTCTCCTACGCGTAAGATTTTGTTGGGTTTGCAACATCAACTGGATGCTCTCATGAACCTTTCAAGATTCGAAACTGCCTGTTAAGAGGTACAGACTTTCACCTTCGTCTCCTGCTTCGTCTTCCTCGTCTGCTAGATGTTTTGGAGCTTCTTGTCTGTCGTCTAGAGAGAGTGTTTAGTGGCTTCCTAATCGTCTTCCCCGATTTGAGGTGTTGGACTTTTCTCTTGACTCGCGCCAGGAGCGAGTGTCTTGCTCTTCGTGCGCTTCTCGCGCTTCGCGCATCCAAGACCACCTTGACGTTTTCCGGGCGCCGCCTTAGCCATGACTCTCTTCGCTTGCCACGCTGTGACTCTCTTCTGCACTTGCCACGGAGCCTCAAGTCTTGTGTCACGCCATGACGCTCCCGCGCTTCGCATCTGATGATAGCTTCAAGTCTTGTGTTGACGCCGCTCCAGTTGTACATCATGACGCACAACTACCCGCTCAACATCTGATGTCCTTCTTAATTTAGCCACGACTTCTTCGATCGCGGGAGTTCCCGCCACGATCGGCGAATCGGAACTACTTTCACCACTCACTCAAGACCCGCCAGCTGGGGAAGAACATCCTCTTTCGTCACAGCCTTTGGATGAAGAGAAACAACTTTCGTCTTCTTCTTCCTCTGATTTTCAGACTCTGGCTATTTTACTTAAGGATCTGTTTCCTGAGACTTTTTCAACCTTGGCTCTCTCTCTCCACCTTCGCAGTTGTCTTTGTCTTAAGGGGAGCGTTTGACGAAAAAATCGAAAAATCAAAATTTTCTGGGATATTTTATATATGGCATCATACATATCCTGTCTATCTTCTCAGAAAGTTTTATTAAAAATTCGCCATAGTTAGGAGTTATAAACAAAAACAGTAACCCTATCATAGACAAAATTACATTTTTCGTATAATGTAATGATAATGTCAGTATATCGGTAGTAATTTCCTTTTAGCTATGAAATAATTATACCTAATGCGTTATCTGGCAACCCTGTGGACCTAGTACGCTTCAGTGAAAGCCAGGAATGCCGCAGGGGAGTCAGTGGCAGTCAGTCAGTAGCAGCTCAGAGCTTGACTAAGTAAGACGTCGCGCTGCCCAACCTGAGCCGTGTTTTGACACTCGCTTCATCTAGCTTCATTTTGCGAAGTTATATTACTTTGCAAGTCTATTGTTATATGGCTTTTCAAATATGTCATAACATCAAACTGTAACAGCAAGCAAATACACAGAGAAAAAAAAAAATATCGTGATATATCTCAAAACTAAAGTTATCGACATTCTAACTGCATCTCCTCCATAACGAATGCACCGATCTCAATGAAACAAAAAGCAAACGAAAGCTAAATAAATTGCCTACAAACAAAGGAGCTTCCATGGGAAACAACACGAGACCCGCACCACGAGAGAGAGTTTTTTCCCGAAGGAATGTCACTTCCAAGAGAGGTAGCAAGTGACTCCTTTCATCTCCAGACTCCATTAGCAACCAGGCTTCATTTTGCACAAGCCTGGAAAGAGAGAGGGGCAGACGTTTGGTCCCTCCTACTGTTAGAGAGAGGTTACTTGATTCCCTTCCTGTCTCCTCCTCCTTTGTTTTTTGTTTCCCAATTGCCATCCTGTCAAACAGAAAATTCTGTTTGACCTGCTCGAACAGATGCTCGAGCGGAGAGCAGTGGAACAGGTCTTGGACTCGCAGTTCCCCGGGATTTTACTAAAGATTGTTTCTAGTCCCAAAACTTTCAGTAGGCTGGAGACCCGTCTTGGACGTCAACAGACCGAACAACTTGGTCCGGAAGGAAAAGTTCAAGATGGAGACCTCGCAGTCAATACTAGGAGCCCTTCATCCCGGGGATTGGATGGTATCTTTGGATCTCCAAGATACTGATCTTCACGCCCCAATTCATCCACGTTCGATGAAGTATCTCAGGTTGTCTTGGGGACTAGGACGTACCAGTTCAGGGTTCTCTGCTTTGGACTCTGCACAACGGCCATACCACGTTGAAAGCACCGCTTCTCGTCCGTTCAGCGAAGTTAAGCAACGTTGGTCTGGTCTGTACTTGGATGGGTGACCGCCTGGGAACACCAGATGCTGTTGGCGTCACATTTTGCTCCGAGGGTGTTTACACTTCTCATGAAAAACGTTGCGATGCAGTTGCATCTGTCGACGTCAGGATCTCTCTACTTGGACGACTGGTTGATTCGAGCGTCGTCGATGCGAAGGTATCTGGAGGACCTTCAGTTGACTCTGCAACTCGTGAAGTCCCTGGGACTTCTGGTCTGTGGAAAAGTCGCAGCTGATCCCCTCACGGTCCATTGTGTCTGGGAATTCAGATGTATTCAGCGGCTTTTATAGCGTCTCCGTCGCAAGAACAGCAACTTCTATGTACGAAAAGTCTCGGCCTTCTTGGGGAAGGAAACATGCTCGGTGAGGAATGAATGAGTCTGCTGGGGACCATTTCCTCGCTGGAGAAGTTTTTCCCTGGGGAGTCTGCATCTCAGGCCTCTTCAGTTCTTTCTGTTGGAGAACTGGCAAAGCAAGGAAGACTTGAAAGAGGAATTGAGAATTCTTCCTTCTATAAAAGAGGATCTGTAGTGGTGGCTCGATCCAACGAAATTGCAGAAAGGGATCTCCCTCAAGCTTCTGAACCCCGACCTAGTGTTGTTTTTCCGACGGGTCGTCAACAGGTTGGGGGGCAACACTAGGGGGAGAGGAAGTGTTAGGAACCTGGAGAGAGGAACAGGTGTCCTGGCACATCAACATCAAAGATTTGGCGGCTATCTTTTAGCTCTCCAATTCTTCGAGGTCCAAGTTTGCAATCGTGTAGTTCTAGTAAACTCGGACAACACTACGGCATTGGATTACCTCAAGAGACAGGGCGGAACACTCTCTTGTTCCCTGTTCAGCCTTGCAAGAGAGATTATTCTTTGAGCCTATGCTCGCAACATTTCGATTCTCACAAGTTTTGTTGCAGGGGTCGAAAATGTTCGAGCAGACCTGCTCAGTTGGCGCCATCAACTCCTGCCGAAGGAATGGACCCTTCATCAGGAGGTTTGCCAAGATTTTTGGAATTTTGGGGTCGCCATCTTGTGGATCTTTTCACGACCTCAAGAACAGCGAGGCTCCCTCTGTAAAGCTCTTCTGTACTCGACCCGGGGGCAGTTGCGATAGATGCTCTTCTCTGGGATTGGACGGGAATAGATGTTTACGCCTTTTCCCCATTCTAAATTCTGGGAGAAGTCATCGCAAGTTCGCGGCCTCACAAGGGATGAGGATGACTCTCATCCCCACGTTTTGGCCTTGAACCACTGGTTCTCGGAGTTTCTCTTCTGGTTGGTAGACGTTCCGAGGACCCTTCCTATGAGAGCAGACCTGCTCATACAACCCCACTTCGAGATATCTTCAAAATCTCCCCGCTCTGAACCTGACTGCTTTCAGACTATCGAAATTGTTCAGAGCGAAGGGGTTTTTTCTGGCCAGGTGGCACGGGCCATCACTAGAGCCAGAAGTTCTTCATCTAACAGGATATATCTAGCGAAGTGAGCAACCTTCAAAGGTTGGTGTAGAAAGAAGGGCTTTTCCTCTTCCTCTATCACTGTGAGCCAGGTTGCGTGTTTTCTCCTTTACCTAAGAGAAAAACTCGGTATAGCAGTTCCGACTATCAAGTGTTATCGGAGCATGTTTTCGACTGTTTTCAGACACAGAGGATTAGATTTGTCTGACAATAAGGTCCTCCACGATCTTACGAGCTCTTTCAAGACGTCCAAGGTTCCTCAACTAATTCCTCCTGCTTGGAACTTGGACGTAGTGCTCAAGTTTTTGATGTTTAGTCCTTTTGAGCCTCTCACTCTGCATCTCTTAAGGATGTTACTCAGAAAACGGCATTCCTCACGGCTCTGGCGACGGCGAAGAGAGTGAGCGAAGTTCGAGACCGTCATGTGGGCTTCAAGGAACACGATGCTGTCTATTCTTTAAGCCCTAAGTTCTTGGCTAAGAATGAAAGGCCTTCTAACCCTTGGCCTAGACACTTTGAAATTAAAGGTTTAGCAGACCTTATTGGACAGGAACCTGAGGGAGTTCTATGTCCAGTTAGAGCTCTCAAGTACTACCTTAAAAGAACACAGGACACTCGTGGTCCCTTGGATAATTTATGGTGTTCTGTGAGGCAACCAGTTAAACCGATGTCGAAGAATGCACTGGCATTCTTCATTAGGGACGTCATTAAGGACGCACACTCTAGTTGTGACGACTCCAACTTCAAGTTGTTGAGAGTTAACGCTCACGAGGTGAGGGCAGTTGCTACCTCCATGGCGTTCCAGAAAAATATGGTACTCAGTGACATTTTCAGTGCCACATTTTGGCGAAGTCAATTCGGTGTTTGCCTCACACTCTTGGCAAGATGTTTAGGTAGCATACGAAAATTGCTTTTCGCTGGGACCATACATTGCTGCTTCAGCAACCTTGGGGACAGGGGTAACTCTGATCCTATCCTTTTAATTGTGTTTTTATGGTTGTTGGGTCGACTACTGGAGGCAGTCTTCCCAATCCCTTTGCAAACTAACGCTTTAGGTGTTGGTTAGGTGGTTAGTAATGCTCTTTTGTCCTCTTTGTATGATCTATGATCTAGTCACATTGTGGTCACACCCCCGTTGACAGATCATCTAGAAGTCGCCAGCTATATAGGTCACTACCTCGCTGGGGTCTCTAGTAAAGCAGAAGCAGACTAGAGTGACAGTAACCACTCAGTCAGCTACGCTATCAGATAAGGAACCAAAATAATTTTACCAATAATTGGTTTTTTCCTAATTCTTGGCTGTCTCTACCCCCCTCCAAAGGTGGTATTCAGCTATATATATATCTGACAGGTAAGTCTCATGAACAAAATGATATTTTAATGATAAAATAAAGTTTGTTCATACTTACCTGGCAGATATATATATTCATATTGCCCTCCCTCCTCCCCTCAGGAGTCAGTGGCGTTAGAAAATCTGAATAGAAAATGGGAATGGTTCCTGATACCCGCCTCCCAGTGGCGGGAATGGGTACTAACCACCTGCCCGGCCACTGCGTGTGCCGCGAATTTTGAAATTCTGTCGGACTTCGGAGAATACAGCTATATATATATCTGCCAGGTAAGTATGAACAAACTTTATTTTATCATTAAAATATCATTTTTCTGAAGAATGATGTGGTCTCTTCACTAATGAGGTTTGTGCCCCCATCTGTCGAGATTAGCTCTGGTGCTCCCCATCTTGTGAAGTATGTCCTCTAAGACTGATATAATTCTTGATACGTTGTGCCATGTGGGGAAGTGTGCAACTTCCAGCCAGTGAACCTGATTCTGCATAGGCCATGTATATATGGCCTCCAACTGTTAGCATGTCCACCACTGTACTGGAATGGGTATTCTTGGGGTGGTGTGAGTACTAATGGTTCAGCAGGTTTTGTGATGGAGCATGTACATCACAAGAGGCACATCCATCCCTGTGGCTCTGCAGGTCGCCTTCCATCGTTGGCCAGTAAAATGATTGTCTAGGGAAGCATGGAGATTCTACCCCTGATGTCCTGCATGAAGGCCTGTAATGACTTGACGGCGAAGTTCCTCTGGGATGAGCAGGATGGGCATCCTTGTTCGGTAATTGTAGACTATCAGGTCTTCTACCATAGATAACCTGTCCCTAACTGAGTAAAAACTGACATAGGCAGGCCACCTCCTGTGTTTAGTGTTCTGCGGGCGCCAGTCATTTACTGCAACTTTACCTGCCAGCAGCTGGATAGTGCAGGGTCTTTAGAGGCTGCTTCTTTGACCTCTCCTGATCCAGTATGAGGCATTCTTGCTCAAGGGCGGTGAGTGGGAAGCAGCGACAAGGGCAGCAGTCATATCCTCTTCAAGTTCAGAATTTTGTCATCTGGTTTGCAACGGAGAGCAGGGAATGCGTGATAAGAAGTCAGCAGCGCATTCCTCTTTCCTGGCAAGATCTTACTTGGAACCTGTATTTAGGGTCTTCTCCTTGAGACGGAAGAGTCTTGGGTTTAGTATATCCTTCAGCCTCTATCACCCAGGAGCTTGACCAGCGGTCGGTTTGATCAGTCACGATCGTTGAGTTGGGGCAGCCCAACAGAGTAGCCTGGCCGCCTTGAGACACCATGTGACAGCTAAGGCTTCTCCTCAACAGCAGCATACCCAGCTTCAGCCTGACAAATGGCGGCATCCCACATAAGGCAATACATCACCCACCCTTGCAGCAAAATGGGCCATCAGCCGAGGCACAAGCACAGTACTGCTGCAGGATGACAAAATGATTCCATCCCTGCTCCAATCTGTTAGGGCCGCTGTAGGTCGGGATTTGTCATAGTTACCAGCCCATCTTTGGCCAGCTTGCATATGGCCTCCTTTGCAGCGGAAATCTCTTGAAGGTTGCTATCCCAGAACACAGTTCTCTGCTTGTAGACTTCTTCAGGAGGTTTCTAAAGGGTTCCATCAGTGGGGCAGTGGCGAGGAAGGGTGCCAACTGGTTGACAAAGCCATACCATGACCTGATGTCAGTGACAGAGGGGTTGTCTGGCATAGGGAATCTCCGCATGGCAGCTAGACTCTCCTCTGTGGGCCTGTAGGCATCCCATCCCAGCTGATTTCCGAGAATTTTCACTTTTTCTTATCCCGGCAGAAACTGAATTTCTCTGGCTTGAGGGTTATGCCCTTTTGGCACATGTGTCCAAGAAATTATAGGTGTGCCAGAAGGCCTCCTCCACGCTGTTGTCATACAGAAGAGTATCGTCCACACATTTGTGTTTTTGGGGATGTCCTTTGATGGCGTCATCAAACCTCTTGGTTAGGCATCTGAAGCTGAACAGTGTCCCATGGGTGTTCTTCCTCCCAGGAACGCCCCAGGGTGGGATAAAGATTGAGAGTCTCGGCTCCTTCATCTAACTCCACCTGGTGGAAGCCCCAATCACATCTGCCAAGTCTTGAAGGATTGTAAAGGCACCCCAGAGATCATGTCGAAAGGAGCAGGGGTTGGCGTCTCTCTCCTGCAGGAGGCATTAAGGCATTGAAAGTCCACAGTGCGGGGACTGACCTGACTTCTTGGCAACAATGACCATCCTCGTACACCATTCTGTTGCTTCACCAGTAGGTATTCCTCAATGATGCCCTTCTTGATGTCCTGGTTCAACTGCTTCTTCACTTCTGACTCCCCCAATGCTTCGACACTGATGCTGGTCCTTGGCATGCATAGGGGTTGCCTGGCAGTAGATGAATATCTGCGGCTTGCCCTCCATGACTGGGAGGGGCACTCTGTATTGAAAGTTGATGATGAAAAATGGCCAAGAGCCGTTGCTCCAACTTTGGGACGTTCTCCTCCACTGGTGGAAAGGGCATGGATGAGGGCTTCGGCAGGGATGGCCCAATGGGTGTCCCAGGGGACCTCATGCTCCAGTGCAAGTTCCTCGCTGATCACTGGTAAGTGGTGGGGCCTCCCTGGGGCACGAGGCCAAGGTCCAGACAAGCAGCCAATGAAAGAAAGAAAGACCTTGCAGACTTGATGAAATACACTTCTTGGACGGTTGTCCTGGCACCATTCTGAATGACCCGAAGAGGGCAGTCCCCATACACTCCAATCGAACATTGGCAACATCACGTAGGCCCCTGCAGTTTTGTGAAAGGGCAGGTCTTTCAATGAGGGTTGACAGCAAGGTGGGGCCTGCAACACACACTTGGGCCCCCTTGTCTCCCACAGCCCGTACAGGCTTTGTGTTAGGCCAGAGGCTGGAGGCCCATGCACTGATGAGGACACTATCTGTTTGTATAGTAGGCTGCACACTGGGTTGTACCACCAAGCGATGACTGCTCCCAGTGTTACTGGAGAAGCATGGGGCATCACTCACCATCTTCTTCTTGCTCCTTCAGAACCGTTTCAAGTGGCCAATTTTTTGACAGCCATGACAAACACTATTTTCAGCCAGGGCACAAGACCTTCCTTGGCTCATGCTGCACCCACAGTTCCCACACATACGAGCACTGATGGAAACTGAGGACCTCTCACCACTCTTCACCGCTGCACACTCATTGGGGCTGGGGTCTGTCTCCACATCGGAAAGGCACGTGGCTCTTGATGCCATGTGTCATGCTGGGGCATGGAAGGATCTTTGGGGCTGCCTCATATGTCGCACACACTGCCCTTAAGGCATCTACACTACAAATGGAATCACAGATGTATAGAGGTCTCTTTTCAATATCTCATCCTTTAGACCTACCATAAGTCTTCCTAATGAAAAGCATATATTCGGACAAATCAGTGCTATGACAGCTAGGAGACTTGAAGCCACAATCCATGGCTTTTGAGAGCACTTTGCAAAATATTCACTAATTGACTCCTCACGTCCTTGCATATACAGAAAAACTCAGCCCAATGCACGGCCTGGTTCAGCACGCAGAACCATGGCCCCTATAGCATCCAAAGCCCCTTCTGGAGACAAAGGACCCCACTGTGCATCACTATACCTGGCATCCAGTGTACGTTGCAATCTGGGTGCAGTGAAGCCTAATGTGTTGAACTGCATCTGTTGGTTGAAGCTTATACAGCCGATGGAAGCCACTGTGTCATGGACATCAATTTCCAAGTCCTGAAGGAGGCCACGACATTTCCAAAGCACACTTTTCTGGTAGTGCTGGGGCGGGGCCCTGGGACTGCTTTGTAGACACAAGCCACTCGCCATTGTAGCCAAGACCAGTCATTAAGGGCTTGTAACGAGATCTCTTTATGGGAAACTACATGCTGAAGAGCTGGTGATCTTGACGCCACTCCAACGGGAGTCAATGTGAGGGCACCCCTGAGGATCGCTTTCCCTCCTTGTCGTGGAAAGACGGTCTCCCTGGTGTAGACATCTTACCCTTTACAGCATCCTACTCACTGCGCCATGTTAGAGGCAGAAGGAAACCAGTGGGACACTCCAGTGCTTTATTACACGTCCAATCAGGACAGAGGCGTGACTGCGTAAGGTGCATGCTGATGGAAACATTGGCCCCAATTCTGCTTTACTCCTTTCCCTGACAACATACATCACACACAATCAACCATCCTACAACTTGAGATTGCACTGGAAATTGTCCTGACTCCAGTGTCACCTTTGATTTGCAAAAGCTTCTATTGTAACGTTGGATCTAGAAATGTCTTGCTAAGCTATTTTGCTGGTGACTGTAGATGATTCAGACGTTAACTACTTATCCTGTATATTATGAAGGTAAAGAATAGTTTTTTATATATGTAACTTACCAAGTAATTACATTGCTTATAGTTTCACTCACCAGCAGCTTAAAAATTTTTAATTCTTCGGTAGCACTAGTGTTGGTGTAGGTGACTAGTCCTCGCCCACTTTCAGGGTATGAGAGGAGAAGCTTCAACAGTGTGATTCAGTTGTTTTTCTGCCGGCTCTGACAGTGGTTCAGTTGTGAGCAGTCAGCTTTCACCGCTTTTCCTTTTGAGATTCTTCTTTGGGTGAAGTAGCCTTAGTGGTAGCCTACAGAGCTTTTGTATTTGTTAGGTTCTCTCTTACTGATACTGTTAATTTTCAATTTGGGAGTGTTTTTCTTCAGTTTGACTTACATTATGACTCTTTAGACTTCAGTTGTCTGATCTTCTTAGAGCTTAGCCTAGTTGTACTGTAAAGAGAAATATGACTCTCACTCTGTTTTAGAATGTGGGACAAGTGTTCAGTTGATTGAACATGTGACGAATGTTCAGAGTGGGATGCTAGAAAATGCAGTCTCATTTAAAAAATTGAGATCAGGAAACTAGGCTCACTGGAAAAACAGAGATAGCAAACTGTGTTAGTTCTCTGATGATGATATTAGAATGTACTGTGGGACCAATTCTCTGACTGTTCAGTTGAGTCGAACATGTGACTGCCAATGTTAATTTTGATGTCAAAATGGGGTTAATTGTGGATACTGTGACCCAGTTGGGTGCTTCAGTGCGTGTCCTTATGGACAAAGTGGAAAAAAGTGCTAGTGTTAGTGAAGTGTCTGCTCATCCCGCCGACACTCCTAGGCAAAGGTCACTGGCATACTGTACTTCCTTACACCTGGGAGCAGTCGTACCAGAGGCTCAAGGGAGGTCAGTGGGGTCTGCCCACGGGCAGTCGTTGTCTCAGTCGGGCCTGTTGCAACTTCCCAGGTCACGGCAAAGGATAGCCATTGGAAAGGCATCCAAATGGAAGTGAGTAGGCTATCCTCGAGTTCCGAGGCTTCCAGCCCTGAGAACAGGTGCTGCTGGCTGGTGCTTAGTGATGAATCATTGCCACCGAAAAGGCTTGTGGTGGACACAGTCCGCTCCCCTCCAGTGCCTTACAAGAAATTTAGAGAGCCCCTGCAGCAGCCTTCTTGTAGTTCATGGGATTCCCCAGAACGTTTTTCTCCAGTGTATCCTGTGTGTGAGGCCAAGCATTCATCTGCTTTGAAATGCTCATCATCTCATGAGTGCCCAGTAGCGCCTGTTAACACTCAAGCACCCATTAGCACCCATTCCTCCAGTTACGCCTAAGAGCCCGTCATCGCACAAGTTCCCTTCAGTACCTGAGTGCCCTTCAGTATCCGCACGCCCTTCAGCGCCCAAGACTCCAGCTCAGATGCCTTCTGCAGACACAATGGACCCATTGCTAGCTCCCATTCAGTGTCAGCTGGCAGACATCTTAAATTTGCTCAAGAGAGAGCCTTCTTCTCCAGCCCAGACCCCTCAAGATTTGCTTCTATCTTCCATTTCATTGGAGGATGAAGGTGAAGTTGGTGAAGTGGATCAGGGCTCCCCTCCAACAGCTTATTCAGCTTTATTGACATATTTGCTGCAGAACTTTCTGGGATTCTTCTGCCTCCGGCCCTGACCTCTCCAGCTTCAACTTTTTTCATCAGCGACAAGCCTTCCTACTTATCCATGTCACAAAGATGGTGCTTTCATCTTTTTCTAGGAAGGCTCTCAATGATCTGAACTGGTGGCTCTCGGAGAAGAGAGAGCAGGGGAAGGCTTCCTTCAGCTATCCTCCCTCTCATCTTGTGCACTGGAGACTGGGGAAGCTTCCTCACTGGGAGTGGCTGCCTCCTCCCAGGGGGACTTCCCAGGACTTATTGACTCGTCTAGGTCAGCCTTCGCCGCTGCTAGGGTGATGTTCTCCCCTACAAAACTCGACCACCTTTTGAAGAACTTGTTCAGGATTTTTGAAGTTTTAAGCTTTTTAGACTGGTCAGTGAGGGCCTTAGCCTGCAAGATTAAGAATTGCTCTTTGCTCCCCTGAGGAAGTCACGTCGGATTAGCTGAATGTCCTGTCGTGCACAGATAGGGGCATCAGAGATGGCTCTCAAACTCAAAATCACCTAGAAGTTGTATTCATTTTGTGTTGCTTCCCCACAACCATTTTTTCAGCTTTGAATTAGCATGGGTGTGTGATTTCATGCTAGTATCATTTCCATTGCAAACCCTCTGTTGTATTAAATTTAGTAAATCCATTTTGTAGTATTTGCTAATTTTGGGATGTCATTTGTTGCATGGGTGGGCCATGAGGCCAGGGCTAGTTCCAGTGGTAAACTTGTGTAGAGTGGGAGAGTAAAACAGACAGTGTGCAATTTTGAGGCATATTTTCATTTTGAATTCTGTACTAAACCAAGTCAAAGCTGTATGCTCATAGGCTTACCTTGAAAGATGTCTTTCAATGCAACAAAAAGGTAATAAAATTGAACAAATTTAATAGCTAAGTGTGAAATGACCAAGGAGAACCTTTATTATATACTGACTGTAGTGTGTCACACAAGGCATGCTGTAGCAGATGTTTGTAGGATGATAGAACTGTCAAGCTGCTTATGACATCTTCCTTGTCCTATATGAGAAAGCATTGAGCTCTTTTTGAAACAGCATAAGCCCCAGTTGTAAGCTGTACGACTTTAGTTGTGAAATATTGAATTTTTTTGCATCACTGAATTTCCGTTCACCTTTTACATGTTGATAGAGTGATGCAGAACTTTTAATTTGAAATGCTGTGTGGAATTGAGAAAGCAATTCTATTGGTCAGTATTGCACTGGTACCTATAATTAGCACAATAATTCAGTGTTCACTAATGCTGTATAGATTTATTGCTACCATTGATTATAAGCCTTTCTCCCCTGTAGGAGGGTGGCGCTGCCAGTGCACCAGATACGGTGCACTGTAAGCATTATTTAAGGTTCTTTGCGCTGTCACTTCGGCCCCTAGCTGTAACCCCTTTCATTCTTTTAGTTATACCTCCATTTATATTCTCTCTCTTTGCGCTTACTTTCCACCCTCTCTTAACATTTGTTCAATTGTGCAACTGCAAGATTTTCCTCTTGCTGCACCTTTCAAACCTCCTTTACTCTCATTCTTCCTTTCATCACTGAATGACCTCATAAATCCCAGGGCTTGGCCTTTAGCCTAAGTTTTACATTCCATTCCTATAAGCCTTTCTGTATACTACATTTAATATTGTAAGTAATGTTGTCTGTATTATAATAGTAGTACTGTTTGATCCTCAGTCAACAGAATTGGAGAGTGAGATACCACTGTAAGGTTTTCCTCCTCTGTGTCTCAGTTCATCAGTCTGTCACACTTACCTTTTCATGGCACCTCTTCCTGCACTGTTGAAGGAGATTAATGTCAAAGATGGTACAAAAGGCCTTTCTGAAAATGTGTTTAAGGAGGAGATTACCCTTCAGTAAGTTAAATTTACCATGTCAGGTCAATAACTAGGTGGCTGAGGGGATTTCATTCAGTGTGTCTACATGCATAAAGTAAGAAGGGACATCATTTACCTGTGTCTGTATATAACTCTAAGCTTGGCCAGAACATTCCTTTAGAAATAGGAAAAAATAAGACTAATTTTGGAGTTTGTAACCAAATAGTAAGATCCTTTCACATTACACAAAGGTTAATGACTGCAATTTGGATCATGACTCATAATCATGCTGTCTTCAGTGATTCAAGCATTACTCTAAGAATACTTCATTTTTTCTTATATTTTGTGTGTGTTAAATAATGTAAAAATTAATGGCTGTACTTTTTTTATATTGTCTGCAAGTCTTTTCAAGGTGTTTGCAGAGCTGTCCCAATAGATATCTGTCTTTAAATGAGAGGTCAGTATTAGAGAAAGGTAAAGTTGAAAGTCAGATATGTAGGTCAAAAGAGACCAAGAGCAACAACTGATAAGTAAAGGAAGAAAGGAATGAAACTGGTGCCCAAGAGGGCTCTTGCTTGTTTAGGATTCAAGTAACCTGAATCTTTGTTTCAGCAACAGAGTTTACTCTCAGAGTCATGAAGAAAAGTTAATTCATCTTCTGTTAACTAAAGGATTTTTTTCATCTTTCAGAATTGAGTAGGATGCTTGCGTGTGTTGTTGCTACTATGTGCAAAATCTGGAACTTTAGAGCAGAGTGAAGAGCTTAATACTAAATGAAGATGTACAGTACCTGGAAGCATTGTTGATCAATGGATGTTTTAACATGGTAGGTGCTTTTGGTAGAGGTTTCATTGGTTGTGCAAACCTGTAGATTTTGAATTATTTTATGTAAAATATTAGTGAAGCCTATTGAGCTCCATATTCATGGCAATATGAAATGTTCTTATGTTCTCTTTGGGAAACAAGTCTCTTTGATGCATTCTGTACTTTAGTAGAAATTTCTCTCTCTCTCTCTCTCTCTCTCTCTCTCTCTCTCTCTCTCTCTCTCTCTCTCATGACTGCCATATGGACAATTCCAAGTGTATTTATGGATTTATGGATGTCTTCTTGTTGGCAAAGAGTAAATATCTACATTTGTAGTTAAGATCATGCCTACTCATGCTCATCCTGAATAAATGTTTTTGCATTACCTCTGTCCAATCTCTTCTCATTACTTTGCATTCATGATTCACACACAGCTAGGATATGCAGTCCTTATCTCCTGAAATCAGTCTCTCCTGTTGTGCCTTTCCAGTTGGATTCATAGTTCATGTCTTCCAGTTTTGTATTTTCAATTGATCCTTCATCTTTATAAACATATTTGTAGTACCCTCATATGCTAGGGACTATGGTCCATTTCTAAATTTTGCCTATCCATGAACAGAAAGACCACAGTACACTGAAGGGTAACCAGTCCCTTCTAGCTTGCAGTTCCTAACTTATTAGGCCCAATCATCCTGCTGTTGCTTATTTGTTTACATGCAAGGTCATCCACCATACATACAAAGTTAAAGCCATGGAAACAAAGCATTCAAGAATCTTAATCTTATTCAGCATCTTGTCACTAATGATTTATGATATTGTCCCAAGCAAAGCCAAAATTTTTGCTATCGTGGATCTAGCTTTCACCTAAAGAGGTGTCAGCTTACAAGGCAGCTCATATCCCTAGCTCAGGACCCTAATTCAGGTACTATCAGGTGGAACTGGTGCTCAGTAAGGAGTCCCCGTAGAGGGGCAGTGCCATCAGTGCACTGGAGGTTCTTTGCAGCATCCCTTCAGACCTTAGCTGCAACCCCTTTCATTCCTTTTGCTGTACCTCCATCCATATTCTATTTCTTCCATCTTACTTTCCATACTCTTCAAACAGTTATTTCATAGTGCAACTGCAAGAGTTTCCTCCTGTTGTACCTTTAAAACCTCCTTTCAGACCAATCCTGTTTCCCTTTCAATGCTGAATGACCTGATAGGTCCCATCAAAAACAAGTTTAACTCACTTGGCCTTTCCTGTTTTTTTGTTTCATACTAAAACCTGCAGAACTAATATTTTCATGCCAAATACCCTAGGTCATGCCTGCAGAACAAACTTACCAACATTACCATTGAATCCTGAAAATTCAATACAAACATAAAAATATTGCATGTATATGCATACACATATAATACATCCACATATCTACACCTATAAATACATATATATGAGGAACTTAAGACCCAAAACAATAGGCAACAAGCCAGTTGGTCTCTATGAAATTAGACCGCTGTTGCTTGTTCCTGGTTGTTAAGGTAAAAACAACCCGATCCCCCCAGAGCTGGGGGAGGGGCAGAGCTCCCTCCCACACCAAGCCATTCCTTTCTTTGTCACTATCCAGTGCACACAACTCTTGACAGCTCTTTGTTGTAATGGTGGCAATCCTACTCTTAGATATTAGTGCATTTTTCTGCATTATTATGGAGGATTTATCCAGTCATAGCAGTGCAGCTTCATCAACTTCAACGAACACAAGACGCTGTACTTCTTGCCACAAACAGCTAAGAGTTAAACTTGTTTTTGATGGTCATACTGTCTGTTCTAATTGTAGGGGTATGACTGCTTTGAGATCAGCTGTGATCAGTGTAAGGATTGGTCTGATTTGCAACATCAGGAGTATGTGTCTTGCATTCAGTCAGGGCATAGTAGCAAGTGTAAGATTAGAGGTAAGCGTGTGGCTTCAGATGTGCAAGTTTTTCCAGAGTTACAGATCAGATCAGTGTTCAGATCAGTGAGAAGGTACATGATTTGGTTAAACTGGTTACTTCGTCTGACTCTGAAGTAGGCCGAACAGTGAGATCAGGTGTATCTTTTGACGATTTGAGCTCTATCCTTGGTAACTATAGAGATCATGTAGATAGTCAGATCAAGGATTTAGCTGATGTTAGGGATATGGCTAATCACATTTATTCCAGCTCCCCTGGTCCTATTTTGGTTTCACATGTAAGCGATCCCATCACAACACAGTCGGTTCATTGAGAACCACACCATTCCACAGGCAGTAGGAGTGTCCTGACTGGAGTGCGTAGCAGGACCGTGGTTACTAGAGTCTCCCCTTCCCCTGATGTTCAGCTAGATGGGGATAGTGATGTAGATCTTGAAGGCAATTGGGAAGATCTGTGTAGGCCTAGGTCAGGAGTTTATGTTATGAGACTTAGTTTCAGGCCATGCAATCGTGTACGTTATGGGATGGGCAAGCTCTTAGACCTGTAGCAGAATTACCGCCTATGCAGATTTTTGGATTCCATGGGTTAAGTCAGGGTCTGGCTCATCTTGTCATATGCTTGATGGTTGGGGAAATTATCCACCTCGTCCAATTATTGTTCATTTTGAGTTGGGATAGTTTGACTAGTGTGGGTAATAATCATAATGCTGGTTCTAGTTTTGGGAAGGTTAAAGAGAATGAATCACATCCAGCATTACTGTAGATTTTCGCCTAATGTGAAGAATAGTGTTGCTATTGGTAGGGAGAAGAAGGATGTTTTTGGCAGGGTGAAGCTGTCTTCTATAGAATCCCTTCTTGCTCTGGCTAGTAGAGTGAGGTCTCAGTTTGGGTCGCAACAGACTGAGTCGATCTTACAGCCTTCGGCGGCTACTACATCGTCAGTTGGGGTGGAGGAATCTCAGGAGTTGATTGTTTCTGATGGAGAAGTGGATGATCAGGACTCAGTTCCTACCTTACCTAATATTGTGGAGATTGCTGAGAATTTTTCCAGTAAGACTTGTGATTCTGGGGATGGAGAAACAGCCTCAGTGAGAATGTATAGGGGCATGCAGGAGTTTATGGAACTTTTCCCTGAAGCTAGAGGTGTTTCAGTTCAGGCTAAATGGTGTTCTTCAGGTTAGGCATCCAGGTTTGTTAGGGGAATGTCTGAGAAAGCATCATCATCTTCCCTTCCACAGTGGAACCTTCATGAGATTGTTGAAATGACAGGGGACATTGCCAATGATAGAGCAATTGCCAAGGTTTTAGAAGGTAAACCAGCTAATCCCATCTCTGCTTGGACATCCAGGAAGAAATATTTTAGAGTTTCAGGTTACTCATGTTCAGCGCAGACCTTGAACGAGAATATGGCTAATGTATTATCTGCTTCTGGTAAGTCTCTGAAGGCTAGAGTTGGAATTTCAGTGGATGACTGTTCAAAGTTGGAAGGGTCCTTGGGTACCATGACAGAAATCGTTAATTCTTTAGTTTGGGTCTGGTCAGCAAACAATGCCCTTGTCTCAATTCCTGGTCTTATTGATGACAACCTTTCACTATACCATCAGTTGGTGAATAGTTTTAATACCTCCCTGAAACAACTTATGTCAGAGATGTTTAACCTTAAGTTCTTTCTTGGGGCTAAGCTTAGGGACTTTTATTTAGACATGCCCCTCCCACTCTTTCAGACCTAAACAAGAAGAAACTTAGAGCATCGTCCTTCTTGGGAGGGGTCTGTTTTGATGAGGCAGTTCTTGAAAAAGTCCTAGATGATTCTAGTTTTGAGGTCAAGAGGTGGTGTGATCAAGCATTGCTTCCTCATGTAGTTAAGCAGAGTAAGAGAATAAGCCTACCATTGTCATTTACCAGCCTTCCAGTTCTCGGAAGCCCCAAGCTTCGGATAAGACAAGCGGGTTTTGCAAGACCAGCCTGCTGGTCTTTGTAAGAAATTTAGAGGAGGAAATTCTCAGGGTTTAGACATTGGTAGGGGTAATTCTTCAGCCCAGTTCTAGTGGGCAATGGTCTGCTTCGCTTTACTAAGCAAAATTTTGGGAAATAGAGGCCATCTCCTTCGCAGGGAGCAATAGGGGGCTAGTTAGGACAGTATTGGAGAGTTTGGGAATCCTTAGGAGTGGAACAGTGGGTCATCCAAGTCCTCAAGGAAGGGTATATGGTTCTCGGAGTCCATTCCTCCGTCAAATATCCCTATCTGCTTTGACAGTATTCTCCCACGTTGACCAAAGGGAGAGCTCTACAGGCAGAGATAAATTCCTTAGTAACAAAGGGAGCAGTGGAACCAGCTCCACTTCCATCGAAGGGGTACTACAGTCAGATGTTCATTGTCAGGATGACAACAGGAGGTTGGAGACCTGTTATAGATCTCTCTCATCTCAACAAGCATGTGCTCAAAACTTCATTCAAGATGGAGACACCCAGATCAGTTCTTCTTGCAATACATCAGGACTATTGGATGTTCTCCATCGATCTCATGGATGCATTTCTTCAGGTCCCCATTTTCCCTCTCTCTCTCCATCTTAGGTTTTGTTGGGGCAGGAGAGTATGGCAGTTTCAGGCAATGTGCTTTGGCCTCTCCATAGCCCCCCCAAGTGTTTTCTCGGTTGATGCCTCCAGTGCCAGGCTGCCTTCACTCTCCAGGCATTCGAATATTCAGGTACTTGGATGACTGGCTAATTCTTGCAAGCAGCCTGAGAAAGGCTCTCCATGCAAAGGAGATAGTTCTAAGTCTATGCTCTCAGTTAGGTTTAACAATCAATCTTGACAAGTCGGACTTCATTCTGAAGCAGGAAGCTATATATCTAGGAATGAGGATTCAGACTATAGTTTGAAGGCTTTGATGACACAGAGACGAATAGATACAATTCAAACCTGCATAGGTGAGTTTTGGGTCAGGAAAGACCCCACATATAGTCCGGATATCTCTGTGGCTTCATCTGTTGGGGTATTTGAATTCGTTGATAGCACTAGTTACCTTGGGAGAGATTGGGTTCAGGCACTTCAGCATATGCTTCACAGAAAATGGCAAGGAGAAGATCTGATGGTCAGAATTCCATGGGACTTAGAAATACTGGAGAATTTTCAATGGTGGGTGATGGATTACAGCCTCCTTCAAGGGGTCTCTCTGAAATCAAGGGTCTCTCTGAAATCAAATTTCCCAGATCTAATGTTGTCCTGCGATGCCTCAGATCAGGGCTGGGGAGCAGTAGTAGGGAGGTCTTTCGTGGCAGGGAGATGGACAAAGGAGGATCAACAAAAGTCCATCAATTGGCGAGAGCTGAAGGCAATCCAGCTAGGTCTTCATCACTTTCGCCGACAGTGCAGCTCTGGTGTGGTGGCTGTCTTCTCAGACAATTGCATGGCAATATTATACCTGAGGAAAGAAGGCATGGCAAAATTGTAGGTTCTAAATCAACTTGCTCAAGAGATCCTTTGTTGGACCGAAGTCCATCAGGTCACACTGCTTCCTCAGTTTATGATGGGGAGCAAGAACGTAGTTGATGATGCCCTCAGCAAATCAGATCAGATTAGATTATCAGCACAGAGTGGATGCTAGCACAAGAGGTGGTATATCACCTGGTTCACCTTTGGCCAGCAACAGTAGATCTTTTTGCCACAGCTCTCAGTTATCGCCTTCAGTTTATTTCAGCCCACATCAAGATCCTATGGCAGCGAGAGTGGATGCTATGCTCTAGAACTGGTTGCACCTGGAGGCGTGCACTTACCCTCCAATTCCCATTCTACAACAAGTTTTGAACAAGATAAGAGTGTCATCTCAATGCATGGTCACACTCATAGCTCCTTGGTGGCCCCAGAAGGAGTGGTGGATAGACCTCTGGGAGATGTCAGCAGAAGTACCTGCGAGACTGCCTGTCAGGCGGGACCTCTTGAGGCAGCCCCACTGGCACAAATTTCACCTGAACCCCCAAGTGCTTCATCTAGTTGCTTGGAGTCCATCCAGCGTTTCGCTCGATGTCAGCGCAGGTGGCCCTACAAGTCTCCAGTGCCGGACAAAATACCACAAATGTAAACTACCAACATAAGTGGAAAGTATATCGCACTTGGTGTAGGAATAATAGACACAGTATCAGTCCCCACAGTGTCAAAGGTAGCAGATTTTCTGCTTCATTTGCAACATAAGAGGATGTTTTCAGTCTCTACTATTAAGGGTTACAAAGCGATGTTAGCATCTTTTTTAGATTCTGATATAAGGATGTATTCGAGGATCCTCTGCTCTCTGATCATCTTCGTTCATTTGAGGTAGAAGTCCCTAGGAGATCTCTTCACCAGCCCCAATGGGACTTAGATGAGGTTTTGGCAGCTTTACTGGCACCACCTTACGAACCTCTTGGATCGGCTGATCTAAGGTCTTTGACAAAGAAAGCCCTTTCCTTTTGGCACTGTCTATGGCAAAAAGACTTTATGAGCTTTATGCTCTTTCATCATTTGTGACAATGAAGGGAGAAGATTTGGTAGTTTGATATTTGCCAGAATTTAGAGCAAAAACTGAGACAGAATCCAGACCTCTTCCAAGGGAATATTATATCATTAGTTTCATTTTTATGTCAAGAGCCAGACAGGTTTTTATGTCCAGTCAGGGTTACTACTTGGACAGGATGAGATCAGTAGAGCAGAGACCTAGATCTCTATTTGTATCATTAAGAAACAGTTCATGGTCACTTTCCAAGAATGGGCTGTCCTGTTTGCTTAGGGAGGTAATTTCAGGGGCTCATTCAAATAGGCAGAATTGAACCCTCTGCTTCTAGGGACAAAGGTCCACATAGTATTAGGGGCTATTCTACTTCCATGTTATTTTGGTCTAATGTTTCAATACTGTCAGTCGTAGATGCTGCTACATGGAGATCGAATAGTGTTTTTGCTAGTTATTACTCAAGAGTTGTACTGTATGTATATGAATCTGTAAGATCATTTGGCCCCATTGTTGCTGCAGGTGGTGTGATATCTTAACCAGACCATTCACTCTCTCCCTGTTCCTTGTACAATACCTAGAATAATAGAGGTATGTATGTTCAGGTGAGTTTGGCTCGCATGTAAGATTAGTGACATGAAAGCTGTGTGAGGCTGCATGAATGGGACGTCAGTGAATGGAGGTCTGATACTTGCGAATACCTGACAGAGAGAGAGAGAGAAAAAGGTTTTATGTCTGTGTTGGGAAGTCTGATATTTGCCATTTCACATGACATATCAGTCACTGCCACTTGCCTTAACTCTAAGACTGGGAGATTGAGCTTTTGAAGTCTGTGAGGAGGGGGCATGAGAGTGGTCGTCTGACCTGGTGTGGAGCTTAATAGGCAACCTTAGGCAGACAGACTGACATAATGACTAACTGAAAATCAGCCACATTTTCTTTTTCTGTGACATCACAAGCCTGCATTGTCAGTTTTGGTAAGTCACTTTAAGATACATCTGAATCTTAAGGTTATAATTACACAACAAGCCTGTTTTGAGTGTCATTAATGCATCATGCCATCCAGTTTTCAGGTTCCTATTCCCGCCACCCAGCGGCGGGTATGGTAGATCACCTGACCTACCTGTCGCGTGTGCCTCGAAATTTGAATTTCTGTCGGGAACGTCGGAGACTATAGCTAAGTATATATCTGACGGGTAAGTTGCATGTACAAAAATGAGCAGACTCACCTGAAACACGATCACGAACAACAACATTGTTATCACTAACACTGACGTCATCACCCACGCTAACGTTCGGACTATGGCGCGAACGTACTAAACTTAAGACCGACTCCATGAAACCGTTCATTTGCGCTTCCATTTGATTTCTAAAAAGCACGAATTCTGATTTATCAGCCTCGAGGCTGGGCTTGGCTTTAGGGAAAACATACTGGGAAGCTGGTGAAGAAGAGGGGGGAATATAAGGGGGGGAAAAAGCAGCGGTAGAGGAGGGGGTAGAGAGGAGGAGAACACCAGTAAAGTAGATAGCCTTGGTGCACCAGCAGAAGAAGATAGCCTAACTTCCTTACGCTTAAAAGCTTTCCTGTCCTATCCTTAACCAGCTTTACCTGAAAGTGGGAACTGTACGTTTGCCAAAACTCCTGACTCCATTCCATACACTCACTACATGTGTTCTCCTGGGAACCTCCTGAGCCCCCATGCCGTACACAAAGAATGGCGGTCGTACTTAAGTTTGACCAGTTTGGAAGAGCACAAATTCCCTGCGCAAACTCTGGATCCAGAGAAACTGGAATCCGACATAGCTACCAAATTCACAAAGCTACGCTAGCTAGATTAATAAACAGGATATTGAGTACTTCACCAAGGAGATATGTGCCAGAAAAACACAACCCGAGTTCTGCAGGAAACCAAACAGTTTGAGACAGACGGACGCGCGAGATGCGTTCATAATACGCCCGAGATTGAAACTGACCTGGGACAGTGGGTAGGTCGCCTTCCACACCACCCCCACCGGCATCCGGTGGGGTCGGGTCTCCCGCCAATTATATCAGCGTTCCAAACAAAGTTTGAAATTTTATATCTCGGACGTGTCGAATTTTAAGAGATAAAAGCTTTTACAGTGTTTTGGTAAGTCATTATAATGAAACAGACAATTTTCAAAGAATGTGCTTGGACTATCGAAAAGTCAATACCCACCTTCAAACTGACATCCATTCTTTGCCTAGGTTAGAAGAGTTAGTTGAGCCAGCATCAGGGAATCAATTTTATGCTTCATTCGACATAAAAGACGCTTATTATCAGGTAGAATTAGATGAAGATAGTAGAGATCTGACAACGTTTAGTGATGGAGTCTCCTTATATAGGTTTAAGAGGTTACCGTTTGGTTTGAGTTGCAGCCCAGCTATATTTTCAAGGGTAATAGGTAATATCTTGGCTCCATTACTAAAAAAGGGATACATAAAGAATCATTTAGATGATATTGTAGTATGGGCACCCAGCTTGGAAGAATTAATTGAGGAAGATTAGAAAGAGGCTGTTTCCAAATTATTTAGTGAAAAGGTGTGAAATTAAACATCAAGAAGTGTCAGTTTGCGCAGAAGGATAAAATTTCTTGGCCATATAATATCCAGAGAAGGCCACAAGCCTTGTCCTGACAACATAAGTACCATCAGAGATATATGAGATGTAAGCTCCTACTAATGTCAAAAGAAACTAGAAGGATTTTAGGAATGTGTGGATTTATCGCAACTATACAAAATTTTGCTAAAATTGCTGTCCACATAACCAATCTCTTAGAATGAAAGAGCCATTTGCATGGACACCAGAGTGTTAGCCTAGTTTGAGCAGTTGAAACAGCTCCTTATGACAACTCCTTTGCTCGCAAGCAGACATGACAAGACCTTTTCAGCTATTCACAGATGCTAGTCTGGATCATATAGGTGCAGTGCTGATGCAGGAGAGTGATGACCTTTTGAAACCTGTTGGATACTTTTCAAAGAAATTGAAGCCTGTGGGACAGAAGTATTATACTACTGATAGGGAAGCCTTGGCTATTGTGTTAGCATGTAGGCAGGTTTCATCATTTTCCTTTGGGGTACCATGTTTTACAATCCACAGACCATCAACCTCTTGCGTCCAGTATTCAAAAGAAAGACAAAGTCACCTAGGATGAATAGATGGATTATTGAAATGCGGGATTATCGCCAAAGTTGTGTATAAGGCCGGAGCTTGCCTGTGGCGTAGCTGATCAGTTAAATGAGCCAGTTAGGGCAATCTTTCACAATAATCAAGACAATTATCTTGGGTTGAAGTAAGGAGAAGAATACATGGCTAAGCAGTGGGTGAAACAAGATGGGGTGAATTGATTGCATACTTAGAAGGAGGAAAACTGCCTGGAAGAAGTTTCTGGAAACGTTCATCCATCAGTTTATGCTGTTATGAAGGCTTGTTATATCTGAGTGCTGACAAGCATGACAATAGTATTCAGTTAAGAAAAAAGCTTGTGGTTCTGCAGGAGCTTAGAAGCCGCTTTGAAGTTTGGTCATGAGTCTGTTGCTAGTCATTTAGGGAGAAGGAAAACTATTGATGCTCTGGAGACTTACTTCTATTGACCTTCACTTAGATCTGATGTGGTTAAGTTTGTTAAAGAATGCATTACATGTCAGGTTCATAAAGACAGTTCATCATACAGCAGAAATTCCAGAACTCCCACCAGTACATAAACCCTTGGAGCGTATCAGGTATTGATTTGACAGATATGATGTCTGGTGCAAGCGAATACGTTCTTACAGTGATTGATCATTATTCACGCTTTTGACAGTTTTACCCACTGAGGAATAAGACTACAGAAGTGTTCAGTAAGAATTTTCAGAAATATTTAAATGATTTTGGAATTCCAGGGTGTGTAATTCTTGACAATGGTACTGAATTCACATCACAGCAGTTTAGAGATCTTTGCCAAAAGCACAACATAAACACTGGTTTCATCACACCGTACCATCCTGAAGGTAACAGCATATCAGAAAGAATGCGTAGGACTATGAAGACCCTGTTGAATGTCATGTGTCAGGGTCATCCTTATCAGTGGCCAACCTATTTAGGCGAGACCCAACAGATCCTTAATTATGCTGTCCACGCAACAACAGGTGAACAGTCACATTATGTCTTCTTGTAGGAGACCTGCTACACAAATAATAACTATTGCCATCAATTGATGATGAAGTGAGTGATTCTGATATCGCCAAAGTTCATGAGATAATCAAATGAGACTCAAATACCTGGTACTAGTCGAATTAAATGTTAAGTGGCTCGGACCCTATAGAGAGTGATAGAGAAGTTGTGCGAGATGGATCCCTTATGTGGAAGAAATTTTGTTTGATGATACAATCGTAGAACGAGGCTGCTAATCTTCATCCATTCCACGGTGATGAAGAATGGTTAGTTAACATGAAAGAGCACTCTGAAAATGTGCCTGATATAGTAACTGAAGGAGTTCGTACAAGAGGTACCAGGAATATTGTGCCTCCCTCATGTCTCACTGAAGAGATATAGACTTTGTGTGGTGATGTACATGGACTTTTGCTGAGGGGAGAGACTTTGTTTTCACCAGTGTAGTGAACTCGCGTTTTTCTAATATTGGTAATGATGTACAGTACTGTGGTATGCGTTTTATGTTCTGCTCTTTTTACTTAGTTTAAGGTTGATGGTATATTTTTTTCTGTTCATAATGGCCAGTAATGTGAAAACTTTATAGTTTGAGGTTGTGAACAAAGAAATAATGTAAAACATTTAGTACAAGTTTTCACACCAGTGCCTGGTTAGGAATGCAATTGTGGTCTTATGGGTCTTGTCATATAGGAAATTGTCAGAGTTTTGCTCTTGTAGTACTGGTTTGGTACATCTTAGAGGATCGAGTACACCACTTTCCAAACCCCTTTGAGATTCAAGTTTAGAGTCGTTTCTAGCCAAGAGCTCTGGTGAGTCTGATAATCATTAGGACGCCTAAATAGGAGTAAATTCTGTCCTCATATGTGGAGAACTCTTTTGTTGCAGAGTGATGTGACACCCTGTGTAAGTGGAGTCAATCCAACCCCAGTATTAGGCTAGACAAAGCTATTAGGAAAGCTGTATTGAATGCACACCTATAGGGTAGTGTCCCCATTTAGTACTCAAGTATATCCTTGTTTCATGTTGTTGCGAGAGCCCCTTTAGTCTCTAGTTGAGATCGTTGCTTGTTTCTACTGTACAAGACCTGTTTTCCACACTCGCAGACCCATCTAAGGAGCTGTTTGGTTCCATTAGGAAAAGTTGTCTTTGATATTAGAGTGGACATGAATCAATTCTTCCCCGAGGGAAAAGCTTTGTAATGGGAAAAATATGCCTTTAATTATTTAGTGATTTATTTAGGAATTGATTCATCATCCTCCTCTAATATCTTTACATTACAGTGAGTGATTGACCTCAAAGTGTTTTTCATTTTGCTGTGGACATCAGATACTAGCAGTGTAGCTGATCCTTATTTTGTTTTTCTTTTTAACTCTGGTATGGGCCTTTGTCCTGAATCTTTCATCTGCATATTGAAACAGCTTACTAAAAAATAAGATGTAAGGGACGAGAACGCTGTTGGTGTGAAAAGGATGTCAACTGGTCCACCCTTCATTTTGGCTAATTTACCAAATTATTAGCCTGATTATTATCTATCCCTTGCAGGGACCTAGTCAGAGAGTCCTGAAAGAGTATATAAGTGGATCTAGTCCAGGAGTTCTGAAGACTATGTAAATTAACCAAGTCCGGGAGACTAAGCCTGGGAGAAATTTGGCATGATGTAATGAGTAATAAAGAAACGAACTGAGTACCAGGGATTTTCTTCAATACCATTGTACCTTACTAAAATGGAAATCAGCACTTCAATTGCCTCACAGTGGGAAGACATCTGGCCTCATCAGTAATAAGAGCCATACACACAAGGAATATCATTTAATAGCAGGTAGGACAGGCCTACCCTAATTCCCAGGCAGTGTAAACGTCAGTAGTCTTCATACCCACCGTGTCAACTATGACACAGTACCATTCTCCGACCCCTGTCTCCAGGCAAGAAGACTGACAACAGAGCATCTGTATAGTAGTATTATCATCGTATCTTAATGTCTTGGTGGAAGAATTCTCCCGTGACAACTATCCTCAGCTTATCATTGGGAGGCCCGTAACATGGTGTCAGGAGTGGTTCTTATCTACATATAAGCTGGATTAAGGAAGAAGTGAGGTAAGTGACGACTTACAAGTTACCGGACCAGTTTGTTGACGTACTGAAGCTAAGCCGTTAGTAAACATGCATAATTTTCTAATGGGTTCAAGTTTTCTTTTCATCACAATTAAGGTAGTTTTGTACCATAAAGATGAATATACAGTTAACCCCACCGAGTCCTATGGACTTTAGTGCAAGTACTAATGTAGCCCTCAAATGGAAGAAATTTAATTGCTAACTATGAAATTGCCATAGGCTTAGACAAGGAAGCTGACAGACAAAGGGTAGCAACTTTCTTGCATGTCATAGGAGAGTTAGGGGTTGAAATAATATATTGTCTTGGGATCAAGATGGAGATAAATGTAAGATAGATAAGGTTTTGAAGAAATTTGATGCAGAATGCAGTCCCAGATCAAATATAATTACGGAGAGATATAAATTTCTCAAGCGAAAACAAGAATCTAATGAAAGTTGTGACCAATTCACTTAACTCAGTTAAAATTTTATGCAAAACTTGTAATTATGATAATGAAGAAGAAATGATCAGAATCAATTCGTCCTTAATTTACATGGTGATAAGGCTAGGGAGAAATTACTGGATCATGTGTGCAGATGGATACAAAACCACTGACCTTACCTTAGAAAGGGCTGTGAATTTTGTAAAACTATGAAATGCGAGAGTTCAGCAAAGCAGCATATGGCCAGTAGCAATACTGAAGAAGAGAGGAAGTTAATGTCGTTGGGAAGAAGAAAAATAAGTATACAAATCCTCAAAATAAGTCTATAAGAATTGCAGATATTGTGACAGAACCCATAAAAATTAGGATGTGTCAGCATATGCTCAGAAAAGTGTGTGCCATGTAAGAAGAAATCATTATGCTAAACGAGTGTAAAACTAAAATTGGAACTCTTCTCATGATGAAGCATTCTCAAGATTAAGAAACTAATTGTTGAAGCTCCTTGTTTGAAATATTTTGACAGTAATTGTAATGTGTCTTTACAGTGTGATGCTTCAATGTCAGGATTAGGTGCTGTCCTAATGCAAAACGGTCACTCAGTGGCCTATGCTTCTAAATCGTTAACTGAAACAGAACAGCGATATGCACAAATGGAAAAAGAGATGTTAGCCATTGTTTGCGGCGTTACATTTTGACCAATATCTTTATGGCAAAGACATTGTGTAAAACTGACCACAAACCTTTGGAAAGTATTTTTAAAGACCCTTACTGAAATGTCCTTAAAGGTTATAAAGCATGTTATTGCAGTTGCAGAAGTTTAATTTGAGTGTCAACTATAAACCAGGTAGTAAAATGTATGTGCCATAGCAGATACACTGAGTGAGATTTTTGTCAGGTATTTTCGGGTACTGATAATCTGATGTAATTGCATTATTTGAAAAGGTTATTAATGTAAATATGACAGAACATGTTGCTGTGACAAATGAGGAACTTGAGGATATTAGAAAAGACCATAAGTGATGTTGCATTGCAAACGTTAAAAGAAACAACTCTAAGGTTGTACTCATTGCAAAAGAGGCTCCTGAAATCCTTAGGATCTTTTTAAATTTGAGGATGAAATGACTGTTGATAATGATATCATTTTGAGGTAATTGCATTGTTGTCCCATCATGTTTTAGGTCTTACATGCTGAAACAAATTCATTATGCTCACAATGGGATTGATGCACTATTAGGTATGGTAGAGATATATTGTTCTGGCCTGGCATGGGTGCAGATATAAAGAATTATGTTTCGTCTTGTGTGGTGTGTAATAAGTATGGTAGTAGACAAACCAAGGAATCCTTAAATTCACATGATTTTCCTTCTAGACCTTGGTCTAAAATTGGAATGGATATTTTAGAGAGCCAACTAGGTATGTAGGATTAGATGTATTTTGCAGGGACCATTTACGTAGAAGAAAAATTCTTCCAAATTTTGTTGAGAAAATGTAAAAGAAGGGAGAGATGTAACAATATGTGAATGTTTATGATCTAGATTTTATAAGTAATCAGCATATGAATATTATGGTACGCTGTCTAAGTTGTGAGTCATATCTATTGTTTATGTTTTTGGCAAGTCACGTGACCAGTGGCATTCGCATCTCACCCTGCACCAAAATGTTGGCTCGTCAACACTGTATCACAAATTGGTAACCTGTTTAATAAACTAATGTTAACTACCTTCAGCTTATCGTAAGAACCCATAACAGTCACTGTATAGCTCAATATCTAAACCAGCTTTTCTGTAATCTATTGAAAAATAGATCTGCTGTATCCGATCTTCTGCACTGAAGAAGGTTCTGTAATCTGTTGAAATAGGTCTACTGTATCTGATCTTCTGCACTGAAGAAGGTTCTGTAATCTGTTGAAAATAGGGTCTGCTGTATCTGATCTACAGTACTGCAAGGACATATACTGCGAACAACAATGTGAGACTGATTCTACAGATCTAGAAACACTGCAAATGACAGACTGTTGAGTGCTGCAATTCCTAATCATCTAAACAGTACACAAGACTGCTGATAATTCTGCTCTGAATACAGAGGCCATATTAATTTTTAAAAAAGTGTCTTCCTATCTGCAAATTCCAGCAGTAGGAAGTTTGATCCCTATGTAAGATGTATTAGCTCATGAACCTGCTAGCAACGCCTGGCGCCGCCCATATAAGTGACGTCATTGTCACGAGCTATCTGTACTTCGTTTTCCGCTGTGAGTCGGTTACATGTGAAGATGCAGAGCGCAGTGAAATTATCATTTCCTGATCCTGCCTAGCATTAGACCCAACATGGCGCAGTGAATGAAGAAGTAGGACCTACAGCCATATCCATAGTACAGCATGGCACCACCGCCGAGACGACCCTCGTTTGCATCCCCCAGGGGCAGAATTGCAAGGACAGGAAGTTCAGGAACCCAGAAGTCAGGGATGCTCGCCGGCCTTCAATGCTGCAGGCTCAACCGCGTGTTACAAACCCAGCAACAGGTACCATCCAGAACCTTCAGGCTGAGATAACAGCGTTGTCACTCCGGGGTAGCAATGTCCCCCAACCAAGGATCCCTTCATCAACAGCTCCAGAAAAGTGCGAGGCTGAGGTGTCCCATGCAGCCTTCAGGTCTTGGAAACGGTCAATGGAGTGTTGGTTGCAGCTATACAAGGTGAAGCCTAACAAGGCTGTTCATCACATAAGGCTACATTGTGTCCCGATATTGCAACGTGCACTTGATTCTAGATATACCGACGCGCAGTGGAGTGCCCTCTCTACTGAAGGGGCATTCAATGCAGTTAAGCAATTAGTGATAAAAGCTTCTAATCAAGCAGTGCAGTGGCTAGAGTTTTTTGATTTGGCCCAAGAGCCTAGTGAGTCCTTTATTGGTGCATATTAAGTGTACGCAAAGGCTACCGGTGTGCATTCACTTGTCCCTAATTGTAATCATGATTTATCTGAATATATGCTATTAAGTAGCTCATGAGTGAAACCTAAGTGATAAAGTGCTAAAAGGCAGAAATATTTCCAGTCGTAATGATATTCGTGATATCGACTCCCTCAGAGTCATGTGCAGTGCGTTTGAGGCCGCCCGTGACGACGCCCTTCGTAATAGGGCATGGCCTAGCAGCTCTCCTAGAGCAGCTGCTGCGGGAATGTGTGAAGGAAGAACCGGGGTGGCTGCATATGTCATCTTGAGCCGATTACCCCTGTGAAAGTACAATCCACGCCTCTGTGAGTAATTGTGGTATTCGTCATGCCTCTGGGTATTCCTCATGTCCCGCAAGAAACACGACATGTGCGGGTGCAGTAAAACTGGACACCTGAAGAAGTGTTACAGAGGGCGGAGCGCCAAGAAAAACGTCAGTGGTCTGGCAGAGGAGTCGGACATAGTGAGTGCAGTGACTGCAGTTGTCGTAGCGGCAGAGGCAAGGTTGCGGAACGGGCAGTCCCCACAACCAACTATTCGTGTTGATGTATGCTTGGCCAACTCAACTGAGTGGTCGGTGTCTGTGATTGCGGTTTACTGGTGCCCAGGTTTGTGTTGCGGGACCCGCTGTTCTTGCGACGTTGAACGTGAAACCGGCTGCGTTGAGGTTGAAGGGAGGGTTGCGAGACTTTGCCAACCTACATCTGAAGTGTTTAGGGTCGACCTTGTACTATAGAATACAAGGAGGCACACAACCCAGGAAGTGTATTTCGTAAAGTCTTCCATTGACTTTTTATCTATCCTTGGACGCTTGCAAGAAACTGGGGTCTTGTGCCAGAAACGTTTCCAAACCATGCCCCTTCTCGGACTCCGCCCCACAGCGGCAAGTGCGACCATACCGTCCGTCGAAGCAACGATCAGCCTGCAGACCATCGACCATCCGTTTTCCCCTACTGAGAGAATATTGCAGATTGGAAGACTGGTTATTAGCCCATTTTCGAGCACGACCTTCAACACCAGAAGGCCTCCCATTGTGGAAGAAACCCACCAATCATCCACCTGTTACTGATGCAGTTCCTTATGCCTGCCACACACCTGCGTCAGTAAGCACTGGGAAAAGGGGTGAAACCCAGTTGGAGGAGGACATTAGAGAGGGGTCTTACAACGAGCTCCTAAGAGGCCAGAATCAGTGTTCACGTATGGTGATCGTGGCCAGAAATCAGGGCAACCAAGACGTACGATCGACTATCAAACTCAATGCAAATTTAGTAGAGAGACCACCATACCCGGCGCCCTTCGATATGGTATCAGCATTCCCCTCTGCTCATACAAGACTGTGGCCGACACTGTGGGGATTTCACCAGGTGGAACTGGACAAGGAGAGCATACCCTAACTACATTCATCACACCCAGCAGGGCGGGTATCAGCGTACGAAGGACGCAATGGGGCATTGTTCTGCCCTCCGACGCATATACACGTCGTTTCGATGATGCCATTGAAGAAGTACCCAGGAAATTCAAGTGTGTGGACGACACACTCCTCTATGATTCAAGTGTGGAAGGGGCCTTTTGGCATGTGTATGACTTCCTCGCAGTCTGTGCATCTAAAGGCATCACCTTAAAACCAGAAAATTCAAGTTCTGCAAGAAAATTGGAATTCGTTGGGTTTGACGTCGGTTGGGACTCTACAAGCCTTCGAAGATTGTCTATCCGCCATCAGAAATTTCTCCGATGCTAAAAGCCCACAATATCTGACATTAGGTCATGGTATGGTTTCGTCAATCAGCTGGCCTTCCTGACAGCAACGCCTATCATGACCCACTTTGGGGCCTACTGATGAAGCCCTCGGGCAAACGGGTCTATTGGGATGGCACCTTCAGGAGAGGTTTCGTCAATGCAAAACACCGTCTACCCAAGTTAGCCAAGGATGGCCTCACCTGCACGACAAGCTGCGACCGACCTTGCAGTCGCGGCTGGGTAAAGAGGGCGTGGGATTCGTCATCCTCCAGCAATATTGCAGCTGTACATCCGTCGACACCCCCTTCTGCTGTAAGATGGTTGGAGAATAGCGGCACGTGACGATCGTTTCCTCGCGCCCGCCCGAGTCTGGGTATGCAATACGTGGAGGAGGCCCTTGCGGTGGCCTGGTGTTTAAAAAAGGCGCGGCTGTTCTTACTGGGCTGCCCGAACTTGACAATTGTCACAGATCACCGCCCTTTAGTTAAGTTACTAGGCAATAGAAGTCTCGGCGATATTACCAACCCCAGACTGTTTAGATTGCAGGAGAAAACATTATTGTATAATTTCCATGTTAAATACCTACCAGGCAAGAGAAATCATGCTGCTGACTTCCTCTCTCGATTTCCTGCCCTGAGGACCGCGCCAGATAGACAGGATGAGAGCTTCAACGAAGAATTAATGATTGCCATGGTGTCAGCAATCACAGAAAACCTACAGGAGCAGTGCACCATAGATGAGAAAATTGTTGAAGAGGCCGCCCTGGACGACCCAGCATATCAGCTACTAGTCGCTCGAGTGACTGCAGGGGACTGGAACCCGAAGAAATCCCAAGAAATTGCATGTTTGAGGCCCTTCTACAGCGTCAGGGAACGTTTGTCTACATCTGGCAACCTGGTCACATACTGTTTCAACGACAGCTGCATCCGCCTTGTGTCGTCCGAAGATCCGCCATCAGGTAGCCGCCAACCTTCATGCTGGACATCAAGGCCTTGATACAATGTTGAGAAAAGGCGAGACATTCAGTCTATTGGCCGGGCATCGAGGGCCACCTCAGCATCATCGTTCACAGTGTACATCGTGCAGCCACTCACCATCACTGCCTGCGAGAAGTCATGAGATGACCCCTGCCCAGAGTATCCGTTCCAACAGACCGTCATGGACCTGTTTCAGCTTGCAGGACACACGTACATGGCATACTGTGACAGGCTTACAGGCTGGCTAGAAATAGCCCACTTCCCTAATGGCACCTCGTCTGCAAAGGTCATGACAAAACTTAGGAATTACTTCACTCGGTGGGGAACACCTGAACAATTGTCTACGGACGGCGGCACCAACCTAGTGAGCGAAGAAATGATGGCCTTCTATAGGAGATGGAGAGTTGACATACGCCTATCATCTGCCCACTACCCGCAGTCAAATGGGAGAGCCGAGGCCGCGGTTAAGTCCGCAAAGAGGATAATTAGAACAAGTATCAGTGGGACTGGGGCCTCGATAACGACAAGGTGTCATTGGCCCGTACTACGAGTACTGAACTTACGCCCTTAGGGGGTATAAATAAATCTCCGGCACAACTGGCAGCTGGGAACCCAGCTACGCGATGGTGTTCGACCGCCAAAAACTCAACTTCTATGGTAGACCGCCACTGGAGGAAATCCATTAGAAAAGAGAGCGTCAAGTAGCAAAGAAATAAAGAAGATAAATTGACAGCGGCACCAACGGGAGGCTCCACGCCCATACAGCCAGGCACTGCGTTGGCGTTCAGAACCAGATGACTGGGCCTGGGACAGGCTGGGAATTATGGTCAGTGCGACCTCATAGGCAGTACACAGTAAGATTAGATGGCAGTGGGCGTTCATCGATAAGAAACAGACGACACCTCAAGGTCATTGAACTGCCCGCCAGTGAGCCAACAGGAGCCACTCCTACCGAAGACGAAGTGGCTCATAAGCCTAAGTCTTCCCCATCAACGCCAAAGGTACGGCCCTCAAGGAAGAAGGCCTACCTGGATGAACGATATGTATAATTAACCATGCTTTGATTCTGCATTTTACAAGATGAAAGTGTTTTTTTTTTCTTTTGCTGAGTTTAAATGTACCTTGAGTTCGTATTTGCTGATGTGATGATTATTTCACTTTGTATGTTAGTGCCACTGATGTTGAACTCTCTCTTTCACTCTCTCTGTTTTACATCATCTTGATGTTTGCCATTACTCGTTATGAATGTGGTTTGCCATACCTGTCTCGAATATTTTTCTTTAAAAGTGTTGGTCATTTTCGCTTGTCATGTGTGTGTCTTTAGTGTTGCCAATGTGTTGTCAATGATAAGTTGGAAAATATTACCCTCTTCGTAATATTTTGGGAGGGAGATGTAAGATGTATTAGCTCATGAACCTGACCAAGACATTTGATTCTACATGTGTTTATAGGCGACAATTTGTTAGGACAACTTATTATATGAACATTATCTATGCAGCAGTCAGGTGGTGTTACTTGACCTTGAGCTAATATCAATTCTACAGTGAAAACATCAATCTTCTACAGTGAAAACATAGCAATCTTCTACAGTGAAAACATCATAATCATAATCTTCTACAGTGAAAACATCGTAATCTAGTGTTTTTATTATTGAATCCACTTAAAGTGTGATTTAATTGAGAGAAAATTCAGTCTTCTTCTGCTTCTTGTATATCATTAAAATTATCCTCTGCATCTCTCTTATTGGTGATCTCACAAAAACATTCCACCCTGCAGTGTCTTTCCTCTCGTTCTGATGTCATTACTGACCCTTCATCCCTCCTTTCGCCTTGAACTGTCCACTCTTATCTTTTCACCCTTGGATATTTCATAATTCTTAGGGCTACCCTAACCCGTGTCACTCCCTGAATACAGAACATGGCTTTGCCTACAGAATCAGCCTACATTTCGACATCTTCTCTCCAATGCCTTCTTGTAATTTGTTTCAATTTCATTTTCTCAACTTGAGTATTTAATGCATTCTACTTTGTATTCTCCATCTCCTCCCTGAAATTTTTCTACGAGACTTTTTGCTTTTGTCTGTTCTTTATTATATTCATGGTTTCATTTGATACCCAATGTTTCTACTGTTATCCCATCTCCCTGTATTTTTTCCCCCAGAACATTGCTATACATTCCTCAAGTTAAACCAGTCCTCACTGATTGTTTGCTCCTCCTCAGATATGGTTTCTACAACTGCTAATCTATTTCATCATTACACTCCAAAATTCTCTTGATGCTCATCAAGAAACTTGAGGGTCTAATATTCTGTAAAGTTTTTGTTGGGGGTTTTTAATTTCAACTTTGTCAGAGAAAAGTTGGTAATCATTTTTATATCTGCTGCTCTGTTGCTCCTAACATTCCTCAGCTTAACTAGATATCTGGGGTATGTAAATATAATTGGGGAATGGCATCTTTGCTCCTCAAAGAATGAAACAGAATATAAAATTTAGGCCAAAGGCCAAGCGCTGGGACCTATCAGGTCATTCAGCATTGAAAGGAAAACAGAGTAAAGAAGGTTTTAAAGGTACAACAGGAGGAAACTCTTGCAGTTGCACTATGAAATAATTGTTTGGAGAGTATGGAAAGTAAGATGAAGAAACAGAATATAATTGGGTGGAGGTGCAACAAAAGGAATGAAAGGGGTTGCAGCTAAGGGCTGAAGGGACGCTGCAAAGAACCTCCAGTGCACTGATGACACTGCCCCTCTATGGGGACTCCTAACTGAGCACCAGTTCCACCTGATAGTACCTGAATTAGGGTCCTGAGCTAGGGATATGAGCTGCTTTGTAAGCAGACACCTCTTTAAGTGAAAGCTTGATCCACGATAGCAAAAAACTTTGGCTTTGCTTGGGACAATATCATAAATCATTACCTACAAGATGCTGAATAAGATTAAGATTCTTGAATGCTTTGTTTCCATGGCTTTAACTTTGTATGTATGGTGGATGACCTTGGATATAAACAAATAGGCAACAGCAGGATAATTGGGCCTAATAAGTTAGGAACTGCAAGCTAGAAGGAACTGGTTACCCTTCAGTGTACTGTGGTCAGGCAATAAATCTTTCTGTTCATGGATAGGCAAAATTTAGAAATGACCCCTAGTCCCTAGCATATAGCGTACTACAAATATGTTTATAAAGATGAAGGATCAATTGAAAATACAAAACTGGAAGACATGAATTATGAATCCAACTGGAAAGGCACAACAGGAGAGACTGAATTCAGGAGATAAGGACTGCATATCTTAGCTGTAAGTGAATCTTGAGTCCAAAGTAATGAGAAGAGATTGGACAGAGGTAATGCAAAACATTTATTCAGGATGCTAATGAGTAGGCATGATCTTAACTACAAATGTAGATATTTACTCTTTGCCAACAAGAAGACATCTATAAATACACTTGGAATTGTCCATATGGCAGTCATGAGAGAGAGAGAGAGAGAGAGAGAGAGAGAGAGAGAGATTTCTACTTAAGTACAGAATGCATCAAAGAGACTGTTTTCCAGAGAGAACATAAGAACGTTTCATACTGCCATGAACATGAAGCTCAATAGGCTTCACTAATATTTTACATAAAATAATTCAAAATCTAAAGGTTTGCACAACCAATGAAGCCTCTACAAAAAGCACCTACCATGTTAAAACATCCATCAACAATGCTTCCAGGTACATCTTGATTTAGTATTTAGCTCTTCAATATGCTCTGAAGTTCCAGATTTTGCACATAATAGCAACAACACATGTGAGCATCCTACTCAATTCTGAAAGATGAAAAAAAAAATCCTTTAGTCAACAGAAGATGAAATAACTTTTCTTCATGACTCTGAGAGTAAAATCTGTTGCTGATACAAAGGTTCAGGTTACTTGAATCCTAAACAAGCAAGAACCCTCTTGAGTACCAGTTTCATTCCTTTCTTCCTTTACTTATCAGTTGTTGCTCTTGGTCTCTTTTGACCTACATATCTGACTTTCAACTTTACCGTTCTCTAATACTGACCTCTCATTTAAACAGATATCTATAGGGACAGCTCTGCAAACACCTTGAAAAGACTTGCAGACAATATAAAAAAAAGTACAGCCATTATTTTTTACATTATGTAACACACAAAAGATAAGAAAAAATGAAGTATTCTTAGACTAATGCTTGAATCACTGAAGACAGCATGATTATGAGTCATGATCCAAATTGCAGTCATTAACCTTTGTGTAATGTGAAAGGAACTTACTATTGGGTTACAAACTCCAAAATTAGTCTTATTTTTTCCTATTTCTGAAGGAACGTTCTGGCCAAGCTTAGAGTTATATACAGACACAGGTAAATGATGTGCCCTACTTTATGCATGTAGACACACTGAATGAAATCCCCTCAGCCACCTAGTTATTGACCTGACATGGTAAATTTAACTTACTGAAGGGTAATCTCCTCCTTAAACACATTTTCAGAAAGGCCTTCTGTGCCATGTCTGACAATAACCTCCTTCAACTGTGCAGGAAGAGGTGCGATGAAAAGGTAAGTGTGACAGACTGATGAACTGAGACACAGAGGAGGAAAGCCATACGGTAGTCTCTCACTCTCCAATTCCCTTGACTGAGGATCAAACAGCAGTACTGTTATAATACAGACAACATTACTTACAATATTAAATGTAGTATACAGAAAGGCTTACAGGAATGGAATGTAAAACTTAGGCTAAAGGCCAAGCACTGGGATTTATGAGGTCATTCAGTGATGAAAGGAAGAATGAGAGTAAAGGAGGTTTGAAAGGTGCAGCAAGAGGAAAATCTCGCAGTTGCACTATGGAACAAATGTTAAGAGAGGGTGGAAAGTAAGCTCAAAGAAAGAGAATATAAATGGAGGTACAACTAAAAGAATAAAAGGGGTTATAGCTAGGGGCCGAAGTGACGGTGCAAAGGACCTTAGATAATGCTTACAGTGCACCATATCTGGTGCACTGGCAGCACCACCCTCCTACAGGGGAGAAAGGCTTTTAATCAATGGTAGCAATAAATCTATACAGCATTAATGAACACTGAATTATTGTGCTAATTACAGGTACCAGTGCAATATTGACCAATAGAATTGCTTTCACATTTCCACACAGCATGTCAAATTAAAAGTTCTGCATCACTGTACCAATATGTATAAAAAAAAATTCAATATTTCACAACTAAAGTGGTACAGCTACAATTGGGGCTTATGCTGTTTCAAAAAGAGCTCAATGCTTTCTCATATAGGACAAGGAAGATGTCATAAGCAGCTTGACAGTTCTATCATCCTACAAACATCTGCTACAGCATGCCTTGTGTGACACACTACGGTCAGTATATAATAAAGGTTCTCCTTGGTCATTCCACACTTAGCTATTAAATTTGTTCAATTTTATTACCGTTTTGTTGCATTGTAAGAAATATCTTTCAAGGTAGGCCTATGAGCATACAGCTTTGACTTGGTTTAGTACAGAATTCAAAATGAAAATATGCCTCAAAATTGCACATTGTCTGTTTTACTCTCCCACTCTACACAAGTTTACCACTGGAACTAGCCCTGGCCTCATGGCCCACCCATGTAACAATGCCATCCCAAAATTAGCAAATACTACAAAATGGATTTACTTTAATACAACAGAGGGTTTGCAATGGAAATGATACTAGCATGAAATCATACACCTATGCTAATCCAAAGCTGAAACAATGGTTGTGGGGAAGCAACACAAAATGAATACAACTTCTATGTGATTTTGAGTTTGGGGGAAGAGCAAATCATTAGTCATAATGGGTAAGACATCTGAAACAAGCTAATTACATTTAAATTGCCTTAGACAGTCACTGTCTGGCTATCCATCAATAATGGGCAGTATCATGCTTGCTAAACTGTCAGTTTAAATCACCTAAGTTAGGCAACATTTGGTCTTGTCAAAATTTGAACAGAGACCAACAATACAACAGATGGTTAGTCTAAACTCTTGTGAATGATTATGAAACTTGCAACAGACCTTAGGAGTTTTATGTCTCCAAGTTACACGAGGCCCAAGGAGCTCACAGCATGAAGGAGGTAAACAGGTGTAAGCTACCCAACCTAAATTGAAGCCTTGGGTTTGTATAGCATATAACCCAATGACCCAATTGTAGGTTTAGAAGATGACTTAGTCTAAAGGCAGATCTTGCAAACCAGCAAAAGTACTTTCAAACAGTAACTACCAAAGTAGCGAAGAAGTGAAATCTTAAAAAAAAATGACATTATGATAAAATAGTTTTATATAAATGCTTACCAAGTGATTACATTCCTTATAGTTTCACTCGCCAGCTGCTTAAAAATTTTGAAATTCGAGGTAGCGCTAGTGTCCGTGTAGGTGACTAGTCCCTGCTCACTTTTGGGGTATGAAGAGGAGTGACTACAACAGCGTGATTCAGTTGGTTTTTGTCCCTCTTTCCATTTGAGGGGAGGAGGGAGGGCTTGAGCCTTAATTACTTGGTAAGTATATATAAAACTATTTTATCATAAAAATGTCATTTTTATATATGTAACTTACCAAGTAATTACAATGCTGAATCCCAAATTGACACGGAGGTGGGATATATGGATTAACTACCCCAAAACATTATGAGTTGAGGACCCAAAACAATTATGGATGATAATGAGTTAGAGGCACCTCTACATCAGTGGGTAATATTAGAACTGGTAACAATGCTTGTCGTTTCTTACCAACCACCACCCATCCATTAAAACTAAGACCACCACCGAGTCTCCAGGTAACACAGCATCCCCAGGTTCCCCTCACGACTCAACACCCAAGTTCATGGCAGAGAGAAAAGGTAGGAAGAAAGGCTTCCTATGCTTCCTCCCCATAACACTATGCAAGCCACAGATAACGGCTCTAAAGTACTGCAATTTTCAAAAGTTTCCACATCGCGAAGATAGACTTGCACCTCCAGTAAGTCACTTAAAGAATTGATGACAGAGACAGGTTGTGCTTGAAGGCTAAAGATGTGAGGACAGCTCTGATCTCGTGAGCTTTAGCTTTGACAGATGTTAAAACCTCTTCTCCAACATGAGAATGGGCCTCAGAGATCAGATCCTTCGAGAAGAAAGACAAGCCGTTCTTTGATAGGGCATGAGACAGATTCCTAACTGAGCACCACAAATTACTTGTAAGACCTCGAATCTTTTCCGTTCTGTGCAAGTAGTGCTTCAGTGCTCTCACTGGGCACAGAACACTCTCCTCCTCATCTGGGCCTAGTATTCCCATCAGGCTTTTAATAGTGAAGGAACGAGGCCAGGGTCTTCATTCTTTGCTAAAAAGGCCAGGGTGAAGGAACATGCAGCATCACCTTGGGAAAATCCCACTCACTTACCTTTTAGGTAGTCGCTAACGTCACAAAAAAGAGGATCTTCCTGGTAAGATCTTGTAACAAAGCAGAATGAAGTGGCTTGAAGCAGGGCCTGGAGAGCCACTTCAAAACTACGTCCAGATTGTAAGAGATGGCCTCTTTCCCCTTGGATTTGGAAGTATCGAAGGATTTTATGAGACCAGACAGGTCCTGATTAGCAGAGAGATCCATACTGCTACAATTATCTAACTCAAATCAATTTTAGGCAAGTCTTTATCTTTCAACTTACCTGCACCGTCTTCAAGATCAATTTCTTCATATTCTTCGAATTTTAAAATCCTTGAATTCGCTCTTTAAGCGAAAGAACACCCATTCTTTTGTCCGACTGGTACCGCAAGACTGAAGACTCCTTGTCGGACCAAAACCGCCAACAACTCCGTTTTCTTTCACTTTGCCCGAAACTCTCGAACAACGTTGAAAAATAAAGACGGGAAAACAAAACTGTTTCCTTATAAGGAATACATTTAACATTAAATTAATTAATTCAATTAGAATACAAAAGGGGAAAGTTAAGAATTTACATTTAATATTAACAAACGGCAATCATTCAGTTTACTTTCCGTCCATAAACGAACACCAAAAATGGGGACAAAAAGTAAGAACCAAACGAACTAGTCAATGAGACTATTCTCCCACGAATGAAATTACCATTCTCCAATCAACTATTTCAATATCTTCCCCAACAACAAACAGAAAAGTGGTTACACAAAGAACCATTTTGACAGATTACCTCGACAACAAAAGACAACTTTTATAAAACAAAAACAAACCATTGTTTACAATCTACCTTCCCGAGCTAAACTTCTTATTAGGTTTCTGGAGGCAAGAGCAGTACTACGGGTAGGCCTAGTAGATGTTTCATTGGGCAAAGCTGTTTCAGTGTCAGGTATTTCATCTGTCTCCAACTCACTAACATTTTCTTCTTGTTCTTCAATTTGAACATATAAATTCGGATCATTAAGTTCAGAATATAATTCTAAAGGAGTTAAAAAACTAACATTAACTTCACTTTCACTTTTATCAGGCTTAACAATACGAACAGTACGTACAACACCTTCGTTATCACAATGTTTCAACAATTCTAACCAATGGCCAATAAGTTCTAGATTTGGAAGGTAATTTAAAGAGAGCAATTTCCCCTATTTCTCACTTTCTTGGAGGATGAAAAGAAGATCTATCCTTTTCTTTTCAAACTTACTAGATATTCAGAAAGCCACCTTTCCTTAAAGCTTTCATAAAGTCCATCCCTAGTTTCCAAAGTACGAGCAAGGAGAGAAGAATACTCATCCTCCTCACCATACTCCCACTCAGGAACTTGTTCAGAATCACCAAACATTAATGAAGGAATAAATCTGCCAACCAAGAAATGATTAGGAGAAATTATATCTAACTCATTTTGACAAGATCTATAAGTTAAAGCCCTATTATTCAAAATTTTCTGAATGTCAGAGAGGAAAGTGACAAATTCAGAAAATGAAGGAGTAAATCTACCAAGAGTTTTAAAAAGGCAATGCTTAACTGTTTTAATTAATCTTTCCCAAACAGCACCATACCACGCTGCGTACACAGGGATAGTCTTATGAGAAATTGAAGCGACCCTAAACTTCTCCTCAAACTCAGAAGTAGTAACTGACTGTTGAATTATATTACCAGCCTGAACAAAGGACTTGGCATTATCTGAATAAACAGCAACAGGAACACCAAACCTATTAGAAAATCTAATGAAAGCTAATATAAATTCCGAGGTTAACATAGACTGACAACTTCCAAATGTATGGCTCTAGTATTGAAACAAGTGAAAATAAGAATGTACACCTTAAATTTTTCTCCATTTTTCTCCCTCAACCATAAGTGGCCTGTATAGTCCACACCAGTATGAGCAAAAGGCACACTCAAATTGACCCTGGAAGAAGGAAGCGAAGAAGGAGAAGGATACTTCACTGTGCTAGCATTGTAACGCTTGCATACAATACAATCCTTAAGGACAGACAAAACTGCTTGCTAGCCTTCACAATCCACAAACCATGCATGCGCAAAAAACTAAGAGTGGATTGCAAACCCATATGCATAGACTTACAATGGGCATAATAAATCAACAACCGGGTCAAATGATGCTTCTTATCCGCAAGAATAGGATTGACAATATCAAATTTGAAAGTAATGTTTTTATCAATCTGACCTTTAGATCGCATTATACCATTGTCATCCAGAAACAAATTAAACTGCCTAACTAAAGGTGGAACTTCAACTAAAGACTTTCTACTTTTTAGATAAGATAATTCAAGAGGAAAAGCTTCCTCTTGCATTAACCTTATAAGGTAATTACCGTAGAAGCTGCCTCAACAGGGTCAGCTTGAATTTTCCCAAACTTATATACAACAGCAAATACCTTAGAAACTACACTTATAAGCCTAGAAAAACTAGAGAAATTACTAATATTTACAAGAGGTTCCTTTTTAGGGAACATTACAGGAGAAATTAAGTCACCCTTCATATTATCAGGAATACAACCCAAAAGACCCTTAGGTCACTCGTCAGGAGAATTCAACCAAGAAGGCCCTTTGATCCAAAGACTGAAATTTTCAAGAAAATGCTTACAAGTACAAGGTTTAGTAAGTAAATCAGCCTGATTGCTAGATGAAGGAATATAAGCTAATGAAACTCTACAATATCTATCAGAAACCTATCTAACAGATTAGAAATTTCCTTCAACCTATTATTCACAAATGTGTTTCTCTTAGGAGCCCTATTAGAAAGAATCCAACTAAGAACTACTTGGCTATCTATAAAAAGAGTTATGCTTTCAATTTTAGTACAATTTAATAGATTATTTTCAAAAATAGTATCAAAACACTTCAAACTCAAAGCTAATTGAGCAGCCAAAAGTTCTAAAGTCGGGAGAGTTTTCTCCTTAATAGGGCTAACCTTAGTCTTAGCAAATATCAGGGAACTATGACCACCTTGAACAGCATACATAGCACAACCATAAGCTTCCTTAGAAGCATCTGCAAACAAAACAGCTTGACAGGAGCATCAGTTTTATAAGTTTGTCTGGAAAAAGAAGCTTGACTAACCTCACTGTAAGAACTACAAAATTTACTCCATAACTTAGAAATTTCAGCACTAGCTGTTTCATCCCAGTCCGAAACTTGTTGGCACAACTTGCGAATAATAAGCTTGCCCTGCAGCATTATAGGTGCAAATATGCCAATAGGGTCAAAGACAGAAGATAAAGCTGACAAAATCTGACGCTTTGAGGAAGCACCCTTGTTCAATTGCTTAACCTTTAATTGTAAGGTATCCTGGTTAGAGTCATAAATATATCCTAAAATCTTCATTTCAGAAGAAGCTACCTTTTCACCTTCATCAAGAGTAGATAACAAAGCAGGACAATTAGAACCCTACTCCCGTAAAGGCAACCCCTGAATTCATAATTTCCTTAATAGAATTGATAATAAATGGCATCTGGGCTCCCTGATTAGAAGAGAGCACCAAGTTATCCATATAAAATTTGTCTTTAATCAGAGAAGCTACTTCATTCCCTCTATAATTAGACAAATGATGTTGAATAATATGGTATTATACCTATAAGCAACAAACTTCCCATTTATCTTTCTAAAGAAACAAAATCTATTTCGATCAGACTCTAAAGATAACCTAACTTGAGAAAAGCCTTCACTATATCAGCTACTACTACATAATCATTATTCCTGAAATACAAAACTAATGACAACAAGTTGTTCATCAAATCAATACCAGGAAAAGCGGCTTCATTTAATGAAGGAGCTTTTCCCACTTTTTAAACTACAATTGAATACAGGACGGATTTTAGTGGTGGCATTTTCATCCTTTCTTATGACAGGACAATGAGGAATGAATACTTGGCCTGCGGCTCTATTTTTAACAGGCTCAATAATGCCAAGCTCCTCCTGTCTATCAAAACTTCCTCATATTTAGAGGATATATTCTGATCTTCTAATTTAGAGCAAATCCGCTCAGCAACTGCCAATGAAATCTTTAAATTGTTAGGACTTTTTCAATTAAATCCTTTTCCATGGTAACTGAACGTGATAATGTCCTTCATGAAAAGAAATTGATTTAGCAAATTCAGCAACTTGTTGATCTTCATAAGGAAGGGAATTTTCATCTTTAATCCCAATCGATTCCAAGTTGTAGAAATTGTCGAGTCCATACTCGACACAAGAATCAGAAAGATATCATTCAATGGATCGAACTTATAGCCTACTGGATTAACTGCAAAATTTACTAATAACTTCTGTTTTCCAAGTTGCTTAGAGGAACAAATTCCCAGAAGTCTAATCTTATCAGGCTTAGAAGTCTGTTTAATCTCCAAATTAAGGGAAGAATTATACAAAACTCTAGATTCTCTGTTACATTCAGGTACATATTTAATCTCCTTATTAGGAATAAACCTAACAGATTCAGTTTTACCATTACCTCTTGGTCTATTTTCCAAGATTTTATTACTATCAACTATAGGACAAGACTCTACCTCCCTTACTGGTTTATCTCTAACATAAGGTTCATAAGAATCAATTCTCTCATAAAAAAGCTTCCTTTGTGAAGGATGAACAAAATTGACTACTGTACCAAATGGAATAACCCCATTGGCCAACTTAATTACTCTAACCTTAATATTAAACAACTCTACGGAGTCTAAATCTAACTGACTAAATTCTGAAGGATATCATTCCCTAGGATACCTAATATATTTACAATTTCAGAATTCCTTCCTAGGTAATTATTACATACAGAATAACCTGCAGATTCCAAATTTTTAACTACAGAAGGCAACATAGGAATTTGGAGGAAAGACTAAAATTTTCCAATACAAAAAAAGACAACTAGACTTTCTCCCACAAGGCATTGTTAAATCAGCTACCACATGAAATCCTCACTAACTCTAGCTGGCAACCCAAAAGAAGAAACTAACCTAGATAAAGGAGCACCACAATAATCTCTAATTTACAATCAACAATTTGTTTATAAATAACACTAAACTTGGCTCCAGTGTCTAATAGAAAACAACATTTAAAAGATTTCCTACCCCTACCAACTTTGAGTGTAATAAAGGGAACAAATATTTCAGACCCTGATTGACAACTTAATACTTTTTACCAAAATCCTTAATAGCATGAGGACACATTGCTCCATGATGTTCAGATTTATTGCAAGAAAACATTTATAAGGTAACAATGATTTATTTCCCGGACATTCCGAGGCCCTATGCCTATCACTCAAACATTTAATGCATAAAGTTAGTTCTTCAGCTCTATTCTTCCTAGCTTCCAAAGTATCAAACCTAGTACTGTACATTTAGAAGAGTTATGACCTGTTTCTTTACAAAATTTACATCTACCAGAAGATAAAGGTTTACTGGTAAATTGAACTTTATTAGAATCATTACTAGCAGTAGATTTATTACTATACTTTGATTGTTGGAAATTGTTTGGTCTTTACCTTCATATTTAACTTTAGGTTTTGCACCAGAATTTTCATTATGACCTAAACTAAGGCGTGCAATAATACTCTGATAATTATCTAACAACTGGTTAAAAATTAGGATAAGAAGATCCTGTAGTTCTAGAGAGTTCTATCAAAAAATTTCTAGGAAGTTTCCTATTTACAATTTTGCTAATTAGCAATAGAGCAGCCGAATCGACTTCAATCAGATCTATACTAAGTCCCTTCAAGTCAATGAATTTATTATTCAAAGACCTAACCAAAGATTCTACTTCACTAAGAGATTTTACTTCAGAAGTGTTCAAAACTTCACCTATTACTTGATCAATTATGTTGTCTTCATCCAGAAAATTAAGATCTAATTGCTTAAAAGCCAAATCAAAACCCTCATCATTTACTGTAATGTTTTCTACTATACTTAACGCTTCACCTAACAAATAACCCTTTAAATAAATAAACTTTTGAGCATTAGTTAAGTTAGGCATACCAGCCAAAGCATTATTAAAAGCCTTCTTAAAGTTAAAATAGGCAAATGGATTAACTGCATTGTTTTCAAACTTCTGAATTTGAATAGGAGGAGAGGTAATTTTACAATTTTACTAGAACTATTTTGAGGAGTATTCTTATCTCCAAACAAATTATCAAATTTTACTCTAAATTTGACAGAGTTTTCTGTATTTCATAATGATAATATCTTGCTGCTTGCATAATACTATCTAGTTCATCTTCAGCAGCAATTTTACAAATGCTTTGTCAAAATTCTCAACTATTGCTAAATTAGCATCAATTTTACGAATAAATTCTTGTAACAAAAGACTATTAATTTGATCGTCCTTTAAAGTGTCAACCTTCTTAATATCAAGAGTTATTAAACCCTTAACATAAGCCCTCCTTTTAATATGATATTTTAATGATAAAATAAGGTTTGTTCATACTTACCTGGCAGATATATATATAGCTGTATTCTCCGAAGGTCCGACAGAATTTCAAATTTTACGACACACGCAGTGGGGAGTCCAGGTGGTTAGTACCCATTCCCGCCGCTGGGAGGCGGGTATCAGAACCATTCCCATTTTCTATTCAGATTTTCATAGTGCCATTGTCTCCTGAGGGGAGGAGGGTGGGCACTACAGATATATATCTGCCAGGTAAGTATGAACAAACCTTATTTTATCATTAAAATATCATTTTGTTCATGAAACTTACCTGTCAGATATATATATATAGCTGAATCGCACCATTGGAGGTGGGCAGAGACAGCATAGGATTGAGAAACAAAACAATGTAGATGATTACACATCTTGGTTCCTTACCTTTTAGCATAGCTGACTTCGTGATTACTGTCACCCAAGTCTGCGTCTGCTTTACTGGAGTTTCCAACGAGGTAGAGACCTATATGGTTGGAGAGTTCCAGATGATCTGTCAACGGGGACGTGACCACTATGTGACCAGATCATAGCCCTCAAGAAGGAAGCAAAGAGACAAAAATAACCACCTGACCTACCAAACATCGTGACTAGTTAAAAACTAAGGAAAGGGAAGACTGCCCCCACAGTCTACCCACAACCATAAAAACACAACCAAAAAAATTTTAAAAACTATTCCTAACCATACATTAAAGGATAGGATGGGTACTGCCTCCTTCTCCCAAGATCGTACCAGCCGAAACGTAAGGTCCCAATGAACAGCAAGACTCATACACTGTTCTTACGTCCTTTAGGTAATGAGAGGCGAACACAGAATGACTTCTCCAATAGGTGGCATTCATAATATCGTTCAGAGCCATGTTCTTTTGAAAGGCTACTGACGTTGCAACAGCCCGAACCTCATGCGCCTTAACTTTCAAAAGTTCGAAGTCACTCTCCTGACAACTTTTATGCGCTTCTTGAATGGTGGACCTCAAGAAGAAAGCCAGCGCATTCTTTGACATGGGGACGTCAGGTCTTCTCACCGAGCACCATAACCTATCCGCAAGACCTCTTGACTCTTTCGTCTTGTCCAAGTAGAACTTTAGAGCCCGAACAGGGCATAGCAATCTTTCTGGTTCCTGACCCAGAATACCCGCCAAACCTTTCAATTCAAAGGACTTGGGCCAGGGGTGAGACGGGTTCTCATTCTTGGCAAGAAACGACGGTTGAAGAGAGCACACCGCATCGTCTCCTTTAAAACCAATTGACTTAGATATTGCATGAATCTCACTGATTCTCTTTGCAGTAGCGAGAGCAACTAAAAATAACGTCTTCTTTGTTACGTCCCTCAAAGAAGCAGCATGAAGGGGTTCAAAGGGGCTTTGCATCAGGAACTTAAGAACTACGTCCAAATTCCAAGATGGAACCAAATACTGATGCACCTTAGTCGTCTCGAACGACCTAATGAGGTCATGCAGGTCCGTATTGTTGGCGATATCTATTCCTCTGTGCCGAAAGACCGCCGACAACATACTCTTATATCCCTTAATAGTAGAGACTGCCAGCTTCGGAACTTCCCTAAGGAAAGAAGGAAGTCTGCAATCTGGCTCACAGTGGTCGAGGAAGAGGAAATCCCTCTGCGTTTACACCACTGTCGAAATACGGCCCACTTCGACTGGTAAACTGCGATCGAAGATGTTCTCCTGGCTCGCGATCGCTCTTGCCACCTGCTTCGAAAAACCTCTCGCTCTCGCCAGCATTTCGATAGTCTGAACGCAGTCAGACCCGAGAGCGGAGAGGTTTTGATGGTATCGTTCGAAGTGGGGCTGTCTGAGTAGATCTGGACGAAGAGGCAACACCCTTGGAAAGTCTACCAGTAGCGACATTACCTCCGGGAACCACTCCTTGTAAGGCCAATACGGAGCGATCAGAGTCATCCTTGTGTCTTGCGACGACGCTAACTTCCTGACCACTTCTCCCAGGATCTTGAAGGGAGGAAAAGCGTAAAGGTCCAGACGAGACCAGTCCCAAAGAAGGGCGTCTATTGATACTGCTCCTGGATCCAGGACAGGAGAGCAGTAGAGCGGAAGCCTGTTGTTCTTTGATGTTGCAAACAGGTCTACTAAGGGTCGACCCCATAAACCCCACAGTTTTTTTGGCACACCTCCTGGTTCAGAGTCCACTCTGTCGGGAGCAGTTGATGACGACGACTTAGCAGGTCCGCTCTCACGTTCTGAACGCCTGCTACAAACCTCGTCAGGATCGTAACGTTCCTGGAACTCGCCCACAACAGGATCTCTTTTGCAAGAACGAACAGGGAACGAGAATGAGTGCCTCCCTGTTTTTTCAGGTAAGCTAGAGCTGTGGTATTGTCCGCGTTTACCTGGACTGTGCGACCGGACACTTGATCTTGGAAGAATCGAAGGGCTAGAAGAATCGCCCCTAATTCTTTCATATTGATATGCCAGGTCACCTGTTCCCCTCTCCAGGTGCCTGACACTTCTCTCTTCCCCAGTGTTGCTCCCCACCCCGACATTGACGCGTCTGGAGAACAACACTAGGTCGGGGTTCGGAAGGCTGAGAGACACGCCTTCTGAAAGCTTCGAGGATCTAACCACCACCTGAGATGCTCCTTCACTTCGAGGGAAAGTTTGAGAGACAACTCGAGATTTTCCTTGTCTTCCCAGTTGTCTTGCAGGAAGAACTGAAGAGGCCTGAGATGTAGTCTCCTAGGGAAACAAACTTTTCCAGTGAGGAAATGGTCCCCAGCAGACTCATCCTCCCTCACCGAACATGTTTCTTTCCCTAGGAAGGCTAGGACTTTTCCGTAGCACAGCTGTTGACGTTCGGGGACGGAAAAGCCCGAAAAGCCACTGAGTCCATCTGAATCCCCAGATACACGATGGACTGAGTTGAACAGTCAGGTGTGACTTTTCGAAGTTGACCAGCAGGCCGAGTTCTTTCGTCAGGTTCAAAGTTGCTTGTAGATCCTCCAGACTCTCCCTCGATGACGCTCGAATCAGCCAGTCGTCCAAGTAGAGCGACACACGTACGCCTGCCAGATGCAGCCACCTTGCTACATTCCTCATGATGACGGTGAAAATCATGGGAGCTGTGGACAGGCCAAAGCAAAGAGCTCTGAATTGATACACCTTTCCCCTCAAGACGAACCTCAGGAACTTCCTTGACTGAGGATGTATCGGCACGTGGAAGTACGCAGCGTCCTGAAGGTCGAGGGATACCATCCAATCCCCTGGTCTTAAGGCTCCTAGAACAGACTGAGCCGTCTCCATCTTGAAAGTTTCTTTCACGATGAAGCGGTTCAGGCTGCTGACATCCAGCACAGGTCTCCAACTTCCCGACTGTTTCGGGACCAGGAACAGCCTGTTGTAGAAGCCCGGGGAATTCAGGTCTAAGACCTGTTCTACTGCTCTCTTGACGAGCATTTGCCGCAGCAGGTCGTACAGGATCTCTTGTTTTTCTGGACCGCATTTGACGGAGAGAGGTCCAAGGGCGAAAGGCTTAAGGGAGGGGGAGAAAGGAAAGGGATCTTGTATCCTTTCTCTAAAACCGAAAGGGACCAACTGTCTGCCCCTCTCACTTTCCAGGCCTCGGAAAACGCAAGAAGCCTGGCACCCACCGGTATCTGGAGGAGAATCACATCACTTCTTGCCCCTACCTCTAGCAAGGGCTTTTCCTCTCGAGAGGTTCTTTCCTCGAAGAAGAAGGCTTTGAAGATGATCCGGCACGAAAGGGCTTCTTCATCTTGGGTGAATGCTGACGGGTTGACGTCGTCGAGGTCACGGGAACCGCAGGGCGCTTCGATGACTGAGCCAACAGGTCCTGTGTGGTCTTCTCTTGCAAGCTTGCAGCGATGTCCTTTACCATCGAAGCCGGGAAAAGATGACTGGAAAGGGGAGCAAACAACAGTTCTCCTTTCTGTGCCAAGGAGACGGACTTCGTAGCGAAACCGCAGAAGAGTGACCTCTTCTTGAGCACTCCAGTCGCAAAGTGCGAGGCCAATTCGTCAGAACCATCTCGGACCGCCTTGTCCATGCAAGACAAGATGCTCAAAAGGTCCGACAAGGAGATCGAGTCCTGACTCCGAGACTTAAGGTCCAAAGCTCCAAGGCACCAGTCAAGGAAGTTGAAAACTTCTATCGTCTTGAAAAGGCCCTTCAAAAGATGGTCCATCTCCGTAAGAGTCCAGGGAACCTTGGCCGTCGACAGATGAGACCTCCTACTCGAATCAACGAGAGAGGCGAAGTCTCCCTTAGATGAGGAAGGAAGACGTAAGCCTAAGTCTTCTCCGGTCTCATACCACATCGCCGATTTTCCCGAGAGTCTTGAGGGGAAGGGCGAAAGAAGACTTTCCTTGAGCTTTGCGGGAGTCCATCCACAAATGGACTTTCTTGAAGGCCCGCTTAGTGGAAAGCGATTTAGTCATCTTCAGAAATCCCGGGGCTTTCCTAGACTTAGTCGAAGTCAGTTGAGAAGGAGGAGAGAGAGGTACTGCCGGCAGAAACTTGTCGGGAAACAATTCCTTCAACAGCTTGACGAGAATCTGGTAGTCCGACGACGAGGACTGATCCTTAATCTCATCTTCAGACTCCGAGACCTTGAGTCTATCTCCAACATCGGGCGGGGAAGAGCAGAGAGAAGTTGGAGAGGAAACACGCCGCAGGGACCTCTGCTTGGAAGAGGAACTGGCGTGCAAAGCAGCAGGAGAACCAGGAACCACACGAGAGACGACAGCAACGGCAGGTGGAGCGTCTTGAAGGGAGTCAAAAACGTCCATCGGGGCGTCACGTCTGGCAGCATGACGAGCTTCTTGAGCGTCCAATCGAGCGTCACGTCTGGCAGCATGACGAACGTCTGGATCGTCCCTTAGAGCGCGTCTGGCTGGAGCATGATCAAAGCGTCATGGGAGCCTGACAAAGCGTCATCAACAAAAAGGTGAAGCGTGACGTCTAGAACGAGAAGGGAGGAGGACGTCCTGGGGTGACGTCACGACGATCCTCCCCAACACCCTCCGGGGACGAGAGTCTAGGGTTCCTTCCACGACGAGCAGGCGAAGCAGACGAAGGTGACGAACGAGGAGCAGGAGAAGGAGAACGCCTAGATCTCTTCACTGGAAGTCTAACATCCTTCCGACGAGTACGGGACCTGGACTCTCTCTCTGCAATGAATGAGGAGAGTTGCTGCTGCATGGAGGCAATAAGGGTCCTCGTTGGTGACGCCTCTCTCTGGAGAATTACGGAACCTAGAGGCAGAAGGACGAGGGGACGTCCTAATCCTCTTCTCTTGAGGAGGGGAGCTCTTGGGCGCTCAAACACGTCTTCTTCGGATGACGTCCTGTACTTCTTTTGCAGGGGGAACGCATCCACAAACTCTGGCGAGGAGCACAGAGTAGGAGAGAGAGGACGTGAAGCGTCCTCCTCCCTAAAGCTTCTCTTAAGAGGGCGAGAGTCTATCTGACGGTTCCAACCCCTGCGTGGGGAGGACGTGTCAGAAGACGAGAAGCAGTCCTTCAGGACCCGAACACGAGTTCGCGCCTGGGCAGCCTGGGAAACGTCTTCAGGACCTGCCGAAGGGACGCCAGACTGGTGGGGGTTCCCCGTCACCCTCCTTCGGCTTTCGACATGCTCTCTTCCCTGAGTCCTGGGAGTCCAGCAGAGGTCCAGGCCTAGAGGCATGATGGGGCCGGTCTGACGCCCCCTCCACTGCACTGGGGGCACTAGTCACTTCACAACACTTTTCTTGGAGAGCTGACACCTTAGATTCTAATGCACGAATCGATTCCATCATAGCGGAAAGCATATTAGTCTCCACTGGCACGATCTCAGGGGCTGGAGACAAAACCACAGGGTTAGGTTCTAAAGGTACAGGGAGTTAGGGCCGACATCAACACTTCAAAGAGAAGCACTCCTGGAGGAAGACCTCCTCAGTCGATCACGCTCCAACTTCCTCACATATTTATCATACGCTCTCCATTCATTTTCAGACAAAGAAGCACATTCATCACACCTATCATTCAACATGCATATATGCTTCCTACAGTTAGAACATACAGTGTGAGGGTCAACCGCAGCTTTCGGCAACCTCACCTTACATTCAGACATCACACACGCACGGTAACTAGCAGAGCTAGACCCAGACATAATGATAGTCTAATTCAAAACCAAAGAAAAGTCAAAAAAGCGTATGCCGATCTACCGATCCAAAGTCAAAATACCAAAAGACAATCAGATACTCAATTTAGAAAAAGCAAATCCTATGACGGAGGTGCAGACAACAGTTGTTGACAACACCGGCGACAGAGAAAATCTGAATAGAAAATGGGAATGGTTCCTGATACCCGCCTCCCAGCGGCGGGAATGGGTACTAACCACCTGACCGGCCACTGCGTGTGCCGCGAAATTTGAAATTCTGTCGGACCTTCGGAGAATACAGCTATATATATATCTGACAGGTAAGTTTCATGAACAAATCATATTTTTATTTTGTACTGTTGAACATAGGTTTGTGAAATACCTGAACTGATACAGAACAGTGTAACAAGTTACAGTACAAACTCTGCAGCAATTTTATCCTTATCATTGCAGGCTCCCTAGGCTAGCCATGAAACAATCTCCATCTCCCCCAACCTAGCCTGCGGTTGTAACATTTGACAATCACTGAAATGATTTAAATGAAAATTCCTAACTCTTTATAATTTTTATATATTTATTATTCTACTGTACAAAATACTGACTGTTCTGTATTTATACAGTACAGTACTACAAAACTTTGTTGCATGCAGGACTACTGTACAGTATTATATGTACACTAATACTAAATTTTTACATTCCAGAATCCCCTGAATCATGAGGCCACACCATTTTTCCAGGGTTAAAAGCATGGGTTTCCAAAATAAAAGTAATAAATTCACTTTTTTTTACCTTTTATAAACTCTTTGGTATAAATTACAGTACAGTACAGTGTACTGTTACACCTGAATTACTGTATAACATGTTGTATTTTACTTTTGTGCAGTATATGTACAGTACTCTATACTTTACTGCACAACAGGATTTACTGTACTTTGTAGTAAATTGTCCAAATTTTTACATTCCAGAACCACCAGTTTTGGATACCCACCACATCAAAATGTAGGTAAAACATCCCAAAACAACATGCAGTATACCCAAAGGATTAAAAGTAAGGCTTTCATAACTTTTGTTTCAAATTTTTATACAATTTTCTGGCGTCGTATGCGTCGTTCAAAAGCTCAAGACGATTTTCGGTTTGACAACAATGAATCTCCGGAACCAGCAAAGTAAACCGGGGACTGTCCAAACTGGTGGAAGACTGAAGACTACACCATAAAAGCTATACTCCATGGAAAAGTCTGCATGTTAATTGGTACACATATGACAGTAAAGACGAGGCACAACCAATAACTTGGGAACGCAGAGGAAAATGGCTCCTAGGATGTTAGTGTGCTGAGAGACAGATCGTTTACCAGCCCTCAAATTAATATTGAAAAAAAGCAGACGATACTAAAATCTAACAAGGCAAATATTATCAACAAATGAAAATGCATCCTGGGATAAATACTCATATGCCAGAGAAAACTCAGAGTTGCTACTGGGTATGGAAATAGCACAGAATGGAAAGCTGTGGCAAGCATTCACCAGACTCTATCCATCCTTGGGATGCTGCATTAATTGACTGACTGATTATCAGTTCCCCTTCTGGCTAATCACATCTGAACCGTGTACAAATGTTCAACAAATATGAGGTACTGTGCAACAGCTGTAGGGAATTACGAACTACATCACATCCCTGACACACAGCCAAGTGACATTCACAAAGGCTAGTTTTGGTTTCAAAACAGTTCAAAGTCATGAAACTACATGCATGAACTTTCCGAGAATAATGTATAAACTTTCAATTTCTAATATGAATTCCAACTCACTTCTATATAACCAAAGTATTTGCAATTCCTCACTATCATTCACAATACCTCACTATTCATAAAAAATTTACTAATATATTTTAGCAAAATTTTGGCTCAAACTGTCACAGTAGTTCCAACAAGCCTAGGAATCACATTCTTCAATGAAAGGTACAGAACAGTGAAAGGCAAAGAACTTGAAAGGCTGTCGAGATGAAAAAGGTTAATACAAAGTTCAAAGCAATACCTTTGAGAGGCTGAAGGAGCGCTATTTGTGTCTACAGTGCAGACCACATAAGAAAAATGACATTTTTATGATAAAATGATGTTTCATTATACTTACCAAAACAATGTAAAAGCTTTTATCTCTTAAAAATCGACACGTCCGAGATATAAATTTTCAAACTTTGTTTGGAACGCTGATATAATTGGCGGGAGACCCAACCCCACCGGATGTCGGTGAGGGGTGGTGTGGAAAAGTGCATACCCATGAACCCAGGTCAGTTTCATTCTCGGCATACACAATTAGTGAAAACCTGAGATAACGTCTTCCCATCTGCGGGAGGAGGAGGCCTTTACGTTACAGTGTTTTGGTAAGTATAATGAAACATCATTTTATCATAAAATGTCATTTTCATTATAATGACTTACCAAAACACTGTAAAAGCTGATTCCACATTTAAGGTGGAAGGGCAGGGGATGAGGTATCAGTTATTGAAAGGTTACACATTAAAAAAAAAAAAAAGAAAGGGACAAACTCTAACCATGGGCATCTTAAGGATCCCTACCCACAAAAAGGTAGGAGTCACCTTACCTGGTAGATGGGCTTTTGCAGGAGGTACTGCTGCTGGTTGAAGCTCCATTACCTGCAGAGGCATTGGGCGTAAAGCACTGCTAGCTCTCTCTGCTCCATAACAACCCAAGTAGTCAGGAAGTACACCATGTTCTGACTAAGACAAGGGGTGACTTTCCTTTGCTCTTGCCCTGAGCAATTGGAAAGCAACCAGACTGAAAAACGGGCCTCACCACCTAACCTAAAACTCGTTAAATACATCCCCCTTCTCTATACCCTCAGCAACTCAACTAGAATGGAGGGTAAAACTCCAGGTGAACTGAGAAGCACCCCAGCTTCCCATTAACTCACCAAAAACCACAGGGAAGGAAGGATAAAGAACCTACCCCCTAGTGTGTTCCCCTAAAACCAAGCCAGCTACCGATACGGGACCTAACACAAACAGGTCCTGATGACGGGCCCGACCTCCCTAAGGTAGTACGCAAACACTGATTTCGACCTCCAGAAGGTGCTCTGTGTGATCTGCGAGTGACTTATTATGACGGAAAGCCACTGAAGTTGCTATTGAGCGCACTTCTCAGTGAATGTGAGACTTGACTAGGCGTGCGTCCTCTTCCGTTGATGTGTCTGTGCGCCTCTAAAATGAGTTCCTTGAGTTGCAAGAAAGCCAGGGCATTCTTGGATAAAGGTTTGGTTGGATCTTTCACTGAACACCACAGGTTAGAGGAACGTCCTCTGATGCTGGCCGTTCTGGCTAAGTAAGTGTTGATAGCTCTAACAGGGCACAAAGAAGCCTCCAATTCTTGAGGGCCAGCCACTTCGGAGAGGTTCTGAATGGTAAAGGACTGAGGCCACGGGTTGGAAGGAGACTCGTTCTTGGCCAGAAAATTCAAGGTGAACGAGCAAACAGCATTACCTTGTGAAAAACCCACTTCCTTGTCAATGGCCTGTATTTCACTAACCCTCTTTGCCGTTGCTAAAGTAACCAGAAAAAGGGATTTCTAAGTGAGGTCTCTAAGAGAAAGACCTTCTAAAGGTTCGTACCTTGGAGACATCAACCACCTCAAAACTATATCTAAATTCCAGGCAAGGGCAGGTTTTGGGGTCTTAGCTGTGTCTAAGGACTTGAGGAGGTCTGTTAAGTCTCGGTTATTTGATAGGTCTAACCCCCTATGGTAGAAGACGGAGGACAGCATAGCTCTGTAACCTCTGATGGTTGATGGCATCAATTTTCTTGAATCCCTCAAGTAAATGAAAAAATCGGCAAGTTGAGTTATAAGACGTCGAAGAAGAGGAGATATGATATTTTTATAATAAAATAAAGTTTGTTCATACTTACCTGGCAGATATATATATAGCTGTATTCTCCGAAGGTCCGACAGAATTTCAAATTTCGCGGCACGCAGTGGCTGGGTCAGGTGGTTAGTACACATTCCCGCCGTCAAGGCGGGGCATCAGGAACCATTCCCATTTTCTATTCAGATTTTCTAACGCCACTGTCTCCTGAGGGGAGGAGGGAGGGCAATATGAATATATATATCTGCCAGGTAAGTATGAACAAACTTTATTTTATTATAAAAATATCATTTTGTTCATGAGACTTACCTGCCAGATATATATATAGCTGAATACCACCTTTGGGGGTAGAGACAGCTAAGAATAATGGAAAAAACAATTTTAGAGATAAAATATTTTGGTTCCTTACCTGATAGCATAGCTGACTGAGTGGTTACTGTCACCCTAGCCTGCTTCTGCTTTACTAGAGACCCCAACAAGGTAGTGACCTATAAAGCTGGCGACTGCTAGATGATCTGTCAATGGGGGCGTGACCACAATGTGACTAGACCATAGATCATAATACCAGGACAAACAGAGTATACCAACCACCTAACCAGCACTTTAAGATAGTTATGAAAAAGATTGGGAAGACTGACTCCATCAATCGACCCACCAACCATAAAAACACAACAAAACACAATTAAAAAAACCCCCCTAAACAGGATTAAAGGATAGGAGCAGAGCTACCCCCTGACCCCAAGGTTGTAGCAGCAGCAACGTATGGTCCCAGAGAATAGCAATTTTCGTATGCTACCTTGACATCTCTTAAGTAGTGTGAGGCAAACACCGATTCACTTCTCCAAAAAGTGGCACTGATAATATCACTGAGCGCCATATTTCTCTGGAAAGCCATGGAGGTAGCGACTGCCCTAACTTCATGGCGTTAACTCTCAACAACTTAAAGTTGGAGTCGTCACAACAGAATGTGCCTCCTTAATGACATTCCTAATGAAGAATGCTAACGTGTTCTTCGACATGGGATTAACAGGATGTTTCACAGAACACCATAAATTGTCCGAGGGACCTCTGAGGTCCTGAGTCCTTCTAAGGTAAAACTTTAGAGCTCTAACAGGACAAAGAACTCTCTCAGGATTCTGTCCAGCAAAGTCAGTCAAACCTTTAATTTCAAAAGATCTAGGCCAAGGATTAGAAGGCCTTTCATTCTTAGCCAAGAATATAGGGGACAACGAGCAGACAGCATTGTGTCCCTTGAAGCCCACATGACGGCTGAAAGCCTGAACTTCGCTCACTCTCTTCGCCGTCGCCAGAGCAATGAGGAAGACTGTCTTTCTAGTAACATCCCTTAGAGATGCTGAATGAATTGGCTCAAAAGGACTGGACATTAAAAACTTGAGGACAACATCCAAATTCCAAGTAGGGGGAATAGGCCGGGGAACTTTGGACGTTTCAAAAGATCTCAAGAGATCGTGGAGGTCCTTATTATTAGACAAATCCAGTCCTCTGTGGCGGAAAACAGAGGAAAGCATGCTCCGATACCCTTTGATAGTTGGGACTGCCAACTTGAGTTTTTCTCTCAAAAAGAGAAGGAAATCAGCTATTTGGCTCAAAGAGGTCGAGGAAGAGGAAACTCCCTTCTTTCTGCACCAACCTCTGAAGGTTGCCCACTTCGCTAGATACACTTGATACACTTTGATAGAAGAAGCTCTTCTGGCTCTAGCGATGGCCCGTGCCACTCGGCCAGAAAACCCCCTCGCTCTGACCAATTTCTCGATAGTCTGAATGCAGTCAGGTTCAGAGCGGGGAGGTTTTGATGGTATCTCGCGAAGTGGGGTTGTTTGAGCAGATCTGCTCTCAAAGGTAGTGACCTGGGAACGTCCACTAACCAGAAGAGAATCTCCGAGAACCATTGGTTCGAAGGCCAAAACGGGGCGATGAGCGTCATCCTTGTTCCTTGAGAGGCCGAGAACTTGCGAAGCACTTCTCCCAGAATTTTGAACGGAGGAAAGGCATAAACGTCCAGACCCGTCCAATCCCAGAGAAGAGCATCTATCGCCACTGCCCCTGGGTCTAGAACAGGGAGCAGTAGATGGGAAGCCTCGCCGTTCTTGAGGTCGTGAAGAGATCCACGAGAGGACGACCCCAAAGGGACCAGAGGTCTTGGCAAACCTCCTGATGAAGAGTCCATTCCGTTCGGAAGAAGTTGGTGGCGCCGACTGAGCAGGTCCGCTCGAACATTCTCTACCCCTGCAACAAATCTTGTGAGGATTGTAATGTTGCGAGCTTGAGCCCAGAGGAGAATTTCTCTCGCAAGGCCGAACAGGGAACGAGAGTGTGTCCTCCTCCCTGTTTTTGAGGTACGCCAATGCCGTAGTGTTGTCGAGTTCACTTGAACAACATGATTGGCAACCAGAGACTCGAAGACTTGGAGGGCTAGGAAGATTGCTGCCAACTCTTTGATGTTGATGTGCCAGGAAATCTGTTGCCCTTTCCAGGTTCCTGACACTTCCTTTCCCCCCAGTGTTGCTCCCCAACCCGCCAATGATGCGTCGGAAAACAACACTAGGTCGGGGCTCAGAAGCTTGAGAGAGATCCCTTTTCCCAACTTCACAGGATCGAGCCACCACTTGAGGGAGTCTTTTATGGAAGGAAGGATCCTTAATTCTTCTTCCAAGTCTTCCTTGTTCTTCCAGTTCTCCAGCAGAAAGAACTGAAGAGGTCTGAGATGTAGCCTTCCTAGAGAAACAAACTTCTCCAGCGAGGAAATGGTCCCCAGCAGACTCATCCATTCCCTCACCGAGCATGTTTCCTTCTCCAAGAAGACCGCGACTTTTTCGCAACAATGAACTTGCCTTTTCTGGCGACGGAGACGCTAGAAAAGCCGCTGAATTCATCTGAATCCCCAGATAAACGATGGACTGGGAGGGGATCAGATGCGATTTTTCTACGTTGATCAGAAGTCCCAGGGACTTCACGAGATCCAGAGTAAAATGAAGGTCCTCCAGACACCTTCTGTGCTGAAGAAGCACGGATCAGCCAATCGTCCAGGTAGAGAGATCCTGACTCCCGAGAGGTGCAACCACATCGCTATATTCTTCATGAGAAGAGTAAACACCCTCGGGGCTGTGCAGAGTCCAAAGCAGAGAGCCCTGAATTGGTAAGTCTTGCCCCCCAAGACAAAGCGGAGATACTTCATCGAGCGCGGATGAATCGGGACGTGGAAGTACGCATCTTGAAGGTCTAAAGACACCATCCAATCCCCGGGACGAAGAGCTCCTAAAATTGACTGAGACGTTTCCATCTTGAACTTTTCCTTCTGGACAAAGACGTTCAACCTGCTGACGTCCAAGACAGGTCTCCAACCTTCTGGATGTTTCGGAACCAGAAACAGTCTGTTGTAAAATCCCGGGATTTTGTGTCTAAGACTGTGGCTCCACTGCTCTCTTCTCGAGCATTTGATCGAGAAGGTCGAACAGTATCTTCTGCTTGGCAGGGTGGTACTTGGGAGATAACAAAAGACAAGGGCGGAAGAGTCAGGAAAGGAATTAGGTAGCCTCTCTCTACTAAAACTTGGAGGGACCAAGAGTCTGCCCCTCTCTCTCTCCAGGCTTGAGCAAAATGAAGAAGCCTGGCTCCTACTGGCATCTGGAGGAGACTTGAGTCACTTGCGCCCCTCTTGGGGACGACCTTGCCTCTAGGAAAAACCTCTGCCTCGAGGTGCGGGTTTAGAAAAACTTCCTGTGGAAGATCCTCCATTTGAAAGGGCTGCTTCTTCTTAGCTTGCTGAGGCAAAGAAGACGACGAAGAAGGTGCTGAGGGACGCTTAGAGGACCTGGAAAGGAGGTCTTGAGTGGCCTTCTCCTGAAGGCTGGAAGCGATATCCTTAACCAAGGTCTGGGGAAAAGATGGCTAGAGAAAGGTGTTGAACTGAAGTTCTCCCTTCTGAGATGGAGAAACAGAAGCCAAAAAGGAGCAGAACAATGCTCTCTTCTTAAAAGAGCTGACGAAAACTGAGAAGTCAGATCTTCAGAGCCATCTCTGACGGCCTTGTCCATACACCGCAAAACGCTGGACAGCTCCCCCAGACTAATAGAACTAGGGCTATTAGCCTTAGTGTGCAGAACGCCCAGACACCAGTCCAAAAAGTTAAAAACTTCCACTGTCTTGAAAAGTCCTTTGAGGTGGTGGTCCATTTCAGTAAGAGTCCAGGAAACCTTGGAAGAGGACAAGTGGGATCTCCTAGAGGCGTCCACAAGACTAGTAAAGTCCCCTTTAGAAGTAGAGGAAAACTGTCAAACCCATATCTTCCCTGTGGTTACCAAATTCCGGATTTTCCCGACAACCGAGAAGGAGGCAAAGCAAAAAGAAGTCTTCCCTTGATTCTTTCTAGAAGACATCCAGTCTTGAACTTTCTTAAAAAGCTCTCTTAGTAGAGAAGGATTTCTTCATTTTAAGAAAGCCAGGAGATTTCCTCGCCTTGAGACGAAGCCAATTGAACCAGGGGGAGCGAGGAGCTGAAGCTTGAAAGGTTTCAGGAAATAAATCCTTAAACAGACAAGTCAGAGTCTGATAATCGGAAGAAGCAGAAGGAACAAGTTTCTCTTCGTCCAAAGGGTTCTGACGGAAGAGGTTCTTCTTCCTCAACTGGAGGGTCAGGAGAGCAAGGAGGAAGGAGTCCGGAATCGCTTGATACGCCAGAAGGGGACTTAACATGCTTGGAAGTAGTGGCTAAATCTTGATGAGCCTGAACAGAAGAAACGGGAAGTTGATCATCAAGAAAAATTGCAGGCGTGGAAGCAACATCCGTTGGGATGAGAAGAGATAACACGAGGGAGAGCGAGGGCGTCCTGGCGGGAAGCAGGCGCAGCTCCGTGAACTGGCACGGAAGGGGCTTCACGATGGAGAGCGCGAGAAGTGTCCTGGGTGGGCGCGAAGCGCCGAGACACAGGTGAGCGCCATGGCGTGAGGAGCGTGAGCGTGAGGAGCACCGAAGAGCTAGAAACTTCGAACATGGCGCGCATCGGGAGAGACGTCAAAATCTTCAAAGAGAGAAGGAATTTCTTTAAAACCTTCCTTAGGCGCAAGACGAGAAGCTTCAGGAGAAGCAGCAGACGAAGACGACTTGAAGCGGGAGAGTGGGAAGGCTTAGACTTCTTCACAGGCAGATGCAAATCTTTACGACGAGGTGCCTGGCCTTTTAACAGGCGATCCATAAGAGAATCCAGTTGCTGTTGCATGCCAACAAAATCTGGCAAGTAGGGGACACAGCTCTCTTAGAAGACGGACTGAATTTGGAAGGCGAGCGGTGAGAAGTCTTCTTCTTTCCCAATGGAAAAGCTCTAGCCCTTCTTAGCGAAACAGGGGGCGAGTCAGCCTCCGAGAAACACAAACTTCTTCCTGAGAGGACTTCCACGAAACTTTCAGGGACGAGCGTAAAACGTCTAGAGGAAGAGGACGTGAAGCCTCCTCTCCTCTCAGGCTTCTCATAAGGGGGCGAGAGTCCAACCGGAGCTCCAACGACGGGAGGACATGTCGGAGGACGAGAAGCATTCCTTCATGGATGCGTGCCTGAGCACGATCCCTGGCAGCCTGGGTGGAGTCAACAGGACCTGCCGAAGGGACGCCAGATCGGTGGGAGTCCCACCATCCCCTTCATGCGGCTTTCGACATGCCCTCTCCCTGGGTCCTGGGAGTTCGGCAGAGGTCCAGGCCTAGAAGCATTATAGGGGTCGATCTGACGCCCCCTCCACAACACTAGGGGCATTAACACAACACTTTGCGCTTGCAGGGCATTCACTTTATTTTCAAGAGCAGCGAATAGACTCAAGAACTAGAGTCAGAGCATTACTTTCTGCAACAACCTCAGGGCCAGAAGGCAACACTAAAGGGTTAGGACTACAAAGAATCTACAGGGTTACTAACGGAGAAATCCCTGACCGACCGTCCACAGAAACACTCCTGGAGGAAGACCTCCTCACCTATCACGCTCCAATTTACGCATATAGGATTCGTACTTCTTCCATTCTCCCTCAGATAATCCCTCACATTCATTACAACGATTGTCCACAGAACATTCCATACCTCTACATTTCATACATAAAGTGTGAGGGTCTACCGAAGCCTTCCGATAGCCTCACCTTACAACTCACCCAAGCTACAAACACGATAGCTAGAGGAAGACATTATATAAAGAAAAGTCAAAGGCAAAATTCAAAAACGGTCCAGAAAAGCGTATGCCAAGTCACAGATCCAAGTCGATACCAAAAACAACCAAAATACTCAAATGACAAAATATTGAAATCCAAAAAGCGGAGGAACTGACAACAGGTGTTGACAGTCCGGCGACAGAGAAAATCTGAATAGAAAATGGGAATGGTTCCTGATGCCCGCGCCCCAGCGGCGGGAATGTGTACTAACCACCTGACCGGCCACTGCGTGTGCCGCGAAATTTGAAATTCTGTCGGACCTTCGGAGAATACAGCTATATATATATCTGGCAGGTAAGTCTCATGAACAAAACCATAATTTACCTTCATAATATAGAAGCTAAGTAGTTAACATCTGAATCAACATCACACTGTAGATATATGGTATGCAAGAACAGACATTATCACCAGTACAATAGCTTAGCAAGACATTTCAGACTAAAATGCAGCAATACATCCTTGGGCAATAGATCAAAGGTGAATACAGAATTAAGTCAGGACAATTTCCAGTGCATTCTCAAGTTAAAGGGGACAAATGGGAGTATGGCAAATGACAAGGTAATGCTGAAGGAAAAAAATATTTTCCAAACCAGATGACTTGTTCCCTGATCTGTGTAAAAACTTAGGTTGAAACAATGCTCACTGTATTTAGCATAGTTCTGAATGTAAAAAGGGGTTGATAGTTGTACTCATACTAAAGCTTGCACCTGATTCATTGCATTCAAGGTTACTCATCCTACATACAACTGCATCAATAAAATGATACAACAAAAATGTATCAACTGAAACTGAGTTACAATAAAGCTATTTGAATATAGGCCTATATATATACTGTGGTGGAAAACTCTGTAAAGGAGTAGGAACAAATTTTAAAACAAGTTGGCAAAATGGTAGACAGTATTTGTATTCTGTTTCCACTTCTTAACTACCCCCTTAACAGTTCTTTTAGTCTCAAAGTTGTCTACCACTTCATCCATCTTACTGCCATGCTGTTCAACTCTTCCTGTGTTGACCAGAAAGGTCCCAATTTTTTCAGAATGACTTTTTCTTCCATGTCATTTTTAGTTCAAGAACAAATGCCTCAACCCTTGATATGACCAAGTAGTTTGTGTTACAATAAATGGAATTGTAAAATAGAACAAGAAGCCCACAGGCCATACCAGTTTCCTGATCCATATATTTTGATAGGACTCATCTCCTGTATTCATACTGAAATGACCTCTTGCCATGGACCAGGATTTGCATGATTTGAGTGAATATGCAAATACATTTGAATCTATTTTATACTACTTATGGAAACTGACTAACTTTTTTATTTCTGGAAGTTTTGAATATAAGAGTTAGGCCAAAGGCCAAGCTCTGGGACCTATGGATTGATCATTCAGTGATGAAAGCAAAATTGAGAGTAAAGGTGGTTTGAGAGGTGTAACAGGAATAAAACAGTTGCACTATGAAACAATTGTTAGAAGAGGGTGGAAAAGTATGATGGAAGAGAATAACTTGAATGGAGGTAAAGTAAAAAAGAAAGGGGCTTTAAGCCAGGGGCCAAGTAACACTGAAAGAACCTAAAACAATGATTACAGTTGCACTGATGTGAGGAATCACTGATGTTACTGTGTTCAACCAGGAATGATTTTAGTCTGAGATTTTCAAACTGACCTAACCTTGTTTCCTGTATTTTTAATGATCTCCCTTAGATGTGGCACTGCTTCTGGGAAAACTCTGATCCTTCACCCAAGAAGTTATGCCAAGTTTAGTTGACAGTGACCCTGTAATTCTGAAGAAAATGTGGAAAATTGACAACTGACAGACTACACATACAGGCCTAACCACAGAGACATACAAGCTTCAATTAGGAAAGGCTTACCTGCTCTTCAGTTTTAAAGCAATAAGCTGGGTGTCACTAAAGACCTCATGCTCAAGCCAAACTGCACTGCTTCAAGTTCAACTTACAAAGGAAACTGAACAAGACTAACTGAAGACAAGCACAAAAATATTGCTTACTGTGCTAAAATCAAGTTTTTATGGTATTTTACTTTAAATTATTTTTACATTTTAAACTTGAAAATATTTTCATATATTTTAACATGTGCTTTGAATGTTTCTGACGTTCGTTTTGTTCAGAAATGACCTAATCAATCACTCAAAATCATGTACTAGGGTAAGGACCTGGTACTCTAAATTAAATTGGTTAGGTTAGGTCATTTGTGAACAAAATGAACATCAGAAACGTTCAAAGTGCACATTTAAATATGTATAGAAGAAAGATAATTTCACAGCCAAAGTGAGACAATGCTTAGAAGTAAAATTTGACCAAATTTCTGTATAGAATGCAAAGCTTAATGACACCCAGAGCACACAGGTACCTCTGCCACGACAAATTCTAGAGGATACTCCTTCCTTAAATTGGAATTCCCACTGAAAAAGCAAGCTAAGATGACAAGAAGCTGTCTTTAGATTTGAGTGCTCATTAAATATGGCTTTAAACCACAAACAGTTGTGGGGTAATAATGCTTAGTCTATACTGATTAGGCCTACTGTCCAATCTCCAACACCAGAAGATTGGGGAGAACTGAGCAGGTTCTCGAAAGCTCTTATTTAGTATACATAGATTTCTAATATATATATTTACATTTACACCGTTATGGATTTCTTCACCATTGGAGTTAAACTGGGTACAGAGAATATCTTCAGATCAAGAGCAGAAACATAGTAGAATGGAATAGAATACAGAATTTAGGCCAAAGGCCAAGCACTGGGACCTATGAGGTCATTCTGCACTGAAAGGGAAACTGTAAAAAGGTTTATTGCAAGGTGTAAAAGGAGGAAAACCTTTTGCAGTTGCACTATGAATCAATTGTCAGGAGAGGGTTGAAGAAAGTCACATGGAAGAAAGAGAATATGATCGGAGGTACAGTAAAAGGAATGAAAGGGGTCGCAGATAGGGGCTGAAGGGACGCTGCAAAGACCCTTAAGCAATGCCTACAGTGCACCGCATGAGGTACACTGCCAATGCTATCCCCCTATGGAATCCTATGTTTTAATGTGTGTTTTAAAAGTTTCTGACCTTGTTTCCTTTGGAGAGGCCTAACCAACCTCACCCAGGGTACCAGGCCCAAACCCCAGAATACAGGCGATCAACGCACACTAACTCTTAGAAAAATATCTGCAAGTCCAAAATGTGATAATGGCTGAAAGTAACATTCTTCCCCACTCAACTAGACATTGACCTTTAGGGTCAGGTGGCTCCTATCTCCCTCCACCAAGGTCAAGGTCACATAGCCATAAGCTTATATAGGTATAGCCTATAGGGTAGGATAGGTCATGATGCCCACAATCACAATGGGAGCACAGAGGCAAAAATTACGTAGAATTAAATTTAAGTTCGTCAAAGTCCGACGGAAAATTACAAATATTTACGTTATTACACTCAACACTTAACGACACTTGGACGTCTTGGGCAGACTACCCTTATCTGCCTAATTAACCTATTTCCCGAGCCTAGCTTAAACTAAACTATATATATCTACCACCAGTGGCCAAGTTTATAAAAGACGCTTTAATTTAACTCATTAATTACTTAATAATAAACTTCAGGATCCATAAATCACGAAGAACGTGAGACGTCTATTTCTCACCGTGGAGGAGGCAATGACAACTGGTCACAAATTAGTAAATAAAATTTAACAAAAGTCTTTTTCACTCTCAAGGAAAGGGAAAACTCTCACCTCAGCCACTAAATAAAATCCACGAAAGTCCTTCTTCTTTTTGTAGATAACACGAACTTCCTCACCTCGCTTTCTCGAGCAACTGAAAAACAACTCAAGAATCACAACAAGAACTCCGACGTCTTTTCTTTAACAGGAGACGAAGTGAAGTGAAGTGGACTGTTGAGGTTCAAGGTGGTTCCAATAATGTCCTGCAAGATTTGAAAACATTATATTCGTTTTATATTACGTTCCTTTTTACTTATTTTAACTAATTTTAGCTTGATTATAATATTAATTCATATTAGAATATGAATTTTCCAAAATGATGTAGCTGGTATTAATCTGGCTGCAATTAAATATACGATTGTTTAGCAGCAGGGGGTTTTAATTAAAATTTGATATATTATAGCTCCAACAGCGTAAAATGTGCTTATGAATATAAATATTGAAGTATTTTAGTGTTCCCTTACCAGTTTAGCTAAAAATTCCTTATTTTAGCGTTAATTTTAAATGTCACACCTGAGAGCCAATGCAAGTACTTCTGAAAAGAAAGCGACGTTGAGGGCACCTGCTGGCAGATATGGGAACTAGATAATAAAGGTGGTCTGAAATTTCTAATAAACTACACAATAGTCTACTATTATAATATATAAAATATTTGATAGAATCAATAAAAATCGATTGGAAGCAATATATAATCAATAAATCAGAACAATATAAAATTTCATACAAATATAAAAAAATATATATATAAAAATCATTATACATATATATACATATATATATATATATATATATATATATATATATATATATATATATATATATATATATATATACACATAAACAGATGTATGTATGTACGTATGTATGTATGTACGTGTACGTGTTTGTGTGTATGTTCCAGCATAACTCTGAAACGCATTGAGCAATTTCAGCCAAACTTGGTATACATATGACTTACTATCTGGGAAAGAATACTGTGGGGGTAAGACATCACTGGTACCAAGGGGGTGGGGGTGGGAAGGGGGTGACATAAAAATACCCGAAACAACAGATATTAGTGTCTAATCCATAGTTTTCGAGGTCATTGGGATGAATGGTGACACTCCCAATACTCTTTAAGTCCAAGTTCAGCCCTGATAGGAATGGGGGGTGAGAAGGGGTGAAATGTTAAGTATATCTTAGTTTAACCAGACCACTGAGCTGATTAACAGCTCTCCTAGAGAGGACTGGCCCGCAGGATTAGATTTATTTTACATGGCTAAGAACCAGTTGGTTACCTAGCAACGGGACCTACAGCTTATTGTGGAATCCGAACCACATTATAACGAGAAATGAATTTCTATCACCAGAAATAAATTTCTCTAATTCTTCATTGGTCGGTCAGAGAATCGAATGCGGGCCCAGCAGAGTGCTAGCCAAGAACGATGAAACCCATCCAATGAGGAACCAGGGGTGAAATGTAAAAAAAAAAAATGCTGGGCAATGTAATTGAAGCAACTATCTTAATAAGAGAGAGAGAGAGAGAGAGAGAGAGAGAGAGAGAGAGAGAGAAGGGGAGAGAGTTTATCAGTTGTCAGTTGTCATTCAGAGTTTTCCTGGGCAGCACCAGATTGGCCAGCTAGTAGTATTATAGAAATGATTCAAAACTGATGTGCAATTTAATGAAATCAGAACTTTATAACTTATGATCTGGCCAACGGTAGGTTTAAAAAAAAAAAAAAAGGCAAACAAACAAAGCTTTACTCAAAGACAATTTGTTTTTGCCCCTTCGTTGTCCGGAAACTGATGGGAAATAGTTTATTGCTTGTTATCTTAAAAACAAAATTCTGTATTTTCGGATGAGATTGCTCTTGCCGTTGAAAAAACTCACTGTAAAAAAAAAAAAACAAAAACAAACCGTGAATGAGATTTACGAAAATGGCATTTGTGAGCCGTGTTGGTATTTGACAGTTTATTATTTTTGTTTTTTTATTTGCGACGCTTTTGTCCGAAACCGTTCGGCTTTGCATACGAAATCAACTGAAGAGAGAGAGAGAGAGAGAGAGAGAGAGAGAGAGAGAGAGAGAGAGAGAGTATTAATGACCATAAAACGCCCCAAAAGGACACTCGGAAAAACGCATAGTTACCCTCCCTGATATTGCAAGGGCTCACTCTCCTTTTTACGACCCAAATTCCTTCTGGTTCATTTCCCTTAATGTCGAAAATCACGCTGCAGCCCTTGGAGAGCCATCATGACTGCAGAAGAGCGTCGCTTAAAACCACCTGCCGCTTAAATATGATTTTATTAACTTGGCTAACTGTTCCGAAACCCCGGTTCTGGTGCAAGGCAAATGACATTTACACTGTATATGAAAGCGCGTTGCAATGTCAGTAATTAATGGATCTGATTTATCTTTCCTCCTTCCGCTGGGTCCATTAGCGAATGGGAATTGAAGTTTTCCTTTAAAAATGGAGTCCTTTAGCTGAATAAAGATTTTTTTTTTATCCTAGATTTAGTTGGGTCTGAGTTGTAGCTTATGACGTCAGGTCTAACTGGTTCGACATTTTATCTCAAGCGTTGTTTGGTGAAATCATCACTACTTTCTTGATAAAAAGAGATTTATCACCACAAAGATACTTTGACCTTTGAATTGTTTTATAATTACGTAAACAAACGTCCATTTAACCATCAGTTGATGATCTTGTGAGGCATCATGGGAATTTGCTCTCGTCTCTTCCCTCAAATGTCTCCTCAGTGATTTTCCTGGTTTTTCATTCCCACAAAAAACCTTTCTTCTTCCTTTGGTTATGACGTGCAAAAGGGTTCCAGTTGGTGAGCTGGTGAATGGTGGTTTGGTTCCCGGCTATATAAACTGGGTTATATATATATATGTATATATCTGATATAGAATATATATAAATACTATAGACTATATATATATATATATATATGTATGCTTATTTAATATATATAAAGTCACACACACACAGAACACTACACAGCAGACAGAAAGCACGACGCTATCAGTCTGTAGTATTTTATCTAAATCAGTCCTGACATTCCTAACCCGGTTTACGAGCCGGGAACCAAATCACGGTTCACCAGCTCAATTGAACCCTCAGGACCTTTCACTAAAGGACGAAGGGGTTCTTGTGTGGTTCCTTTAAAGAACACGACTTCCCTTCTCCATCTGCTCGATCTGATCTGTTCCTCGCTCTCTTTACCTGGGACCAACACCTGAATTTTTTTGTTGTTGTTGTTGTTTGTTAATAGAGGAAAAAGTTTTTTTTCTTTCCATGTATTTATTTCATATTGCCAACTTACTGTGCTAATTTTCTTTATTAATCTTTCTACTCAATTTCCCCAACAATTTTCCAGTTGGTTCGAGAGGCGAGATATAAAATTAGACACTTAAATTTCAAGATTTTCTATTCGCCAGAAACCTCAGTAAGGTGGGTGGGTTCGAATCGCGCCAAGGAGGAAAATAATTAATCCCTCGTTTATTACCCGTCTGGATTCAAGGCTTGTAGTGGGATAAGTGGGTCCGAAAATTGTGTAGAGATCTGTTAGTTAAAAGGTCATTGCAGCTCTTTAGATTACATGTGTACATCTGGTAACATTGGCCAGTAGATACTGTAAATACATACATACGTATATATTTATATAAATATTTATATATATATATATATATATATATATATATATATATATATATATATATATATATATATATATATATATATATATATATATATATATATATATATATATATATATATATATATATATATATATATATATATATATATATATATATTATTGGGTAATTTAATGCTAATTTATAGAACCTATCATTAATCAGTTATGAAGTCCATTTCCAGCAGGGGATTACCTGTGTACTAGAGAAATAATTAGAAATCTCTCTCTTAAAAAGAGGAAAATATGAAGAACTTTGGGAACTTGCAGACAATTAGTCTTCAAAGACCATTTTATCAGCTCTTTAGATTTTTAGAAACTTTAAGAACGTTGGGGAAGAGATTATTCAGACTTATTTCAGCCTTATATCCTCCAGGTAGATAGGTAAATGAGGGATTTTTAAATTTACAACTTCTCGAAGTTTTCAATCCACTTATCATTCGACCTTTTCAATCCATCATAAAAATTAGTCAACTTTTTCAGATTCTATAATTTTCGGTCAAGTGATGAAATTGAACTAAAGTACTAATTAATTAATTATCACCGGTTGGAGGGAAGACTTCCTGACATGCTTCAGAATTAATTGATAGTTTTTTCATTTTTGGCTTTTTATTTCTCGGAAATTCCAATTGAAGGTTTTCGTTCGTCAGTTATTGATATATTTTTTTTCTCTCTTTCCCGATTGCCAAAGCATTCCTCCAGACCTTCTTTTGGAGTTTTGTTCTTTCTCTCATTCAGAGATTCTGACTTTTTGACCTCTGCAACAGATGAAAGTGGGTTTTGTTTCAGGGAGAGGGGAGGGAGGGGAGGAGGAAGGGGAGGGGGAAGGGGAAGGGGAAGCGGGAGGGGAGGGGAGGGAGTGGGGGGGAGGGCTAGAGGGGAGGAGGGTGGGTAGCAGAGGAAGGAGGGGGGAGCGGTTTCATTATCGTATAATGAATATGAGAATTTTGCTGTCTTTGAGTAACTGTCGCTCTGTTAACTACCGATATGATGTAGAAAGGTTGCTGCGTCTCTCTCTCTCTCTCTCTCTCTCTCTCTCTCTCTCTCTCTCTCTCTCTCTCTCTCTCTCTCCATCAATTCTCTTCAGCAATGTACCTAATAAAGGCATAGGTTTATATCAAATATCCACTGATTATTTTTCACCTTGTCTTTGACACTTATTAATTACAAAGTAACAGAAAATGTATCTATTTCTCTCTCTCTCTATCTCTATTATATATATATATATACGGATATATATATATATATATATATATATATATATATATATATATATATATATATATATATATACATATATATATATATTGTGTGTGTGTGTGTGTGTGTGTGTGTGTGTGTATGTGTGTGTGTGTGTACATATGTTAGCAGACAAGTTTTACATATTAAGGTACAGAAGATGATTTATGATGAGAGCAATTGAAATTTTCAGGGTCCAAATCTTCGTCTCACATTAACTACACCAACTAGAAACGTAGTCAGAATGAAGGTAGTTGGTTGAAAAAGAACTACAGTAGTAATTTTTCACCTGGGACAGTATTATGTCTGCTGCCTGTCTGTCTGTCTCTCTAGTCCATTCCACAAAGAAAAATGTCTCTTTCGAGTGTTGTTCACGCTGTGCCAATGTTCTGTGAATCAGATGTTACCCATTCACGTGCCTAAGTCAACTTTGTGGTTAAATAATCAATACACTTTCTAAATATGACTTGCGTGTCTACTTCTCCAACAATCTGAGATTATAGCAACTTTATCTCATTTCATTACTTAAGACTATAGTTAATAGTATTTATTTAGGGAGCTATTGACACTCAAGGTCACAATACTTCGATCACTAAAATATAAAGTGTTTCTGTCCATGAGTCTTCCTTTATAACTATTATGCCCTATTATAGAAGGTCAGATAGGGTCATGACCTCCTTCCACATCTGTTTTAAGAACATTGTCATATCAACTTATTCCTCAAAGATTCTCCGTTACCAAAATAAACACACACACACACACATACATAAATATTTAATTCTAGTGAAAGTCACAGACAATTGCTTGATATCAGCTGGAAAAAGTTTATACATATGTGTGTGTGTGTGTGTGCGTGTGTGTGTGAAAAATATGTGAACTGAATCAGAAAAAATATGGAACTTGATGAATATATATATATATATATATATATATATATATATATATATATATATATATATATATATATATATATATATAAATATAAATAAAGGCCATGACACGAAGGAAAGTGAGAAGAAGGTAGTGGTGCTAGGCCTTCGATTTACTGTCCTTTACATAGAAGTAAGTCGAAAGGCTTAGCTCTAGCACACTAATTTCGTCGTATATATATATATATATATATATATATATATATATATATATATATATATATATATATATATATATATATATATATATATATATATATATATATGTATATACCTTTTTCCAGCTGATATCAAGCAACTGTCTGTGACTTTCACTAAAATTAAATATTTATGTATGTGTGTGTGTGTGTGTTTATTTTCCCATACGTTAATAAAGAGTATGTAAGGTATTATTCAACGTTCAATCTGAAATGTACAAACAGGCTTGTTTAGACTTCAAACATAACTGTAAATACAGTTTTGTATTGCCAACAAAATTTTATATTCTGATTATAAAGGTGTTTGTATACACAGTCTTTCACGAGGGAATAACTGCCCTGTCCTTCAGTTACACGGACCTTTCATGAACCTTAATAGTTTATTATACATTATGCAATGTTTTTATACCAAACACTAAAGGGCACGAAGGAACATTAGCCTTCGACAGATAGGGATTTACGAGATGCAATTTGGGAAGGGAAGGCGCGAGATGTGTTTGAGAGAGAGAGAGAGAGAGAGAGAGAGAGAGAGAGAGGGAGATGAGAGAGAGAGAGAGGGGGTGGGATGGAGATGAGGAGAGGTGGGTGGGGTTAGGTGAGGATGGACGGGGTGAGGTGAGACGTTGTAGGTGAGATGGGATGGAGGTGAAGTGAGATGGAGTGGGGAGAGGTGTGGTGAAAAGGGGAGAGGTGAGGTGCGGTGGGGTGAGTTGGGGTGTGGTAATGTGAGTTGAGATGGGGTTGGATGGGGTGATGTGAGATTAGGTGGGGTGGGGTGAAGTGAGATGGGATGAGGTGAGATGAGGTGAGGTGGGGTGACTTGAGGTGGGTGGGGTGACTTGGGTTGGGTGGGGAGAGGTGGGGTGGGGTGACTTGAGGTGAGGTGGGGAGAAGTGGGGTAAGGTGGGGTTGGGGTGACTTGAAGTGGGGTGGGGAGAGTTGGGATGGGGGGACCTGAGGTGGGGTGGGTGTGAGGTGAAGTGAGGTGGGATGAGGTGAGGTGAGGTGAGGTGAAGTGAGGTGAGGTAAGGTGGGGTGAAGTGAGGTGGGGTGAAGAGAAGCTATCGACGTCAGAATGCAATGAGAAAAGAGCAGCAACAAGAGCCTTATACTGTAGAAGTCCCTTCCAGGAGGAGGAGGAGGAGGAGGAGGAGGAGGAGGAGGAGGGAGGAGGAGGAGGAGGAGGAGGAGGTCAGCAACATTCCTCCACGAATAAAAACCAGAACGAAAAGGTTCTCTCTGTACGAGGCCTCTGACCCTCCTCAGTCCATTATGACCCAAAGTCAAATGCAAGGGTCGTGTCATGTCAATTTGTGCCACAGACTTTCACTCATTTTCACTCCTAATAAAAGATCGGTTTTCCCTTTAATTTTAGCTCATTTCGTCCTCTCTCTCTCTCTCTCTCTCTCTCTCTCTCTCTCTCTCTCTCTCTCTCTCTCTCTCTCTGCCCAGTGCGAAGTTGGTACTCGTGATTTCAGTGCTGATATTATTCCGTGGGCCTCACTTTTTAAAAATAATTTCTCTGTTGTTGGAAATCTGACGTCGCCTTTCGTTGCTGTCAAATTCAATATTGAACAGCAGCAAAACAAAACAAATCAATGCTGACGTCACGTCATGAGATAAGACGCATGCGCGTGAATGACTTGCGATTCATTCAGCCGATTTAGTGAATGTCAATACTTTCAGTTAAACAAATGTTTGAGATGAGACAGGTCGTTAGCACAAATCGTTGATGATGATATGTTGTTGACATGACATGTCGTGTAATGGATTTGTCAACAGTACGAACAGTTTTATCCAATGTTAGTTTTTGTTTTGTATTTATTTTAAGTCAGGGAGGAAAACACATTATCGCAGGCTCTCGACAAAAGAATTCGAAGTAGTTGTGTTTATCTTTATTGGATGGTTCTTGCATTCGTACATTCTTCTTCTTCTTCTTCTTCTTCCTTTCACAGTTACGATTTTAGCCTTTTCGTTATCACTTTAACCTCACCTAACATCAGCATTAAGCAGCCTTAGAAGAAATAGCACTAACAATGTTTACTATAAATCACATAGCTGCCAATTAACGAAGGTGTCTCAGCAATTTTTTTGAGTGAGTGAGCATATGAGTGAGTCAGTAAGTCTCTGAGTGAGTGAGGAAGTGAGTCTGTCAGTGAGTGAATGAGTCAGTCAGTCAGTCAGTCAAGTGAGTGGGTGAGTCAGTCAGTCAGTCAAGCGAGTGAGTGAATGAGTCAGTGAGTGAGTCATCGAGTGAATGAGTCAGTGAGTGAATGAACGAATGAGTGAGTGAGGAAGCGAGTGAGTCTGTGAGTGAGCCAGACAAGTGAATGAGTGAGTGAATCAGTGAGTGACTGAGTCAGTGAGTGAATGAGTCAGTGAGTGAATGAGTCAGTCAGTGCGAATTTCAGTCAAGAATGTTTCAGGATCGATCGCCCTTTGTTCTGACTGAGAGCCTGGGAGTTTTTGTTTCCTAATTATTCATCAACTTTGGTCAAGTTACCGAAGTTTTTCTTGCGAATTCGCGCTAAAGTTGCTGATGATGTAACAAAGTTATATCTCTCTCTCTCTCTCTCTCTCTCTCTCTCTCTCTCTCTCTCTCTCTCTCTCTCTCTCTCTCTGCATAAAAGCATAGAGTTTTGTAAGTTGCTGAGCTTGCAGATTTTCCCTGTCGCTCCAATCTTCTTTTTCTCACTTTCGCGGAAACTCGGAGGCAACTGCTCAGAAGTTGCGTTCAATCTCGTTCTTTTTAAACGGTGCTTTTTATATATGAGAGAAAAAATCAGCTTCCTGCAGCTCTGCATTTCGGAAAGTATTGTTGCTATATTCTAAAAATAAAACTGTCAACTTTGTCCTTGCCTTTCGGGAAATATTACTACTTCTTCAGAAGACTATTGCCAACTTTGTCTTTCCATTTCGAAAAGTATTGTTGCAATATTCTTTTAAAAAGAATACTGTCAATTTTGTCTTCGCATTTCGAAAAGTATTGCTGCAATATTTTAAAAGGGAAATTGTTAGTCTCACCTGCTTTGTTGAAAAAGAAAGAAATAAACAAATTAGGAATCTACAGACTCTTGTGATTACTTATCAGGTATCGTATAGTAAAGATATCTAAAATAAAAAATAACCTGGTTTATTATAGGCTAGATATAACGCCACAATTAAACCCCAGTGGGTTTGCCTGACGTTTTCAGTTTTAAATACACAGGTGAGGTGTTTTATTCCTGTGTACCTGTGCTTGGGCATTGTAAAGCAGACGAATCTTGGATAATGCAAAAATAAACAAAAAAGAATCTATAAATGATTAATACATAGTCCAGCAGAAAACGAAATCTGTAAAGGATACGAAAATATAATAAGCTAAGACATGAGAAGTGACTAGGGTTGCATATGTATGTATGTATGCATGTATGTATGTATGTATGTTTACTATTTTCCAAATATGGTATGTTTACTATTTTCCAAATATGGTATATGGAGTCTTAGGCCTACGAGCAACTACAGTGAAGCCATCTGGTGTGAGGTGACATAATTTTTCCTTCGTTATTTTCACAAGAAGAAGAAAAAGACCCTTGAAAGATCATCAAAGGCTGAAGCATATAAGCGATCTCTCTCTCTCTCTCTCTCTCTCTCTCTCTCTCTCTCTCTCTCTCTCTCTCTCTCTCTCTCTCTCTCTTTTATCTTTTGCAAGTAATGAACGAGGAACAGTTCTCCAAGAGATGTAAAAAGCTAAATTTATGGGGGAAGGGAGAGAAAAAGCCATTTGAATATTGACTGCACAAGGAAATATGCCTCTCTCTCTCTCTCTCTCTCTCTCTCTCTCTCTCTCTCTCTCTCTCTCTCTCTCTCTCTCTTTACGGTGGCGATGACGCTAAAAGTTAGAAAGGTTACTATGGAAAGCAAATATGATACGACATAAAAAGTTATTATAGAAAATAAATTTAACATGAATAACTATTATACCAATCTGAAGAAAGATGACTAAAAAATACACAAAATTTTCTCATATTTAAAAAACAGACTAAAACTTTTCTAAGGGTATATTTTCATTTATAAAAAACTATTGTATGTTACTTTTACCGATTCGCAAAAGGGACAAGATAGAAATATATAAAAACAAAAGTCTAAAGGTCCCGAGTCATTCGAAAATGAAGTCGTGGTGACAGGAATCAAATAACATTTTGAGTTTCAAACGCGAAATGAATAATATATTGTTATGGGATCTCCTCTGTACCTTAAATATTCCTTAATCCAACCCATAATTTTGTTTGTTCTGTCGCCCCTGTTTACCAGTGGAAGGGGGACGCTTATTAGATTATGCGTTTCGATTCATACACGAGCTCTGCGTAAACAGGATATGACAACAGTAAAGCAGGATATGACAGCGTTAAAACAGGATATGGTGGCGATAAACAGGATGTGACAACGGTAAGACAGGATAAGACAGTGGAAAACAGGATTTGACAACGGTAAAACAGGATATGATAGCAATAAAACAGGATGTGACAGCGGTAAGGCAGGATAAGACAATGGGAAACAGGAAATGACAGCAGTAAAACGGTATAAAACAGTGGGAGAAAGGACATAACAGCGATCAAACAGGATATGACTGCGGTAAAATAGCAAGATGGCAGAGTTCCAGAACTTGGAGAATCTGCTTTGTAATTCTCTCATGAGCATCTGCGTCGCGTCAAACGTCTCATCTCCCGAAGTGGTTTTATTTGTCTTGGAAATGCGTCCGTCTCTCGCGGGCGCCATGAATGCATGAGGGAGACTTTAGGCAACAGTTTTATTTTCAACGCTTCTCTAGACAGACGAATCCAGCCTAATTATGTCTGAGTTCAGTATTTTTTCATGATAAATTAGGACACATCTACCATGTAAATGAGTCTGACATCCAGCCTGTCAAATCATTGAAGGTACTGACAAAAAATAATATTCATTTTATAACCAGTTGATGTAACTAAGGTTCAACTCCTATGTTTATACAATGGCCGTACAAAAAGTGATAATAATCATCATATATATATATATATATATATATATAATATATATATATATATATATATATATATATATATACATATACTAAAAGAGTTATTTGGAAATATAAATCCCACTGAACTTCCTTCTTTAAGTGAATGGTTATATTTTCTTTTGAGCCTAAACCTGAAAACAAAATAACAACGGGTATATGATGTTATGTATACACCAGCATAAATTATTACTCCTGTTTTCCCACCGCGAAAAGGTACACCACCTTTAGTTTTTGGGAGATCGTTGTAGGACCACACTTTATACGCACTGAGAGAGAGAGAGAGAGAGAGAGAGAGAGAGAGAGAGAGAGAGAGAGAGAGAGAGAGAGAGAGAGAGTTTTACTGTCGAAAAGAAATATGTTTAAACATGTATATGCTTATGTATACATCGACTTGACATCTTTGTCTTTCACTAAACGAGAACTGAGAATTAAAACTTAAGCAGAGTTTACTGGCAATAAGTCTTCTGAAACAGAGACCAGCCCCAATGCTCAAATCTCATCAAGAAATCGTTAGTTTTCCATTAATGAAAATCTGATATAATTGACCATCTTCATTGCTGTTCGACCTTCACCAGAGGGGAGGGTAATTAATTCAATATTCTCGAACATTCAAAAAAGTCATTCTGCTCTTGAATTTCAACGAAATATTTTGAAGTTATTTAATGATTACAGATTAATTCGGGTTTAGGTGAAAATATACCTGTAGATAAATTAATATTATGAAGAAGATACAAGGTGAATTGCTAGCAATGCATTGCAACTGACTAACCTAAGTCTTCGGAAACATAGACGCGACATTGCAGCTGACATTTTGCAATCGAGTCCCGTTACAGCAGCTAAACTTAAAATAATAATAACAGAAAATTTATTATAAGCTGTTTTCTTTAAATTGCAGCACCTTGAACTCCGGTCATTGCAATTTCGAATCTAGAAATAGCCCAGCATATCACTACAATGTTCACTGAATCCATTCAACAGCAGCCATTTTCCAGCGTTGACCTTTCAAAATTAGCTTATAGAGAGAGAGAGAGAGAGAGAGAGAGAGAGAGAGAGAGAGAGAGAGAGAGAGAGAGAGAGAGAGAGAGAGAGAATTATTCATTGCCCGGTCTCAAAATACGCGTGAAAATTGGCACTTATCGGAAAATACATATGGTTTTTATTAACTTTTTGTCATCAGTTATTATGAGAGAGAGAGAGAGAGAGAGAGAGAGAGAGAGAGAGAGAGAGAGTCTAGTTTCGTGGGGATGAGGCTTGGAATAGCCATGTTTATGTTAGAGTAAAATATTTTGTCATCCCTTTGTTGAGTTTTCCAAAATCAAGGTTTTCGCTTTTGTGGGATTTTTCAACTCTGTTTATGAAAAAATAAATATATTTTGTCTCTTGTTTGAAGACCTTCATGTCAGAAAAGATCTATTTTTGTTTTTTTAACTCAAGATTTAGAAAAATAAATAAACACAAAATAAATGAATAAATAAATACAAAAATAAATGAATAAATAAATAAATAAATAAAGAGAAAATAGGGAGAAAACAAGAGACTTTCTACAGAAAACAAACAAAACAAAGACTCCCACTTCTTCTTCTTCTTCTTATTCTTCTTCTTTACAGCCCAGGAACGAAATGAGAACAGCTCACGCAAACAAGAACAGAAAATTTCCACGCTAATGCAAATTACACTCTCTCTCTCTCTCTCTCTCTCTCTCTCTCTCTCTCTCGCCTTCCGTCACCTGTGCTACCTGGCGTCACCTCTACCACTTATCGCCACGAAGGATCGATCGCGTGTTTTTGCAAGGCCGTCAATTCTCCGTAAACCTCAGGCATTAGAGAATGATTGGCTGTTACGACAGGTCTCTTCGTTACCGGAAAATATATACGGCTATGAGGACCGTCGTATTTTTGGGCAGGAATGGAAGGTTAACCCTCATTTTTTTTTTTGGGGCGGGGGAGGGTGTTATCTCTAGTAGGTGGGCACTAAAAGGAACTGTTTTCTTGCCTGTCTAAATCGGCAACGGAATCTTTGATGATTCTTGCACGTTCAAAAAGAAAGTTTGTGCAGACGTCAGCAGTGAAGAATCAGCTTAAATGTTCTGTATTGGTATAAATGTATCTTTTCCTCTACTTTTCATTTGAATACTAAAAAAAAGAAAACTGAAAACTCATTGACCTTTAGACTTGTTGTATAAATGCCCTAGAAATATATTCACAAATAAACATCGTACAAATTTTCAGGTAAGCATTTTTAACATGAAGTATTTTCATTTTAATATAAAAAAAAAGATCACTGGCCATTGGAACTTGCGTATAAATGAGATAAATATATGTGCAGATATAAACATTGTCTAAATTTTTAGTTAAATGTCAGTATATCCCCACAACCTAAATGAGCATGCTCAAACTGAACTATTAGATTTTGTTCATAAATGACCTAAAATATATGCACAAACATTGGATAAATTCTTAGTTAAATGTTAATATTTTCGAAATACTTTTAACATGTTCTTAACCACTTATAAGTCACTGATAAGGGTTTTGCTTTTAGTGAAATTCAAACGAAGTGGATTTGTTTTCATGATAAAGATGTAATATGTAATAAGTTAAACCACTGAACATTCCCTGGTGGATATCTGATACTTATTAATAAAAACATTATTTCAGGATTTGGAAAACGATGGTAAAAAATTGGTGCAATGTTGTCGAAGCCACTAAGTGTTTGAAAGTGTTGTTATTATTATTATTATTATTATTATTATTATTATTATTATTATTATTATTATTATTATTATTATTATTATTATTATTATTATTCAGAGAACAAACCCTATTCCTATGGAACAAGCCCATCAAAGGGGCCACTGACTCGAAATTCAAGCTCCCAAAGAATATGGTGCTCATTAGGAAGAAGTAAGAGAAGGTAAAGGGAAATACACACACACACACACATACACACACAAACACACACACAAATATATATATATATATATATATATTATATATATATATATATATATATATATATATATATATATATATATATATATATATATATATATATATATATATATATATATATATATATAAAGACAGAATCTTGGAAGATATTAGTAAATAATAATTAATAATAGTGGCTTAGCAGTACAGGTTAATCGGATATTAAAAGCAATCAGAAGTCTTGGATGAACTGGGATGCAAAACCTGCTTATTCTTAAATCATTAGTCTATGTTCTCAGATACTGTCATTGAATAGACGCTGCATTTCGATTCAATGTGATTAAGCTTTCCTTAAAATTCTGCACTATTAATCATCTGATACCTTTAGTCATGAAGGAATCTCAAAACATTGTTTGTATTATCAGGACCTTTCCCAGTAGTCAGGTCCTTAAAATGTAAATGACCAAAACAATCTGCCTTTACAGAACGTTTTATAAAGCATAATCATGGTTCAGCTTTTTCTTGTTTTGAAGTGCCGGAACAACATTCCATTTTTGCTGTCTAATAGATAAGACTCAAACCTAGGCATTCCTACTTTATCACCATAGTCAGAAAGGTTAAATACCATCCTATTTATCTCTGCCCATTTATATATTTTATTTAGTTCTCCTGCAATTTCTCTACTTATTCTTGTGTCATCGAAACTTCTTACTACTGAGGAGATTCTGATATTACCGTAGCTTCAGTGATTCTCAGACTTTATCCATCTTCCTACTTTGTCAACAATGTTATGTTTTCAATTACAATTTTTTCGTGGAAATATATTATGGTCAAACAATCTTCAAAAGATGTTAAGACCATTTATCATATTTTTTAGAACCTCTCACAGGGACTGGATATTCAAAGCCATGGAAGGAATTGGGTTCTGAAATCAGAGGAAGGAACATTTCTCTCTCTCTTTTACACATTGTTTTCTCTTGGACTTTACAACTCCTTTGCTCAAACCTCACATTCACTGACGAGGAAAATTCATCTCCTACATATGTATGAATGTATGTCTTGATATATATCATATATATCACCATATATATATATATATATATATATATATATATATATATATATATATATATATATATATATATATGAAAATTGGCTCTGCATTTCCCACTGAATTTCCACCGGAACTAAGAGATGAATTTTATCAGCGAATGTGAGTGAGCAAAGGGGTGTGTCAGAGAGAGAGAGAGAGAGAGAGAGAGAGAGAGAGAGAGAGAGAGAGAGAGAGAGAGAGAGAGAGAGACTCACTGCTGTCTTGTCTAGTCTTCCCCAAATTTAATCAACGACAAAAAAAAAAATTTCTGAACAGCAATAAAGAACTTCTCATCTCCTGTTGCACCCTGCAATTCCTCTCCCGTTTCCTCCCTCGAGAGGATTTGTAATGCAATATCAGCACTCAGACAGACAGAAGCTGTTGCCCCGAGGGATCTTCAAACCTTATTAGGTTCTTCTCCTCCTCCTCTGCAGAGAGGGAAAAATATTTATCCTCTTAAAAGGTTTTTCATATATTTCCTTGTAGATGGAGTCGACCCTTTGTGTTGTTTTAAAGATAAGCGGTTCTTCTTTGTTTAAGAAGAAAATGTTTGATTTCATATATTTAATAATCAGGCATACATACTTTATCAGTATGATTAAAAAGAGAGAGAGAGAGAGAGAGAGAGAGAGAGAGAGAGAGAGAGAGAGAGAGAGAAGAAGAATAGAGAAAAAGAGGCAGTCTTATCAACCATCTCAAAACCCTCTGCATATAAAATATCTGCCCCTTGGCTAAACATATTTCTCGTTCCATCATCTCTCCACTTTCACGCTTTTATTCCTTCCTTCCTTCCTTCCTTCTACGCCCAAGTGCCGTAAATACGCCCATTTTACGCTCGATCGTCGGCTGATATAGAGCAGAGATTCGAGTTCAGTATCAGTTTTAACCAGGAACGATTTTTCGTGGTTTTACGAGGAAAAGACGGTTATTCTTTGAGGATGGAAGGCGATTTACTCTTGAGTATACGGTGAATGGCTGGACAAGGAAAAAGAATGCAAGGGGTTTATTTATTGAGCATTATGGAAATCTCAGCGCTTTAAATCAAAATGTACAAGTAATAAATGCGCCAGGAAATTTTCTTCGGCCAATCGAGGTCAGTTATTCTCTGAAAATAACATCTATCTTTCGGTGGTCTCGGTATAATGCTGTATGAACTGCTGCCCATGAAACTTTAACCACGGCACGATGACGGCCTGTCCTATATCGTTGCCAGAAGCACGATTATGGCTAGCTTTAACCTTAAATCAAATAAAAACTACTGAGGCTAGAGGGCTGCAATGTAGTATGTTTGATGATTGGAGGGTGGATGATCAACATATCAATTTTCAGCCCTCTAGTCTCAGTAGTTTTTAAGATCTGAGGGCGGACAGAAAGTGCGGACAGAAAAAGTGCGGACGGACGCACAAAGCCGGCACAATAGTTTTCTTTTCAGAAAACTAATAAAAACAAAAATGCATAAAAAAAATGTGTAGCAGAGAAGAAAAAGCATCTCAAAGTTGCATCGAGTTTGATGGAGTCACCTAAGTGTCATCTCCCGCCTCGAGAAATCCTCTTTTGTTCAAGTCTGTTCAGACATCTACACTGACAGTTACTTGTTAGAGGTGGAGGTTCTTTCAGTGAGGCAGGATGAGGATTACCTCATCGAGGCCCTCGTTTTTGATGGTGTACGTTTCTAGAGAGGTGAAAAAACACGTCTAGTGAGTTCCTGAAATAAAATCATGGTGGGTCAGAGAAATGGATTGAATTGAACTGAATATAGAATTTAGCCAAATGAGCACTTGTCCTGTCAATTGACATGTATTTATCAGTTTGATCAAAACTAATAATAATAATAATAATAATAATAATAATAATAATAATAATAATAATAATAATAATAATAATAATAATAATAATAATAATAATAATAATAATAATGTCATTCGACATGGGCTTAGAATTCTAATTTTTTCCAATACTTATAATGGAATGAAATACAGCTCTGTCTTCCACAACAGTAAATTATGCATTTATTGAAATATTAAGAGGAATATTTTTGCAGAATACGCGAAAACTAGAAAAAGTCTCATGTTGAATAAACTCAGTATTTTTAGATGGTCGCTTCTGTTGCCTGCTTATTGCAATCTTTGTTTTCTTCTTCACGAACTATTAATAGAGCCTTCAGCTCATCTAACTGATGTTGCAATAAAAGGTCTTACTACAACACAGAACATTAGAAAATGTCATCAAATGAAATGATTCGCAAGTGTCATTAAATAGTTCTTTCTGTCTATTGATGAAAAGATGAAGTGTTTCTTGCATGTTTTGTGACATCTGCCACTTTTTGAAATGCTGACAAAATGTCAATAATTCTAATTGTTTGTGGTATTTAATGTAAGCATAAAGAGAGAGAGAGAGAGAGAGAGAGAGAGAGAGAGAGAGAGAGAGAGAGAGAGAGAGAGAGAGAGAGAGAGGAGAAATGTTATATTGGCCAGTCCACATTTTGTGGGTTCTTTTCATATCCAGAGTACCTAGTTTTACGTTTTTTATAGCTTGTAGGGACACATCATCTCGATTATATCAGAGAGAGAGAGAGAGAGAGAGAGAGAGAGAGAGAGAGATCGAGAGTGAGAGAGAGAAACGTAATTCCTCTGTCATTTCAGTCGTGATTTATTTCCAATCATTTTCTCTGTCATTTCAGTCATTTTTTATTTCCAATCATTTATCCTTTTCTTCTTCTTCTTCTTCTTCTTCTTCTTCTTCTTCTTCTTCTTCTTCTTCTTCTTCTTCTTCTTCTTCATGAACGAGGAAGGAATGTCAGAAATTCTTTCGTGTTTCTTCAGTGTCTATGGACGGGAAGCCATAAGCTATAAATAATTTGGGAAAAAACTTCATAGAAACTTGATGCTAACTCACTGTGCAGTCTGTGGTGGGTGTGCAGTAAGGTGTGGGTTAGGGTGGGGATGGGATGTGGAGTGGGGTGGGTGTGGGGTGGGGTGGTGTGGGGTGAGGTGGGGTGGGGTGTGGGATGTGGGAGTGTGGGGTGGGGTGTTGCGTAGGGGTATGGGTGTGGTAGTGTGGGGTGGGGTTTGTGTGGGGGTGTCAGGGTGTGGGAGTGCAGGGTGGAGTGTTGTGTGGGGGTGTGGGAGTGTGGGGTGGGATGGTGTGTGGGGTAGAGTTGTGTGTGGAGGTGTGGGGTGTGGGGGTTTGGGAGTATAGGTTGGGTGTGGGGTAGAGTCATGTGTTGGGGTGTGTGGGGTGTGGGTTGGGTGGTGTGTGGGAGTGGGGAGTGGGTGGGAGGTGGGGTGGGTTGAAGGGTAAAGGGCTGGAAAGGGCATTGTAGGAATGGCTATGAACTGACACTTCCACCCCTTTTGAATGTAATGAATTGATAATGAACTGAGAATGACATCTCTGTTCTCAGAGGGGAAAAAATAATGAGTGTTTAGTTTCACTCCCTGGAAAGAATGGCATTGCTGAGTATATATATGTAAAAATATTACTAAATTAGATTAAACTGCATCCTAACCTTAGACCTCATACTGATATAAAGGATTACTGGAGGGTGATTGCAAGTATGATAATAAACGTTGTTCTGTGTAAGATTATCTTTGAAGCAAGTTAGTTAAGGCTAAAATATTTGCCACCTCATTTTCAACATTGTTCATGTGATGAAAAGTCATTTAATTACCAATAACAAGGAATAATATTTGGTTACTTCTTTGAATATTGCTGTCATTGTTTATATATCATATAATTCTCTCTCTCTCTCTCTTCCTAGCAATCCGTCTAAAGCTCTGAACTGCCCCAGTTCATTCCTGAAGGCCCTTTGCCTTCATGTGCATTCCCATTCCGTATGGAACCCACCTTTGTAGAACTGTGTTAGAATAAACGCTTTTTCATCCAGAGTCGCTTTCAGCACATTTACTGGACTGGAAACCGTTGGCGTTACTCGTGTAATTCTATCAGCTGACATTGTTACTCTTGTATTGTTATTCTTTTCGCTGGAAATTTCATCCGCTTGAGTCTGGAAACTGGAAAGGTATTGATGCTATCACTCCCCGTGCTTGTTTGAGTGTTGAGTAAATGGTTTCCAGTGATGGAGGATTTGAACAAATGACTTAGCTGGAAGAGAATTTCTTCCCCAAGAGGAAGATTTATGGTGAATTTTATGAGAATCGACGAGTAAGACATCGATGGTCGGAGAGGCCATTATTTTAGAAATAAAGGGACGTTTCACCTGATATATTGCGTCATCAACTAGTTATGACCTTGTGGGATTTTGATATATCATAGAGGGACGCTTGTACTGTATACGAGCACGTATATTTTGTATGTGTGTATACAGCGTATATCTGCATGGTGGTTTATGAGTGATTTTATATGTCTTTTTAGTTTTCTGTAAAAGAAAACTATTGAGATAGTTTGTCTGTCCGTCGGCATTTTTTCTGCCCGCCCTCAGACCTAAAAAACTACTGAGGAGGCTAGAGGGCTGCAAATTGGTATGTTGATCATCCACCCTCCAGTCATCACACATACAGTAGTTTTTATTTTGTTTAAGGTTAAATTCACCCATAATCGTACGTCTGGCAGCGTTGTAGGTACCAGCAACACAAAGGGCCACAACCAGTCAGCGGCTGAAAGTTTCATAAGCCACAGCTAAAAGTTTCATACAGCTTTCTACTCTGCACAATAAACTCGATTGCGCCGGAGAAACCTCAACGCATTTTCACTGTTTTAAACAGGTCTTGGTCACTGATAGTGACAAGTATGATGAATCCTAAGCCATGGTGTTTCCAAAAGAGTGTAGCATTTGCTGGTAATATGCACTAATATGCGTGATGTCATATTTTAGATTCAAAGTTGAAAACACTTCAGGGATCGTATTGCAACTCTCTCTCTCTCTCTCTCTCTCTCTCTCTCTCTCTCTCTCTCTCTCTCTCTCTCTCTCTCTCTCTCTCTCAAACTCTAAAAACCTAAATCAATCTATCTTTCCTAACAACGATATTCAAAGCTGAAAAAAAATATCATCTGTTATTTTGCTGCTTTTCAGAGTTGCGTTTTTTTTTCACTGCGAAGAAACTGCCTTATAAAAAGGCAGTTCTTCACAATTAAAGAAAAACCCAACAAAAGCGCAAAAAAAATTGCAATGAGAAATTGTTGTAGTTTTTGCGACCAAAAAGCGAAAAATGGACCATGGTGGGTGTCTCTGATATGATACAATACCTTCAGTTCCTTTTCACTGCAAGCAAATTCAGTATACATATACACTGCTTTGCATATTCTGTACTGGAGAACCACCTACTAGAATATCAAAATGATTTATATATATATATATATATATATATATATATATATATATATATATATATATATATATATATAATATACAGTATATATATATATATATATATATATATATATATATATTATATATATATATATATATATATATATATGTATATATATATATATATGTGTATATACATGTAAAACACAGAAACCAAAGCAATCTTGGCTATGTAAAATAGTGTCATCATGCTCAACTATGAGGAAGGTGGTTCATTGTGCACTTCTTACAGAAGACTGCAATGAACATTAGCTCAATGTTTTCAGGGCTTCTTCCCAAAAGACAGAGAAAAGAAAAGTTTGAATTGTAACCAAAGTTTAATGTCACCCAGCAGAAGTACAATAATCCACCAGGGCTAAATATTTTAGAAATATGTCCATACAAAGAGAAGAACATTTTCGACAAGAACCTCCTCGATTCTCCTTCTGAGAAATAGAATCAACAGGTCCTCGAAAACTCTCAGGTAGTAATAATAATAATAATATATATATATATATATAATAATATATAATAATAATAATATATAATATTTCTAATAATCTATTGACATCTAAACAATGTGGACTGTTAAACCAAATTATTGACTCATTGAGATTTAGATTTTTATGAATAATAATAATAATAATAATAATAATAATAATAATAATAATAATGTACTGTTAAATGAAATAGTTAAATCAAGGTTAATTTTGTCATCTTTTAACTACCGTTCACAAGAAGAAAAAGAAGAAGAAGAAGAAGAAGAAGACTGATAAACCAAAAGTAACAGGAGGCGAATCTAGACCAGCTCTGTGATTAAACACTTCAGTCACCTGGTGGATCAGGTAAGGTGTTTTCTCTCAGCCCGCAAGTATTGCATGAAGAGCCCACTGAGGTGAATCTCCTTCAGGTGAGGAGAGGGGAGGTGATGGGAGGAGAGGTTTCATTTACATGGAAAGGAGGCTGGAGAGACGAACTTTATTCCCTTAGGGGAAAGCGAAAGAAGCCTCCCGTTTCCCTTTGGGGCTGCTCGCGAGATTCTTTGGCTGCGTGATTAAAGACGCCCTTTGATGTTGTTGACTCAAGAGCAGACAGACAAACAAACAAATGAAACAACGGATGACGATGAATGAAAAGTAATTAGATGTGGTTCGTTAGTTGATATTTTATATTTAATATTTTACCATTGACATTTTTATTAATTAGCATTTATAATACATTATTACTTTTTATTATTTAATATTTTAACTATTCTTCAAATAATTTTCATTAATATCTTAATCACTAACAAATCAGTTCTTACCTGGAAATTTAAATTACTTACTTCTGTTTAAACTGGGACTTCAGGAAAAAGTGGATTATTATTATTATTATTATTATTATTATTATTATTATTATTATTATTATTATTATTATTATGTGTGTGTATTATATCAGAAGATGAAGAACCATATTTACCTCGAACAAGCCCTACAGAGACACTGACTTAGAAATTCAAGCTTCCAAGAATATTAAGATGTTCATTTGAAGAATTAACAATTTCAATTAATGACCACAGATAAAATATTTATAGTTTTGAAAATGAGGACATGAAGCCCAGCACTGGCACTTCCAGCCATGCAGTGCCAAGCACACTGATGAAAAGAGAGTAGTTCGAGCAGTTTGGACAGCAAGATAAAGGGATCAGAAATAAGGAGACAAACTGGACGTAAGTTGGACCTGGGGAAAACCACACAGTTGCAATAACTAGTAATAGTTAGAAGGTTGAACAGCAAGAAAGGAACAGAAAATGGAGATAAAGGAAAGAAGGCTAAATAGAGTAGGTGTAACAGGGCCTAAAGACGCTGCAAGCCACCTTCAGTAATGCCTACAGTGCACTTGAGGTGGTAAGTTAACAAATGTAAAGCAAAGTGGAAAAAGATAAAATGCCAAAATTCACTCCGTCTTTAACGTGAGAATCAGAGACAAAGCTAAATGACATCAAATGCAAGAAAGAAGAAAGAAAAAGAAAAAGAAAGAAAGAGGTAGACGCCATTAAAACATAAAAGGAATATCTGATACAAATGAAAAGACAATCGTTCATCCTGAATCCTTTGCAACTAATCATTCGTCATAGCTCTCTCTCAGCTCTCTCTCTCTCTCTCTCTCTCTCTCTCTCTCTCTCTCTCTCTCTCTCTCTCCCCCTTCTCCTTCTCTGCAAAAAGGCGATCGTTTTGCTTCTTTTAAATGCCAACTACAAAGGATTCAGTGTGGGGATCTGCGAATGAAGAAAGAAGAAAGAAGAAGAAGAAGAAGAAGAAGAAGAAGAAGAAGAAGCAGCAGCAGAAGAGAAGGGATTATTTTTTGTGGTCGTGGATTAATTTCTTGGGAATTCTGAAGGAGTTTAAAGGGTTCCCCATTGTGGAACGAAAGCGTCAAAAAAAGAGCTCTTGTTTTTATGGAAAAGGTGGAAAATAATACTGAAGGGGAGAAGATGCATGGATATGAAGAGAGAGAGAGAGAGAGAGAGAGAGAGAGGTTTAAGGTACTAGAGGGTATATAAATATTCTAATTACCCAAAGAGTATGGCCATGCCTGGAACCAGGAGCTTCATCTCACTGAGAGAGAGAGAGAGAGAGAGAGAGAGAGGTACTGTTAGCACTTTTCCCAGGCGAATGTGACGAGGCTCATTTCCAAAGGCTACGAATTTCATTTCCTGAGAAGCATTTCTGAAGCTGAGAGAGAGAGAGAGAGAGAGAGAGAGAGAGAGAGAGAGAGAGAGAGAGAGAGAGAGATTCTAAAGTGCATAAATATTCTAATTACTTTTAATTATCCAAAGATGAAGAATGGTATACCTGCAATTTCCCAAGGTTACACATTTCATTTCCTCATTTTAAAAGAGAGAGAGAGAGAGAGAGAGAGAGAGAGAGAGAGAGAGAGAGAGAGAGAGAGAGAGATTCTGAAAGCGCAGCGAAAATATTCTAATTACATCAAAAATTGTTAGAGGAAGGCAACATTTCATTTTCATATCCCTTTGAGAGAGAGAGAGAGAGAGAGA
>NC_089755.1:1037854-1046047 GCF_040412425.1 Macrobrachium rosenbergii
TTGTTATTGTGGTGTTCATACTGAAAAGTAATGAATGAGATTACAGAATGAATATTTCTTCAGGGTGAAAATATGAATGACATTTTTGAATCTTTATCCTACCTTATCATTTATCAATAAAAGTTACCTAATAGTTTAAAAATATTCTCCATAATATGCAATTTCAACCTGCCTTATCAATCCATAAAAAGTTGCTAGTTATCTAGATTTTTCTCCAAATAATATTCATTTTTCAACTTGTCTTATGACTCAAAAGTAAATTTAAAGTATTTAAATAATTGTTTACGCTCATAACGAAAATATTGTTTGAAAATATTCTTAACTATTATTAGCAAACAAAAACAATAAAAACTTCAGAAATCACGTAAAATCTAGGACCATAAACTTAAAGATGCTTTGCAAATTATCTCCAGCTTTTCTTTTTTTTTTTTTTTAAACAAAAATGAAGTTAGTAGCTCTCACGACAGCTGAGAGGAGGCTTTTAACATCCCAGACGCTGTCTCCTTAACTTGTTCAAGAGAGGGTTTAGCATATTCATGAATATTTAATCTTTGAAAACATGTGAGCTTTAACACTAGGATGTCTATCTATCCTGTCTATATATGTGTATATACTGTCTATATGTATATATATATATATATATGTATATATATAATATATATATATGTAATATATATATATATATATATATATATATATAATATATATATATATATATATATATATATATATATATATATATATATATAGTATGTGTGAGCTTCGAACCCTCTGCATATGCTGCATTGATCACCAATATCATGACCTAGCTTTTCATATTCTTGGTATGAAGCTCTTTCATTCTAAAGCCCTCTTTTGTCATTTATCCATACTCACCTCGCTTTTACCTGAATATACATCTGTTCACCACCTATTATTTTCCATACTTTCCACATGACCAGACCACCTCAAAACACTCTTGATTCATAATTTCTCCCCCATTCTTCTCACCCAGTCAAACCATTTCTTGGAATAGTCTAATCAATAATTTTTTCCACTGGGGCTAACCTTTTCATCTCTCTTCTGAGGTATTTCATATAGGTCTCAAAATTTCAGTTCATCTTAGGTGTCACACTACCTTAAAACAAGTCGTAAACACAGTTGAAACTGATTGCGTACACCTTACAAACAGCTTGAATACAAGTCAGCAATTTAGATAGCCATAGCCCAGTGCTTCAAATGATTACAGCACTTACCAAAGATTCGTTCTCGACTTTCAGTCCTGCGCTTATTTTCAACAAGTTTGTGATAATTATCACGATAAATAGAACGTGTGTTCACGACATTTTTTTTTTGTAGGCTGGACTCATGTGAACTACAAATACCATGTTCAACTTACTATTCCTCCACTCTTACCTCTAGACTGATTTGTTTCAATATGTTTGCGATATGTATGTAATGGGTGCTTGAACTTGTATCAAGACTTTTTAGGCTGGACAAACCTTATACCCAGGGCAGAAAATGATCTCTTCCCTTACCTCTTCGAGGACACTTTGTAATCACGTTCTCCTTATGGCTAATCTGAGTATAATGTCTTATTGGATCCCATCTTACAAATTTGGCTTCCACATCCATATAAAGTGGTGCAGGACATTATTATTATTATTATTATCATTATTATTATTATTATTATTATTATTATTGTATTATTGAAGATGAAGAACCCTATTCATGCTGGAACAAGCCCACCACAGAGCCACTAACTTGAAATTACCGATGGTGTTCATCCGGAAGAACAACAGAAGGCAAGAAGCCCCAGGAAGAGGAGATTAGTTACTAGATTAACAAATTGATAAATAAAAATAGAAATGCAAGAATATTAAACAACAAACACAATCAGACAGAGAGAGAGAGAGAGAGAGAGAGAGAGAGAGATGATTGGGTTTATCCTAATTATCTTAGATGGCAAAAGAAAAGCTGATGTTTATCTCGATAATAAATTTTACAGATGAATTGATGGCTTAACAGATAGGTCGCTGTTCCGCGAAAGCTACACATAAACAAACCCAATCTGTCGAAGTTCGAGGGGGATTGTCACATATATAAAAATAAAAAAACGTTGAAAATGTAAGAATTAATACAACAAAACACAATAGACAGAGAGAAAATCACTCAGAAAAACTCCTAAACTGTGAATAACGACAACCGCACCGAGAGAGCGAAGGGGAAGGAAAGTTTAATAAGTTCTAGAGGCAAAAGTTAATTGAGAAGAGAAGAAGAGAAGACTAGATGAACTGATGTAACAACACCCAAGGTCAAGAATACCTTCTGAGGTTTTTCATATAGTTGTTTTTCAACGTGATGCCTTGAGAACGATGTTAATGGGCTATTTATGGTTTTGCTGTTTAAAAGTATAAAAATAACTTGTGGGATAATACCAAATATCGTTTCTCTCTCTCTCTCTTCTCTCTCTCTCTCTCTCTCTCTCTCCCTATATATATAGTTATAGCTATATATATATATATATATATATATATATATACATATATTTGCTGGCATATATATTTAATCTATCTATCTATCTCCCGCAACTGAAGAAGACGAATCAAATATTAGGAGTATAAGACGATATATATTATATATATCTATATATATATACTCATATATATATATATATATATATATATATATATTATATGTGTGTGTGTGTATATACGTTGCACGCGTGGAACGCGTGGAAGAAGTGAAGGAACCGAAATCGTTTATTCATATATGAAAAACCCCTAAACTGAGAATAACGACAACCGCAAGCAAATCGAATTGAAGGAAGGAAAGTTTGCAAGGACAAACGACAGTTGTTGTTCCTCAGAGCGACACAATTTCTCGAGCGACAGAAACATCATCAGGCGACAGCGTCGGAGGAGAGAAGAGAAGAGAAGAGAAGAGATGAAGAAACTCCGCTCTGGATTTTATGAATGAAGAAGAAGTTGGATAGAGATCCTTCTTCAATGATTGATGGAGGTCTCGTGGTCTTTTGAGTTTCTGGGGATATTAGCGTCTCTCATTCTCTCTCTCTCTATTTGAGCGAAACTTGATCATGAGCAGAAATAGTGATTATCGCCATCGTGTTTCTGATGCATTCATAATTGCATCTCTCTCAGAACCTGCGGTTGGTGATATAAGTCAATCTGCAAACGGCCGCATCGGGTATTTGTCTGCAGACTCTGAACTTCAACTCTTAGATCAGAGACGCGGAAAGGATCTCTCGTACTTTACAAGACACTGACTCTGAATGGACTGATGTAGTTATATCTTCTGATCGCTTATTCCCTTTAACCCGGCTTTCTTTGACTTGGAGCCCTTCGACAGTAAAGATATATGATGCGTGATGTACAGTAGATGACACACTAGGTTTTCAGATATATAATCGAGATGTTAATAAACTTCTTGTTGATCATTATGGTGAGAAAATTCAATTTGGTCCCAATCCTAGAAAAAATTAATCCCAACTGTTGTTCTCCTCGCACATTACTGCTACAGATCTAGCTGCAAAGGTTAAGAATCTTGATTTGCTCAGACAAGTTGGGGAGCCCTTCCTTAAACAAAAGTGCAAGACAGGTTAATTATGAACTTGATGATAAGATTTGTGATTCAAATGAGCTTAAAAAGGCATGGGAAAACACCCAAGTACCTGATGACTAGTTGACAGTTTGTTCAGCATTATATGACACCCAAATCACTCTTGGCAAAGACTGAAACAATGAAAATTGTATCTGAGGAAGAGGATGTAGAATGTGATTATGAAGGTAATGCTGAAATGTTTGACCAAGAAGAATATTTTCTCAGCAATAGGCACAAACAAATAAACTGTGTACAGAGCTGCTTACAACTCTGTACACCGTGGTCACAGGAAAACACCCCTACAGACTATGCTTGGGCGTACAATCTATGGAAAAACTCGAAGCAGAGAGATTATCACATTAAATCGAATAGGTGTATCAACTAGCTACAATGATGTAAGACGTTCTAGAAACTTCATTTGTGCTTACACCCTGCAGTCATCAGGGGAGGATGGTGTACCAACTCCAAGTCTTTTTCTGATGATGGCTGGGCATTCGGTGCATCGACACTGAAGATTTTGAAGACACTTCATCCATTTCAGGAACACAAAACAAGCATTACACAGCCCAAATGCTGTACCAAGAAACAACGAAGTCTCCTAAACCCAAACCAACTTTATCAAACACAAACCTATCTTAAGTCCTTACATCCTTCAAAAGGATAAGCTTCCATGCCAGATTGTTCCTAGTCATCCTAAGCCAGTAATGAAACCTTGACTTTCTCCAGACTTTCCACTCACAGAAAACATGACTATTGATGTGAAAGAGAATGCTCTAGAGGCAATTGAACAGTATATAAAACAGGAGTTTATAATATCCATGGTGCGAAGTGGACTCCCACATTCCAAAGCTGAGCCAGGTCAGCTACGTCCATGGGGTGGGATACATGCTTTAATAACAACATCACAAGTGCCCTGATGAGAGTAGGTTTTCTACCTGTCATTCCATCTGTCATAGGGTCAGCAACTGTTCATAAAGCTCTCACCAACTTTCAGGCATGTAGAAGACAACTACATCAAGATTGTCTGTGATGAAGGTATTTATCATAATGTGGCTGAAACTGTCATGAATGACCCTAGCACATTTGATGATCTATTTCCAATGTTGGGAATGTTTCATTTTGTAAAGGTACTTCTTTGATGTGCAGGTCGCTATCTGTGTGGTAGTGGCATGGGTGATGCTCTCATTGAAAGCAAAGTTTTTGGAGCAAATGCCCTAAACACTGCCCTCTCTGGTGGACACTGTGCCCGTTCATTCAAGGGAATGTTAATCATTTCAGAAGTACTTGAGAATCTTATGTGGAATGCATTTTCTTCCTGTTCTTCAGTCAGTTTTTGATTTAAAGACTGTTGCTTTCCAAGACTCTCCATGAATGTGTTCCTATGTTTGAAAATGTGAAAATGTGGTGGCTAATAGTGACGAACTCTATCAGCAGTTTCAAACATTCTTACAAGTGTGTCAAGAAAAGTCTGAACTGTGTCATTATTTTACGAATTTTCTAAAAATTGTTACTGTCATCAAACAGTTAATTGCTGCAGACCGAGATGGGAACTGTGCATTACATGTAGGATCAGTGGAGAATAGCATGGGCATTCTTCGTGAGTCTGATGCAATCAACTACCTAAGATATGCATCTTGGTATCTGGAGAGAATCAAGGTATTGGAAATCACACATCCCACATTGTGCAACAAATTCCGCACGGGACATTTCGTTGTAAAGGATCGACCAGGAGCAGTATTTTCTGCTGTGGCAGGGGATATGAAGTTGGAACAATCCATTAAACGGTTCTCAAAGGGTCCCAGTGGCCATGTGGTTGTAGGAATAACTGGAAATGTTGCTGCTGTGGCTGAGTTTGGCCTTTTATTTCATGAAATCATTGCAACAACAAATCTTCTCCAGTCCCTCACAGGTGCATGCCTCATGGATCATCTGGAAACATCAATACAACATGATCTTTCAGGCCAGAATGGATTGATATTTAATAGGAATGTGAAGAAGCTATTGGACTTTGTCAGTGAACCAGGAAAACCCATTCATCATTTCAGCGTCAAAAGTACCACTTCATGATATTGTAACAAAGCTAACTGCAAATAACTCAGTTAAGACTCCTAGAAGCATTGGAGAATGGAATGGCAGCTTACATCAATTTCCGGAATGAGAGGTATGTGGTTAAGTAACCCCCCCCACCAAAAAAAAAAAACCAACGAGACAATATCAAAGGTAAACTTGCCATCACTTGATGCACAGTACCTTCCTAATAAAGCCGAGATCCAAATAAGCAAAGCTTCTAACTCTGAGAGGGAAATTGCATCAGCACCGAGAGCTGTGGAGATTGCACTTCTGTATGGCATGTCTCAAGATGAGGTTTACAGTCATGAACTTCTTACATTAAGCCCACTTTTTGATCTGAGATACTATAACTAAACTTAAGAAAGCACAATTGATGACAGAACTGGAAAAAAATCTAACTCTGGATGCTTACCAATATTCTCCAAACAATTCTCAACAAACACATGTTTTCACTGATTTCATGTCTAATGTATGCCAGCCTCCCTAAATATCTCTTTCCAAACTCGTGGTGTAATCAATGAAGTACTTATCAAAGCCATGAAACTGTGCCCAAACACACCAATGACTCACATTATATTTGACAGCTACATTGACTGTTCAACAAATGACGGAGAGTACACTCGTAGGTCTAGGAGGGAAGGTTCTGTTGACCTGTCTACTTTGAATGAATTGGTGCCCATTCCACATCAACTTGAAAAGTTCTGGAATTCAAGTCTCAACAAACAAAATCTACAACTGCTTGCACGGCGGGTAGGAGAACGTGAACTGAGAGATGTTGGTATCAGCACGAATAAAAGTTTGTGACTCACCTGCTAGTGATCTACCAACCTTGAACAATTGGCAGGAGGAGGCTGACTGCCGTATCATTCCTCATGTACAATGGGCAGTTAAACAGGGATGTAAAAAAGCCACAATAACGTCCCATGACACTGACACTTCTACTGTTGTGGTACGTCACTGTTTAAAGATGGTGGATTATAGGAGCTCTGGGTTCGGTTTGGAGCTGGCAAAAAGAAAAGAATGGTTCCACTTCAAACCCTTCACCAAAAACTAGGAGATGAAACCTGTCGAGTTCTAATTAAAGTGCATATATTGAGAGAAAATGACGCTCCCAGCAAGGTTGGGACAAAGCACTCTGCTATAATAAGTCAGCCACTACCAGATCTATCTAGATTTGGAGAATCAGCCATTCTTTTTGAGACTGTACTTTATCTTATTGAGCAATATCTTGTGCGTGTGTGGGCTGGGACCACAAAGGAACGAACATCCACTTCTTCTGATCAGCTGAGAGTAGAGCTGCATCAAAATTCTGTGATAGGCCTGAATGAGGTGCCACCAACATCAAGTGTTATACAGGGGCATTTGAAAAGGGCCTTTTATGAGACACGAAATGCACTCACCTTGCTTGATGAGGAACCTTGTGCTCTCGAACCATGCAATTATTGATGGAGGAATCAAGATGGAACTCTTCTTCCCCAGAAGTGTTTGAAACCACTCCCTGACAATATACTTATATTGTGTGGATACAATGGGTCATTCACTTCAATGCGCTGTTCATGCAAACATTCTGGTGTAATGTATTTGAATTACTCTCACAAAAAAGTCTCAAACTTAGTGCTTGAACATATGAAATACTCACTTTCATAAATCTCTTATCAGTCTCAGTTGAAGGAATGTTTCCACGTTACATGATTCCATGATTTAGATGTATTGATGGTTCATTGGGGATATACTGTGATGCACAATATCATTTTACTTATGGAAAGTTGTCAGGTGGGATTGCTTCTATAGTTATGGAATTGTTCAGTACAGATGCAAAATACATATAATTCTTATGAGTTTTGTTTTAATTACCAGGTAATTTACCGTATAATATAAAAAATAGTTTGAAAATCATTTGTCTCTTTCAAAATGAGTCAGAATACACATGACATTTCATATCATCCTTATGTGCTGGCCTGAATTAAAGTTAGTACATAATATCCCATTTCCGGCCGCCATCTTGGATTATCGTCCCTAGCGGCCATCTGCCCAAGTTTAGGAAAAAGCACCTGTTATTTTTTTTAACCTTAACCAATATATTTTCAATATCTGAAGTCGAAATTAGGGGACTTTGAAATGTATACGGGTTTAATGGCCAGAGCCAGGAGTACTGGTAACTGAGATCTTCCGAGGGAGGATGAGACTCCTGGGGCGGCCCCACTGAGGCCCAGATGAAATTAGACACCTGGGAACGATTAAGGAATCGAGGATGAGATGGAACGAAATTCTCTAGATTAACCAAACAGAAGAATGAGCAAAAAAAAAAAAAAAAATAAAAAATAGGACCCACAATCTTAAGAGTATTGGTAAAATTAATGTGTTCAGTTACATTAATGCCATCTGATAAAAATATTCCAAGATACTGCAATCACCTGATCAAGACGTACACACAATGATAAAAGACACAGAAAGAGACTGGCAGTTTTCAGTGTCGCTGCAAAGCTCAGAATAATAATTGAAACAGAGGAGATAAATCATTCT
>NC_089755.1:1046547-1061547 GCF_040412425.1 Macrobrachium rosenbergii
ATCAATTAACGAAGGTGTCTCAGCAAATTGAGTAAATCATATGAGTGTCAATAAGTCTGTGGTGAGTGAGTGAGGAAGTGAGTCTCAGCAATTTTTGAGTGAGTGAGTCAGTCAGTCAGTCAGTAAGTGAGCCTGTGAGTCAGTCAGTCAGTCAAGTGAGTCTGAATAAGTCCAGTGAGCATGAGTGAATGAGTCAGTGACAAGAATGAATGAGTGAGGAAGTGAGTGATGAGTGAGCCAGACAAGTGAGTGAGTGAGTGAATGAGTGTGACTGAGTCAGTGAGTGAATGAGTCAGAGAATTTCAGTCAAGATCAGGATTTCGATCAAGAATGTTTCCTTTGTTCTGACTGAGAGCCGGGGAGTTTTTGTTTCTTAACTATTCATCAACTTTGTTTGGCCAATTCACCGAAGTTTTTCTTGAGAACGCTAAAGTTGCTGATGATTTAACATAGTTATCTCTCTCTCTCTCTCTCTCTCTCTCTCTCTCTCTCTCTCTCTCTCTCTGCATAAAAGCACAGAGTTTTGTAAGTTGCTGAGCTTGCAGATTTTCCCTGTCGCTCCAATCATCTTTTTCTCACTTCCGCAGGAACTCGAAGGCAACTGCTCAGAAGTTGCTTTCAATCTCGTTCTTTTTAAACGGTCCTTTTTATATCTGAGAGAAAAAATCAGCTTCTTGCAGCTCTGCATTTCGGAAAGTATTGTTGCTATATCCTAAAAATAAAATTGTCAACTTTTCCCTTGCCTTTCGAGAAATATTACTACATTCTTCAAAAGACTGTTGCCAACTTTGTCTTTGCATTTCGAAAATTGTTGCAATATTCTTTTTAAAAAGAATACTGTCAATATTTCAAAAAAAAAATTTTTAATATTTTTTCACCTGCCTTGTTGAAAAAGAAAGAAATAAACAAATTAGGAATCAACAGACTCTCGTGATTACTTATCAGGTATCGTATAGTAAAGATATCTAAAATAAAAAAAACTGGTTTATTATAGGCCAGATATAACCACAATTAAACCTCAGTGGGTTTTCCTGAAGTTTTCAGTTTTAAATAAACAGGTGAGGTGTTTTATTCCTGTGTACCTGTGCTTGGGCATTGTAAAGCAGACGAATCTTGGATGATGCAAAAATAAATAAAAAATCTATGAATGATTAATACATAGTCCAGCAGAAAACGAAATCTATAAAAGGATACGAAAATATAATAAACTAAGAAATGAGAAGTGACTAGGGTTACATACGTATGTATGTATGTATATTATTTTCCAAATATGGTATATGGAGTCTTTGGCCTACGAGCAACTACAGTGAAGCCATCTGGTGTCATTTTTCCTTTGTTATTTTCTCAAGAAGAAGAAAAAGACCCTTGAAAGATCATCAAAGGCTGAAGCATATACGCGATCTCTCTCTCTCTCTCTCTCTCTCTCTCTCTCTCTCTCTCTCTCTCTCTCTCTCTCTCTTATATTTTGCAAGTAATGAACGAGGAACACTTCTCGAAGAGATATAAAAAGCTAAATTTATGGGGGAAAGGAGAGAAAAAGCCATTTGAATATTGACTGCACAAGGAAATATGCTCTCTCTCTCTCTCTCTCTCTCTCTCTCTCTCTCTCTCTCTCTCTCTCTCTCTCTCTCTGTTTACGGTGGCGATAACGCTAAAAGTTAGAAAGGATACTATGGAAAGCAAATACGATATAAAAGTTATTATAGAAAATAAATTTAATATGAATAACTATTATACCAATTTGAAGAAAGATGACAATAAAAAATACACAAAATTTTCTCATTATATAAAAAAAAATAGACTTAAACTTTACTAAAAGTATATTTTCAGTTATAAAAAAAGCTATTATAAGTTACCTTTACCAATTCGCAAAAGAGATAGGATAAAAATATATCAAAACAAAAGTCTAAAGGTCCCGAGTCATTCGAAAATGAAATCGTGGTGACAGCAATCAAATAAAACTTTGAGTTTCAAACGCGAATTGATTGTTATGGGATCTCCTCTGTACCTTAAATATTCCTTAATCAAACCCATAATTCTGTTTGTTCTCTCGCCCCGGTTTGCCAATGGAAGGGGAACGCTCATTAGATTATGCGTTTTGATTCATACACGAGCTCTGCGTCAACAGGATACGACAACAGTAAAGCAGGATATCTGCGTTAAACAAGGATATGACAACAGTAAAGATAAGACAGGACAGGATACGAGCGTTAAAACAGGATAGCGATAAAACAGGATGTGACAACGGTAAGACAGGATAGGAAAACAGGATATGACAACGGTAAGCGATAAAACAGGATAAGACAGTGGAAAACAGGATATGACAACGGTAAAACAGGATATGATAACAATAAAATAGGATGTGACAGCGGTAAGGCAGGATAAGACAATGGGAAACAGGAAATGACAGCAGTAAAACGGTATAAAACAGTGGGAGAAAGGACATAATAGCGATAAAACAGGATATGACAGCGGTAAAATAGCAAGATGGCAGCGTTCCAGAACTTGGTGAATATGCTTTGTAACAAGGTCTAGAGAATTCTATAGACCTTGCTTTGTAATTCTCTCATGAGCATCTGCGTCGCGTCAAACGTCTAATCTCTTGAAGTGGTTTTATTTGTCTTGGAAGTGCGTCTGTCTCTCGCGGGCATCATGAATGCATGAGGGAGACTTTAGGCAACAGTTTTATTTTCAACGCTTCTCTAGACATTAGAATCCAGCCTAATTATGTCTGAGTTAAATATTCTTGCATGATAAATTAGGAGACATCTACCATACAAATGAGTCTGACATCCAGCTTATAAAGTCATTGAAGGTACTGACAAAAAATAATATTCAATTTCTAACCAGTTAATGTAACTAAGGGATCAACTCCTATGTTTATACAATGGCCGTAATAATGCATCTTTAGAATGTATATATACTAAAAGAGTTATTTGGAAATTTAAATCCCACTGAACTTCCTTCTTTAAGTAAATGGTTATATTTTCTTTTGAGGCTAAACCTGAAAACAAAATAATAACGGGTATATGATGTTATGTATACACACCAAAATAAATTATTACTCCCGTTGTCCCAGCGCGAAAAGGTACACCACCTTTAGTTTTTGGAAGATCGTTGTAGGAACAGACTGTATACGTACTGAGAGAGAGAGAGAGAGAGAGAGAGAGAGAGAGAGAGAGAGAGAGAGAGAGAGAGAGAGAGAGAGAGAGTTTTACTGTCGGAAAGAAATATGTTTAATCGTGATATGCTTATGTATACATCACGACTTGACATCTTTGTCTTCCACTAAACGAGAACCCAGAATTAAAACTTAAGCAGAGTTTACTGGCAATAAGTGTTCTGAAACAGAGACCAGCCCCCAGTTCTCAAATCTCACTGAGAAATCGTTAGTTTTCCATTGAAGAAAATCTGATATAACTGACCATCTTCATTGCTGTTCGACCCTCACAAGAGGGGAGGGGTAATTAATTCAGTATTCTCGAACCTTCAAAAAAGTCATTCTGATCTTGAATTTCAACAATATATTTTGAAGTTATTTAATAATTACAGATTAATTCGGGTTTAGGTGAAAATATAGATAAATTAATATTATGAAGATACAAGGTGAATTGCTAGCAATGCATTGCAACTGACTGACCTAAGTCTTCGGAAACATAGACACGATATTGCAGCTGACATTTTGCAATCGAGTCGCGTTACAGCAGCTAAACTTGAAATAATAATAACAGAAAATTTATTATAAGCTGTTTTCTTTATATTGCAGCAACTTGAACTCCCGTCGCTGCAATTTCGAATCTAGAAATAGCCCAGCATATCACTGCAATGTTCACTGAATCCATTCAACAGCAGCCATTTTCCAGCCTTGACCTTTGAAATTAGCTTAGAGAGAGAGAGAGAGAGAGAGAGAGAGAGAGAGAGAGAGAGAGAGAGAGAGAGAGAGAGAGAGAGAGAGAATTATTCATTGTGTGGTCTCAAAATACACGTGAAAATTGGCACTTCTTGGAAAAATATATATAGTTTTTATTTTTTGTCATCAGTTAGAGAGAGAGAGAGAGAGAGAGAGAGAGAGAGAGAGAGAGAGAGAGAGAGAGAGAGAGAGAGAGAGAGAGAGAGAGGTTTGGGTTGTTTTGATAACTTTCTTGAATGAGTTTGTCCAAAAGAACATTTTCCTTTAATCTAGTTTCGTGGAGATGGAGGCTTAGAATGGCCATGTTTATGATAGAGTAAAAATATTTTAGTCATCTCTTCTTTGGAGACCTTGGCTAAATCAAGGTGCGATTCGATTTTGTTTTTTTTAACTCAAGTCGAAAAAATGAGACCGACTTTTTTTTGAAAGTGAAGCCTTCATGTCAGGAAAGATCTATTTGCTTGTTTACTGTCGCCTCGATTTAGAAAATAAATAGATACAAAAATAAATAAATAAACAAATAAATAAATAAAGAGAAAATAGAGAGAAAACAAGAGACTTTCTACAGAAAACAAACAAAACAAAGACTTCCACTTCTTCTTTTTCTTCTTCTTTACAGCCCAGGATCGAAATGAGAACAGCTCACGCAAACACGAACAGAAAATTTTGACGCTAATGCAAATTACACTCACTCAAAGCAGCATGCACGCACTCTCTCTCGCCTTCCGTCACCTGTGCTACCTGGCGTCGCCCTCTACCAATTATCGCCACGAAGGATCGATCGCGTGTTTTTGCAAGGCCGTCAATTCTCCGTAAACCTCAGGCATTGGAGAATGATTGGCTGTTACGACAGGTCTCTTCGACACCGGAAATATATATACGTTTGTGATGAGGACCGTCGTATTTTTGGGCAGGAATGAAAGGTTAACCCTCATTTTTTTGGGGGAAGGGGTGTTATCTGCAGTAGGTGGGCACTATAAAGGAACTGTTTTTCTTGCCTGTCTAAATCGGCAACGGAATCTCTCATGATTCTTGCGCGTTCAAAAGGAAAGTTTGCGCAGACGTCAGCAGTGAAGAATCAGCTTAAATGTTCTGTATTGGTATAAATGTATCTTTTTCTCTACTTTTCATTTTAATACTAAAAAAAAAAAAAGAAAACTGAAAACTCATTGACCTTTAGACTTTTTGTATAAATGCCCTAGAAATATATTCACAAATAAACATTGTCTAAATTTTCAGTTAATGTCAGTATAACCATACAAACTAAATAAGCATTTTTAACATGAAATATTTTCATTTTAATATAAAAAAAAATCATTGACCACTGGACCGTGTGTATAAATGAGCTAAATATATATGCAGATATAAACATTGTCTAAATTTTTAGTAAATGTCAATATATCCCCACAACCTAAATAAGCATTCCTAACTTGTACTGTAAGATTTTGTTCATAAATGACCTAAAATATATACAAACACTGGATAAATTTTTAGTTAAATGTTAATATTTTCGAAATACTTTTAACACGTTCTCAACCATTTAAAAATCACTGATAAGGGTTTTGCTTTTGGTGAAAATCAAACGAAATGGATTTGTTTTCATGATAAAGATGTAATAAGTAATAAGTTAAACCACTGAACATTCCCTGGTGGATATCTGATACTTATTAATAAAAACATTATTTCAGGATTTGGGAAAACGATGGTAAAAAATTGGTGCACTGTTGGCGAAGCCAAAGTAAGTGTTGGAAAATCAAGTTGTTATTATTATTATTATTATTATTATTATTATTATTATTATTATTATTATTATTATTATTATTATTATTATTATTCAGAGAATAAACCCTATTCCTATGGAACAAGCCCATCAAAGGGCCATTGACTCGAAATTCAAGCTTCCAAAGAATATGGTGCTCATTAGGGAAGTAAGAGAGAAGGTAAAGGAAATACACACACACACACACATACACATATATATATATATATATATATATATATATATATACAGATATATATATATATATATATTATAATATTTATATATATATATATCAATATATATATAATATATATATATATATAAGATTCAAACAATCCCATATATATAATATATATATATCAAATATTGACTTGAAATGATTCATAGAATCCAAAGAATATGGTGCTCATAATACAGAAGTAAGAGAAGGTAAAGGGAAATACACACACACACACACACACAGTGACATTATATATCAATATATATATATATATATATATATATATATATATATATATATATATATATATATATATATATATATATATAGACAGAATCTAGGAAGATATTAGTGAATAATAATTAATAATAGTGGCTTAGCAGTACAGGTTAATCGGATATTAAAAGCAATCAGATGGAACTGGGTAAAACCTGCTGAAATCATTAGTCTAATTACTGTCGTTTGATTCAATGTGACTAAGAAATTTGCCTCATCTGTAGTCTGAAGGAATCTCAATACATTGTTTGTTTATCAGGGCCTTTGGTGCAAAATGAACCAAAACAATCTCCCTTTACAACGAAGGCCGCTGTCTAATAGATAAGACTCAAACCTAGGGTCAGAAAGGAAAGTTCTGAACACTGAAGGGGAGATTCTGTCTTCTCCCCTAGTTATAGGAACAATCTTCAGGAGATGTTAAGACTCAAATCAGAACGTAAAAGTTCTCATAGAAGGAAAGGACTGAAATATTTCAACTCTGGTCAGAGTGTCAGCCGTTAATCGATTGGTTCATTACTAAAACAATAAAAAAAGAAATTAAGCGCTTTATTGGGTTGCCATCAGCGGTAAGACTCGGACAGGATTACAGTTTTATTTGAAAGGTTCTCTCGATCTTTCTCAATTTTCTTGGTTGGACACATTTCCTTTGCTCACTTCCAGTGCTATTTGAATCATGCGATTATATTCACTGACAAAATTCATCTCCTTGAGTAAACAAAAACATGCATATGAAAGCAAAAACAAGTTGTGCACAAACAATGAAACTCTAAACTGCATTTTCATATCATATGAGTTATACACATACACACACAAACACATACATACTTACATTTATACATACATTTATCATATATATATATATATATATATATATATATATATATATATATATATATATATATATATATATATATATATATATGGTAATATATATATATACAGATATATATATATATATGTTTTACAAAGAATACTGTAGTATACCTCTCCTTCACAGTCCTAACTTGGGGCAATGTATGTCTGGAATTCTTTAATCATGATGGGACTTTCAATTCCAGGTGCTGATCCAGTAGGAATGGAAATCTTCGCCTGAGACAAGTCAGCTGGCATATAGGCAAAGGACTGACCACGTGTTTGCCGCCATCTTGGAACTTGACCCACGCAGTCCCATGCCTGCAGTGCCATGCGGTCATACCGACAACAGCGCCAACTACGAAGAGCAGGATCATAATCCCAGGAGGCTATAAGAGACCTCGGACGGACACACTCAATCTTAGAATTTGTCAGATGCTTCGCCAGGACTCTTGTCCTTTCCTTGCTCTACTGAACTGCCCCTTTGGACGCAAGTGGCTGCTAGGGAGCCATAGTAACTTTTGCTGTGACCTTATTCACTTGCCCTATCGCTGGCCCCACTGAAGACGAGAAAATCACCTCCTGCTTTAAGGTAAAGTGCAAATTTAAGGTTATATAACTGTTTCCTTTTTCTTAGTGAGATATTATAGTATTGCCTTTATAGTTGTGCTGTTTAATTTATATAACACAATAAAATCTGAGTTATCGGAATATTGTTCAGTATAGGCACCTTCAGTGTAATTCCTCGATTCCTTAATAAGAGTGCTCTGCAGTGTTTCGATTACAGATTTTAGTCAGCTGTGAATCTGTGCATCATCTTCGTTAGTGACACTATACACCATTTAGGACGCCCAGAAAGGCTCCCATTGTCTCTTCAAGCAAGTTCCAGTCACTTGTTTCAATCTTGTATTACAGGACCTTGTCTGCCCATCCCAGTTATGCTTCCATTCTTCTGACATGTGTTTTCTTTTGTAAATAATTAATTGCTCAAAGGAAGAGTTTACCTAATCTTCCTTCTTAGGCTCTCAGCCGTGTTTTGATGTATATGTTTTTACCTAACCTCAAGGCCAGAATTCAAAGCAAAGGGGTAATATATATATATATATATCATATATATATATAGATATAGAGAGAGATTTCCCACTGAATTTCAACCGGAACTACAAGAGAGAGTCAGAGAGGAGAGAGAGAGAGAGAGAGAGAGAGAGAGAGAGACTCAGAGAAGACTGCTGTCTTGTCTAGTCTTCCCCAAATTTAATCAACGACAAAAAAAAATTTCTGAACAGCAATAAAGAACTCTCATCTCCTGTTGCACCCTGCAATTCCTCTCCCGTTTCCTCCTCGAGAGGATTTGTTAATGCAATATCAGCACTCAGACAGACAGAAGCTGTTGCCCTGAGGATCTTCAAACCTTATTAGGTTCTTCTCCTCCTCCTCTGCAGAGAGGGAAAAATATTTAGCCTCTTAAAAGTTTTTTCATATATTTCCTTGTAGATGGAGTCGACTTCTGTGTTGTTTTAAAGATAAGCGGTTCTTCTTTGTTTAAGAAGAAAATGTTTTATTTCATATATTTAATAATTTAGTCATACATACTTTATCAGTATGATTAAAAAATATACAGAGAGAGAGAGAGAGAGAGAGAGAGAGAGAGAGAGAGAGAGAGAGAGAGAGAGAGAGAGAAGAGTAAAGAGGAAAAAGAGGCAGTCTTATCAACCATCCCAAAACGCACTATATATAAAATATCTGGCCCCTTGGCTAAACATATTTCTCGTTCCATCATCTCTCCACTTTCACGCTTTTATTCCTTCCTTCCTTCCTTCCTTCCTTCTACGGCCAAGTGGCGTAAATACGCCCATTTTACGCTCGATCGTCGGCTGATATAGAGCAGAGATTCGAGCTCAGTATCAGTTTTACCCAGGAACGATTTTCGTGGTTTTACGCGGGAAAAAGAGATCGGTTATTCTCAACTCTTGAGGATGGAATGGCTGGTTCAAGGAAGAATCAGTTTATTTAAATATAAATCAAGGCACACGCTTATGGAAAATAAATTAGAAGTAAAATATCTTTCGGTGGTCGTCAGCGTATAATCAAGGACAACCGAAATGAACTTTGGTGTCTCCTGTATGAAACTTTAACCACGGCCCGATGTGGCCTGTCCTATATCGTTGCCAGAAGCACGATTATGGCTAGCTTTAACCTTAAATCAAATAAAAACTACTGAGGCTAGAGGGCTGCAATTTGGTATGTTTGATGACTGGAGGTGGATGATCAACATACCAATTTGCAGCCCTCCTGAGTCTCAGTAGTTTTAAGATCTGAGGGCGGACAGACAAGTGCGGACAGAAAAAGTGCAGACGGACAGACAAAGCCGGCACAATAATTTTTCTTTTCAGAAAACTAATAAAACTAAAAAATACATAAAAAAATGTGCAGTAGAGAAAAGGCATCTCAAAAGTTCCATCGAGTTTGATGGGCGTCACCCAAGTGTCATCTCCCCGTCTCGAGGAAATCCTCTTTATTTTGAACAACTCTGTTCAGACATCTACACTGCCAGCTACTGCTTGTTAGAGGTGGAGGTTCTTTCAGTGAGGCAGGATGAAGACCTTCGAGGCCCTCCCGTTTTGAGGTGTACGGAGAGAGAGAGAAAAAAGACGTCTGAAAAACAGTTAGTGATTTCTTGAAATATAAATCTGAAATGAATACGTGTGAACTGGATTGAATTTTGAATATAGAATTTAGAAAAAGGCCGAGCACTGGGTCCTGTCAGAGACATGATCTATCAGTTTGAATAATAATAATAATAATAATAATAATAATAATAATAATAATAATAATAATAATAATAATAATAATAATAATAATAATAATAAAATAATAATGTCATTCATGGCTTAGAATCCTAATTTTTCCAATACTTATAATAAATGAAATCCAGCTCTGTCTTACACAACAATAAATTATGCGAATATTTTTGCAGAATATGCGAAAACTAGAAAAGTCTCATGTTGAATAAACTATTTTTAGATGGTCGCTTCTGTTGCCTGCTTATTGCAAATCTTTGTTTTCTTCTTCACGACTATTAAAAGAGCCTTTCAGCTATTTAACTGATGTTTAATAAAAGGCAGAACATTTGAACACGTTATAAATGAAATGATTCAAATGTCATTAAATAGTTCTTTCTGTCTATTGATGAAAAGATGAAGTGTTTCTTGCATGTTTTGTGACATCTGCCACTTTTTGAAATGCTGACAAAATTCAGTAATTCTAATTGTCTGTAGTATTTAATGTACGCTTGAGAGAGAGAGAGAGAGAGAGAGAGAGAGAGAGAGAGAGAGAGAGAGAGAGAGAGAGAGAGAGAGAGAAATGTTATCTTGACCAGTCCACATTTTGTGGGGTCTTTTCATGTTCAGAACACCTAGATTTACGTTTTTTATAGCTTGCAGGGACACATTATCTCGATTATATCAGAGGAGAGAGAGAGAGAGAGAGAGAGAGAGAGAGAGAGAGAGAGAGAGAGAGAGAGAGAGAGAGGTAACGGGGTCGTCAGTGGAAGACAAACGAATCTTCCTCTGTCATTTCATTCATGATTTATTTCTCATCATTTATCCTTTTTTTCTCATTCTTTTTTTTGTCTCCTCCTCCTTCTTCTTCTTCCTCTTTTTCTTCTTCTTCCTCTTCTTCATCTTCGAGGAAGGAATGTCCAGAAATTCTTTCGTGTTTCTTCAGTGTGTATGGACAGGAAGCCATAAGCTTTATACATCATTTAGGAAAAAATTTATAGAAACTTGATGCTAACTCACGTTGCAGTCTCAGGTGTGGGGTGGGGTAAGGTGGGGGGTTAGGGTGGGGATGGGTTGTGGAGTGGGGTTGGGTGTGGGTGTGTGGTGTGGGGTAGGGGTGGGGTGGGATGTGGGAGTGTGGGGGTGGGGTGTTGTGGGGGGGGTATGGGTGTGGTAGTGTGGGGTGGGGTGTTGTGTGGGGTGTGGTAGTGGTGGTGTGGGTGCAGGGTGGGGTGTGTGGGGTGTGTGGGTTGGGTGGTGTGTGTGGGGGTAGGGTGGTGTGTGTGGTGGTTTGGGAGGGTATAGAGGTGGGGTGTGGGGTAGGGTGGTGTGTGTGTGTGGGGTTGGGGTGTGGGGTTGGGTGTGGGTTGGGTGGTGTGTGGGAGTGGGGTGGGGGGTGGGTGGGAGGAGGGGGTGGGTTGAGGGGCAGAGGGTTGGGGGGCATTGTAGGAATGGATATGAACTGACACTTAACCCAGACCCTTTGAATGTAATGAATTGATAATGAATTGAGAATGACATCTCTGTTCTCAGAGGGAAAAAATAATGAATATTTAGTTTCACTCCTGGAAAGAATGCATTGCTGAATATATGTATATAAAAATATTACTAAATTCGATTAAACTGCATCCTAACCTCAGACCTCATACTGATATGAAGGATTACTGGAGGGTGATTGCAAGTATGATAATAGACGTTGTTCTATTTAAGATTATCTTTGAAGCAAGTGAGTTAAGGCTGAAATATTTCCCATCTCATTTTCAACACTGTTCATGTGATGAAAAGTCATATTAATCACCAATAACAAGGAATATTTGGTTACTTCTTTCAATACTGCTGTCATTATTTAGATATCAAATAACCTCTCTCTCTCTCTCTCTCTCTCTCTCTCTTCCCACCAATCCGTCTAAAGCTCTGGACTGTCCCAGTTCATTCCTGAAGGCCCTTTGCCTTCACGTGCATTCCCATTCCGTATGGAATCCACCTTTGTGAAACTTTGTGTTCGTATAAACGCTTTTTCATCCAGCGTCGCTTCTAGCACATCTACTGGACTGGAAACCGTTGGCGTTACTCGTGTAGCTCCATCAGCTTACACGGTTACTATTGTATTGTTATTCTTTTCGCTGGAAACTTCATCCGCTTGAGTCTGGAAACTGGAAAGGTATTGATGCTATCAATATTATCACTCCCCGTGCTTCTTTGAGTGTTGAGTAAATGGTTACCAGTGATGGAGGATTTGAACAAATGACTTAGTTGGAGGAGAATTTCTTCCCCAAGAGGAGGATTTATGGTGACTTTTATGAGAATCGATGAGTAAGACATCGATGGGCGGAGAGGCCATTATTTCAGAAATAAAGGGACGTTTCACCTGATATATTGCGTCATCAACCTAGTTACGATTTTGTGGGATTTATGATATATCCACAGGGACGCTTGTACTGTATACGAGCACGTATATTTTGTATGTGTGTATACAGCGTATATCTGTATGATGGTTTATGAGTGATTTTATATATCTTTTTAGTTTTTGTAAAAGAAAACTATTGAGATAAGTTTGTCTGTCCGTCGGCACTTTTTCTGTCCGCCCTCAGATCTTAAAAACTACTGAGGCTAGAAGGCTGCAAATTGGTATGTTGATCATCAAACATACCATATTTTTTTTATTTTACATAAGGTTAAATTCAGCCATAATCGTACGTCTGGCAGCGTTTAGGTACCAACAACACAGGCCACAACCGGTCAGCGGCTGAAAGTTTCACGGGCCGAGGCTAAAGTTTCATACAGCATTCTACGCTGTGCAATAAACTCGACTGCGCCGGAGAAACTTCAGCGCATTTTTTCACTTGTTTTAAACAGGTCTTAGTCACTGATAGTGACAAGTATGATGAATCCCTAAGCCCTGATGTTTCCCGAAGTTGGTAATATACTCTAATATGTGTGATGTTATATTTCAGATTCAAAGTTGAAAACACATCAGGGATCCTATTACAGCTTTCTCTCTCTCTCTCTCTCTCTCTCTCTCTCTCTCTCTCTCTCTCTCTCTCTCTCTCTCTCTCCTCAAAACAAATAAAAACCCTAAATCAATCTATCTTTCCTAACAACGACATTCAAAGCTGAAATAAAAATATCGTCTGTTATTTTGCTGCTTTTCAGAGTTGGCGTTTTTCTTTCAACTGCGAAGAACTGCCTTATAAAAAAGGCAGTTCTTCGCAGCTGAAAGAAAAACGCCAACTTAGAAAAAGTGAGCCCCTTAAAACGCGATGAGAAGCGTTGTAAAGGAAACTTTTTTTTGCGACCAAAAAAGCGAAAGTATGGACCATGGTGTCTCCTGATATGATACCATACCTTCAGTTCCTTTCTACTGCAAACAAATTCAGTATACATATATACTGCTTTGCATATTCTTACTGGAGAACCAACCACTACAATATCAAAATGATTTATATATATATATATATATATATATATATATATATATATATATATATATATATATATATATATATATATATATATATATATATATATATATATATATATATATATATATGTGTGTGTGTGTGTGTGTGTGTGTGTATACGTAAATACATGAATACATACATGCAAACATAGAAGCCAAAGCAATCTTGGATGCTTAGAGAAAAGTGACAATCTCTCCCAAAATATGAGCAAGGGATTCATTGTGTATCCTACTTACCCTGCAGAAGACTTCCCATTGAATACAGGGCCAATGTTTTCGGGGTTTCGTCCCTGAAAGAGAGAGAGAAGGAACAATTTAAAAAATGACAAGGTAAAGTTTAATGTCATACCAGCGAAGTAATAATAATAATAATAATAATAATACTGTTAAATGAAATAATAATAATAATAATAATCATAATAATAATAATTTTGTCTGTTAAATGAAATAATTAGATCATTCGGGTTAAGAAGAAGAAGAAGAAGAAGAAGAAGAAGAAGAAGAAGAAGAAGAAAGAAGAAGAAGAAGAAGAAGAAGAAGAAGAAGAAGAAGAAGAGACTGATAAACCAAAAGCAACATAGGAGGCGAATCTAGACCAACTCTGCTGATTAAACACTTCAGACACCTGGTGGATCAGGTAAGGTGTTTCTCTCGAGCCCAGAGAATATTACCTGAAGAACCGCGCAGGTGAGAATCTCCTTCAGGTGAGGAGAGGGGAGGGGGGGTGGGAGGAGGAGAGTTTCATTTACATGGAAACAAGGCTGGAGAGACGAAGTTTGTTCCCTTGGGGGAAAGTGAAGGAGCCTCCTCCCGTTTCCTTTGGGGCTGCTCATGAGGTTCTTTTGGCTGCGTGATTCAAGACGCCCTTTGAATGTTGTTGACTCAAAGAGCAGACAGACAAACAAACAAATAAACAATGGATGAACGAATGAATGAAAGGAGTAATTAGATGTGGTTCGTTAGTTGATATTTTATATTTAATATTTTTACCAATTGACATTTTTATTAATTAACACTTATTATAAATTAATACTTTTATTATTTAATATTTCACTGATTACTTCAAGTAATTATTTTCATTAATATCTTAAATAATACTTTAATAAACCAGTTATTTACCGGACATTTAAATTACTTGGCAATGCTGTTTAAACTTGGGACTTCAGAAAAAGTGGATTATTATTATTATTATTATTATTATTATTATTATTATTATTATTATTATTATTATTATTATCCAACAGATGAAGAACCCTATTCACATTGAACAAGCCCACCACAGGGGCCACAGACTTGAAATTCAAGCTTCCAAAGAATATTAAGGTGTTCATTTGAAAGAATTAACAATTTCAGAAAATAATGACCACAGATAAATATTTATGATTTTTGAAAATTGGGCCACGAAGCCCAGCACTGGGCACTTCCAGCCATGCAGTGCCAAGCACAGTGAAGAGGCAGTTAGAGTGGTTGGACAGCGAGATAAAGGGATCCAGAAAATAAAGGAGACAAAAATTGGACCTAAAGGTGGAACTGGGAGAAAGCCACACAGTTGCAATAACTAGTAATAGTTAGAGAGGTTGAACAGCAAGAAAGGAACAGAAAATGGAGATAAAGGAAAAGGCTAAGAAGTGGGTGCAACAGGGGCCTAAGGAACGCTGCAAACCACCTTCAGTAATGCCTACAGTGCACCTTACTTGAGGTGGTAAGTTTAACAAATGTAAAACGAAATTGGAAAAAAGA